>NW_024426552.1:55698285-55744993 GCF_017311325.1 Ursus maritimus
AATAGATAGGTACATATATGCATAGACACGTTTTCATATTTAAGTATATGTCTATTTATAAACTAAGCACAATGCCCAACACATAGAAAGTGCTGAATACAGGCTTATTGTTCCATTATTATTTAAAATTGGCATCGCTTCAGCTCTTCCTCAGTTTTTAGTCATAGAAGTAAATCACTAGAAAAGTCACTTTCTGAGGAGGCCACATTTGCACCCTTACAATTCCACCTCTTAATTCTTTACTCTTCAAATCAGGCTAAAGAGCAATTTGGATCTCTTGACCACAATTCTGTCCCCAGATCTTCTGGCCTTAATGCAAGGCCTTTCCAAGCTTTTGTACCTTTCCAAGCTTTTATCTCATAGGCAATTATATTTAGGATCACAGTTATCCCAGGTGGAGGTAGCCCAAGACATAGAAATAAGCTCAGAGGGGCGCCTGGGTGGCACAGCGGTTAAGCGTCTGCCTTCGGCTCAGGGCGTGATCCCGGCGTTCTGGGATCGAGCCCCATACCAGGCTCCTCCGCTATGAGCCTGCTTCTTCCTCTCCCACTCCCCCTGCTTGTGTTCCCTCTCTCGCTGGCTGTCTCTATCTCTGTCAAATAAATAAATAAAATCTTAAAAAAAAAAAAAAAGAAGCTCAGAATATCGCTGGGGACCTTGGCTTCTCAGATTTCTAGACACACTAATAATAACTGAGTTGTAAGAATGGATTCAGAATGAGTAGAAAGGATAGTGAATTTTGGACACTTTACTAGTAGTGCGTCTCTTGCGGGAAGAAGATAGACTGGTGAGAGATTATTTAAGTTAATAAGTACAGGATAAGCTAAATGCTGTAGGCCATTAGGCCTTTATTTCCTCTTCGATGCACAATGGCATCTTATTTTTATCAGTAATGTTTTTCTCATTTTTTTATATAGTACTGTGTATTTCCAAGATTGAGCTCTTGCACGAAAGCCTTTGGTAAAATGTTGTGGTTTCTGTTAAATATAAGCTGAGTCAGAAATGCGTTTTGGGAAGCCAGTCTTGCTTGAAAAGAAATAACAAATTAACTGCATGCGTGTTTGTGTTCTTATTCAGTAAAGTATCAGAGAGAAATTTAGTGGTCTTGCACATGGAGCTAGGCTGGCCTTGGAGACCCAGATCCTCTGGGAGGCTCTCTGTTGAATAAATGATGCAATCTACTTCCTGAAGTTCGTTCAAGTGCAGGCACACCGTGGAGATACTGTTCCAGGCCACCGCAGTAAAGCAGATGTTGCATCAAAGCCAGTCGAATGAATTTTTCAGTTCCCCAGTACATATAAAAGTTATGTTCACACTACACTCTTGTCTGTTAAGTGTGCAATAGCATTATGTGTAAAAAAAAAAAGGACAAACTTTAATTTAAAAATATTGTATTGCTAAAAAATGCTACCCATCCACTGAGCTTTCAGTGAGCTGTAATCGCCGATCACAGATCACCGTAACAAATACCGTAATAGTGAAAAAGTCTCAACTATTGTGAGAAGTACCAAAATGTGACACAGAGACACAAAGTGAGCAAATGCTGGGGGGAAAATGGCACCAATAGACTTGCTTGATGCAGGGTCACCACAAACCTTCAATTTGTATAAAATGTAATATCTACAAAGCACAGCAAAGCAAAGCACGATCAAATGCGGTATGCCTGTACATTCATGAAATACCATTACATAGATTTTTGTTGTGTTTGTTGTTGCTTAATTTACCATCTCCCCTAACATGGGCTAGTAGTACTGAGTCCAATCTCTCCCACTGAGATTTACTGGCAAGTCGCCTACTTACCCCCATTATCCAAGAACTCTGGGAAGTGACTTTACCCCAGGTGGACTAGTCCTGCTTCCACACTCTAAGAGTCTGATTGGACCACGGTTGCCATGTTTTCACAATATCAGACGCTGTCACTGTTGAAGATGGATCTTACAAGATTACACTTCTCTTCGCAGTAATGCACTTTCTTGCCGGAGTCTTGCTAGTGCTACGGTGGGATCCAGTCATGAGACTCCAAAGTATAGCTCTCTTATATCATTCTTCACAGTCAGTGGAGACCAGTCCAGACTGGCTGAATCCTGAGGAAATTCTGGCATTTGCTACATGCTATGCCACAATCATTCCTGTCATCTTGGATTCTGGTTATCATACTAGCTCCTTCCTTTCTGCAAAGTTAGTTTTATTTCACAGATCTTGGTGCTTTTCCCTTTCAATGTCTCTTCCCAATGTCCGTGTCCATCCTAGTTCACAATGATAAATCTTCTTAACTTCAGAGATACAGAATTCTAACAAATGTTTCTATATGAGAATCTGTTATTCAAGGTCACTTAATCTTGTTCATGTCTAATCACCTGATGTGGAAGGCCTGTTTACATCTTTAATGCAAGACATAGCCTGAGATATCCTAGTACACTGACTGCTTTCCACCTCGGGACACTGAATACAGGAGAGCTTCATTCCAAAATCTAGTTTGTTTGTTTGTTTCTTTTCTAGAAAATTTATATAATAGGAAATTTTGAGAAGCTGCCTAGAATGTCCAAAAAACCAAAGTGGGTGTCCTAGAAATATAATTAGTACATTCTCTACAGATATTCTATACTTCCTTTCAGGAAACAAACCCCTTATTTTCTCAACCCTGGTGTTGTTTATCCTTTAGACGATATCCCCATATCATATCATATCATATCATATCATGGCCCACTCTGGTTTTCTTTTATATGTGTACCCCAAAGATAAACAAACCTCAGTGGAGTCTGTGAATTTAAATCTCAAGATACTTCCATGTTTATCAAATAAATTATTGGGCTGGAAACCAGGCAAGGTTGATGAGAGCTGTCAGACCTCATTTACAAACCACATCTGGCATAGTATGAAATGTCTCTCAGGCTTTAGTGGTCATACGCTTTGAAGAAAAGCAGTGTCCAATAGAAGTTTCAACCAAAGGAAACTTGGACTTGGGTCAAACCATCCTTGCCCTAGTGGCTTGAGGTTGTTCCTCTTTGTTTTTCTTGAGCTCTCTAGAGAGAGTCTGACCACATTCTTCTACCTCTAACTACTACGTGTAGAATCCGAGTTGGCAGGGGACTTGGTGGTCAGCTAGTTGGAATCTTATTTGAGTCACAAATTCCTTCACTGCTGTAATGATTGACATAGATGGCTGAGAGTACACATGAATACTCCATGTCTAAATATTTAAAAGTTAAAAACAAAGCAAAAAATTGTTAAATAAATATGTTTTATTTTCCAATCTTAATAAAAAATACTTTCATAGCTACCTGGAAAACAAGGTGCAAAATTAGGATTCTAGACACCTTAGAATTCCACTCTAAAACATAGTGATGCAGGGAAAGCTAACCCTGGCCTGGTCTGAGACCTTTCTCTTTTCAATCCCAGATCCATTAACCCTGTTTTGTTTCACACTAGCCCACACCTATGAATTCAACCCACGTTACCCATAGCATTTGCCCCACAGCCACCTCTCAGACTTGTATAATATGTATCTTTGAGAGGTAGACCTATACAGGCTATTAACAGAGACCTTGGATATGGAATTCCCAGATCTGGAGTACCCACTTTGTGTTCAAGAAGGGAAGAAAAGAAGAAGAACTCCAGATGGCAGGGCCAGAGGAGCACGGCCAGAATGGGGCTCTCTAAGTAAGGGACCCATTGCAGAGTCTCTTTGCTCAAGTACAAGGATGGTACTGCAGTTTACTAACACCGAGAGTTGTCAGGATAGTAACTCACTTTTGAATTAAGATAGCAGCGTAACACTAGAACAGACTCCAGAGTCGGCACAATTCTGCCTTCAAACCTCAGTAGCCAAAATGTGCTAGTGGTAAGAATGCAACTCCAGAACCACAGTTAGTTCTAAGAAAGGATCTGAAGTCCCCCCCCCCTCCGGAGACCTCCAGGGAAGTCTCCTTTTAGGTCTTATATGCGTCCTATACTAGGATTCCCAAAGATTCTGCGTTTCTAGTGTGACTCTGAGATGAATCAGGTCTGCCTTCAGAAACTCTCCCAAGATAAGACCCAAAGAAACAGATGTCCTACCAGCCTGATGGATCGCACATACCTCTTCTGGGCCAGACAAGACTCAGTTCTTCTAAGACCCAAGGCACCGGGTGAGAAAGCCCAAGAGACTGGCACTCCCATGGTTCTCAGCGGTGAAGGTAGGAAGGCCCTGTGCCAGTGTGATGGATGTCCCTTTCATCAGCTCAAGGGGCAGAGTGCCACAAGGGAGCAGCCACTGGCCTCAAGAGAGCAGTGGCCAGGCCTCCAGCTCAGGGCTGGCTGGTGGGCCCTCGAGGAGGGCTTGGCTTAAGTATATATGATTGATTTTATCATAAAATAAGTGACTATATAGGATTTATTTTGAGGAATTGTCTTGTGATTATAGAGGCTGGCAAGTTCAAAATCTGCAGGGTGAGCTTGCAGGCTGGACGCTGATGTTGCAGCCCCAGTTGGAAGGCAATCTGCCGACAGAATTCCCCCTTTTTGGGGGGTGAGGGTGGGGGGATGTGTCCTTTTTCTCTCTTATGGCCTCCAACTGATTGGACAAGGCCCACCCACCTCATGGAGTGTCAGCTGCTTTACTCAAAGTTTATCCATTTAAATGTTAATCTCATCTAAAAAAAACACTCTCACATCAACATCCAGACCTGTGTTTGACCAAATATCTGAATTGCATGGCCGAGCCAAGTTGACACGAGATTAACCATCACAGGCTCCATGACCATGAATCTGTTCTTAGGTACAGCAGCAGTCATGATACTGAAAATAAGACCTTGTTTGCCAAATGCTATTACAGTCTTTAAAGTTGTATTTAAACATATCATCCACTGATCTACGTAGGAAAATATCAATAAGCTAGGGGAGGCCCGGGAGGCTGTCTGATGGTCAGAAACTGTAGGTTTCATTTCCATCCCAGACTGCTGGCAGGCGAAAATGTCAATGCTGAAAAGACATATAACTTCCATGGGGTAACAGCTTTCCTGGGCATGATCACATTCCATAGAAAGAGTTTTGAGTCTCGGTTGTCAGGAAATCCTGTGTTTGGCAAATAGGAGTGATATGTCAAACCCCATAAATAAAATCAAGCCAGGTCACTTACGACTAGTCTGATTACCTTTCCAGGCCATTTTCTGAAACCAGAATCTTAGGTTGTAAAGTTAGGTATTAGTGTCTCATGGTATTTTTCTCTATTTCTTTTGTACTTTGTATCCAGGCAAGTGGGCGGGGGAGGAATCGCTCCCATTTTATATACAAATGGTTTAAATGGTTTAAATTTAAAGTTTTTCAATACAAAACCTCTTTACGTACGGAAAATGAAAGAGATACTTGTTTTCTATAGAATTAATCTGAATCACTAAGCATTCTAAGAATCCAAGTAAAATTTACTGTACTTTATTGACACTCAAATTGGAAGTCATAGGGGCTTTGTCATCTGTTCAATATAAACTAACCAAACAGAAAAAGACATACGAAATTTGCAGGATGCAAAGTAGTAATATTAAATATGAAAGTAATAGTAGTATGGATTGAACAGCAATTATATATGCCAAACACTGCCAGGCACATTACGCATACATTATTTCTAGTTCTGAAAACAAGATAGTAAGTGTCATTTCTCCCAATTTAAAGGTAAGATTAAGACTCAGAGAGCTGCCTAAGGTCCACTGAAAACAACTTGCTTTGCTAGGATTCAGGCAGCTGTTTTCTTTGTGGAAAACGAAAGACATGTGTAGGAGAGACACCTCTCAGACTCCTCTCAACTCCAGGAGTGTCCACAGAACTCTCCAACTTTCGGTGGACATATAAAGTAGCCCCAACTCCCAGAACTGAAAATCCCTCTGGGTGGTCTCTTTCTGGAATTTTCTCACTCCCTCTTAAAGAAGGGCAGTTTATTCCACCGCAGTGAAAATTTCAGTGAAAAGGACCCAAAAGTCAAGGCACAGAACCTTCTCCCGTCAACTCTAGGCAAGAGTGACAAGTTGAAGAAGAGAAAGCCTGAGGAATTACGTTGAAGATTCGAGCTCTTCTCTCACTCCTCTCTCCTCTCCTTGGCCCAAATCGGTGACAGGGACCAGAACCAAATGTCACCAAAGCTCTTCTTCCCTCATTTATTCTTTCCTTTCTTTACTGACCACATAGTACATACCAGACATAGCAGTTCAAATAAGGAGATGAAAGGCACAGTCCCTGCCCTTGAGGAATTCACTCTCTAGCCCTGGAGGAAAACAAATATACACATAATTATAATATATCTGGTTAAGTAAAGTAACAGATTAGGCAATGGATAGTCTGGGAGGAAAGAAAGGCTCTAAGGCCCCAAGCATTTGCTTTCCTGCAGGAGCCTCAGAGCTGATGACCGGGACAGGTGGCTGAAGAAGCAGCTGCGTGCTGTTAGGGGCACATGGGATCACCCGGGATGCTGGGGTGCTCGAGCAGCACGATTTCCAGGGTCACCTGCAGCCAGGTGGCCTCAGGAGCCAGGAAGTAGATGAAGTGTCCGGATCACCCCAGACCAGAATTCTTGATTCAAATAGAGCTGCAGGGGCGCCTGGGTGGCACAGCGGTTAAGCGTCTGCCTTCAGCTCAGGGCGTGATCCTGGCATTCTGGGATCGAGCCCCACATCAGGCTCCTCCGTTATGAGCCTGCTTCTTCCTCTCCCACTCCCCCTGCTTGTGTTCCCTCTCTCATTGGCTGTCTCTATCTCTGTCAAATAAATAAATAAAATCTTAAAAAAAAAAAAAAAACAAATAGAGCTGCAATTCAAGCAGCTGCCATGGATGAGAGCTGAGACAGGGAATACACGTTCTGCAATGTGTATCCCATTTGTACCCTGGGCCACTGCGGCTGAGAAAATGCTTGCTATTGCGTTTTCAGAGACTTCCCAATAATATGTCATTTGAATCAACTCAACTCAGAAATTTCAAATACAGCCTCGTCAAATCACAACGGTTACAGAGAGGCTGATTATTGTTGAAGGAGTAGTGGGATCATGCGTCTGTGGATAATAAGAAGCCAAGGCAAATAATCGTGGATCTCATGGGTCCTCTCTCAAGTAGCCACTCGCCCTGCCATTTACAACTGTGGAGTAGAGCCTGCGCAAAGTTCCTTGACTAGCCCTTGGGCACGCACGGACACGAGTCCACCAGGCTTTCATAAACCCAGCAAAGGCCTGTTTCTTTACACCTGCATGGAGACAGATGCATTCACGGCAAACTTAAATCAGAGACAAATTTAAAATCACCATCAGCATGTATTAACATCTTCTGGATCTTTAGAATGACGTTGTCATTACGAAATGGAGAATATATGCTGGATTCACTTTTCATTAAGGGATGTAGAGAAAATGTGTCTTCTTGGTTTCTCTGTAACTGGCCTGATGTTCCTCACCAGCTCCCTTTCTTCTGGGTAGCAGTGTGTGCGGGCGGGCGTGCGTGCGTGTGCGTGTGTGTGTGTGTGTGTGTGCATGGGAGGAAGGGGGAGAGGAGAATGGTGTGGACATTTATTCAACCCAGTAATCTTCAACCTAGCTGTCTCTTGAGGTAACTCTTTTCAGCTTGGATGACTCACAAAAGAGCCCCATTTCCTCCCCCTATTAACCTCCAAGATGGCATCTGAGTGAGGACAGGTAGCTCTAGGTAGTTGAGAGGAGGCACGATTCTAGGACCTATCCTGTGCTGCCTGGGTTTTTGGAGTGGCTGATCTCAGCTGTTCCCTAGACTGACGATTCCGTTGGCATCTGCTGCTGAAAGCCACAGCTGGTGTACTTCATAATTTATGGTCTGTCATCTCAGCTCATCTGGACCCAGGAATTTCTCCTGGTGACTCAGCCCTGCCTCGGGGTGATGTGCATCCCACCTGAGGTCTGACTGTTCTTCTCTAATGAGTCCCACCTCAGATGTTTGGTTCTGCAACTCCCCACTCCAGAGCCACTTTGTCCTCACTTGGTGACTCTCAGTGAACTTTCGCCACCCCTCCTGGGGTGAGTGGGAATTTTTGAGTCTGTCTGTGCCATGTGGGAACAAAGCTAAATTTTAGGACTGTCTAATCTGTACCACTTTTACTTTCACGTGACAACCTGTTAAGGGTTGAAAATTGTGTCCCCTAAAAAGATGTTTGAAGTTCTAATCCCCAGTGCCTCAGATTGTGATCTTGTCTGGATATAGGGCTGTTTCTGGTCCGGGCTGCTGGCTGCCGACCGTCTCGTTGTCTTCACGATTCTAGGTTTTGAGCACAAGGAAGGATCCTCACGTGCGATGTGATACTTGAGAACAGAGCAGTCAGGCACAGAATTGCCGCTTTGTTAACTTCCCCATGTGCAGACAACTTGTAACCATGCTCCCTCCTCTCTGGGAGAAGTGAAGAAAGAGATCCTAGCCATACGCTCTCATCTCCCAACCCGTCTGCTGGTCTGCGCATTTCCCTCCAGCCTCCTGGACCAGAAACTGTCTGCCAGGCCTGCTGTCAGCAGTGTGGGTCCCCGGGAACCAGGAGCAGGACTTCTTATAAATAGATCTTTTATCTGACCCATTTGGTAGCTTCTTACTGTATATTAATGGTCATGATGGTTTTTCTACTTCCTGTATAACCATGTCCTCTCAGGATCTCTGGAGTGGACATTACTGGTGGCCTTCAGCATTCGCTGTCCTTTCTTCCTTTCCAAGAGAACTGTGATACGGTTTAGGTGTCCATCCCTTTCTGACACAGCCCATGTCCCTCAGTGGCCTGAGAGGTCAAAAGGTTATCCTATAACTTCCTCCTGTGATTGGTTCCAGAGTGGGCATGTGACCCAAATCCAACAGATAGGGCTCAAAGAGCTTCTGCTAGAGACTTCCAGGAGAAAAGCTTCCTTGTCCTCCGGGACCCTTCAAAAAGCCAGTCTCCTTTAGGCTAGACGTGGAGGGAAAAGCATATGACCCTGATTGTAGCTGACAGCCGTCTTGCAATTATGAGGAAAACTGTCTTTAGGATGAAGCTTGTGTTCAGCAGAGCCCAGCAACGAGACCCCTCAGGCTTCTCCAGCTGAAGCCCAGTGAGTCCTTGACGTCCAGTTACGTAAGTCACTGACTTCGTACTGTTCAGAGCAATTTGATGGGCATGTGATTGAAAATATCCTAATACATGTAAACTATACTGGGCATTTTACAATAGTTACAATGTGGGGAAAAAAGCTTTTTCAGTCATAGATGCACGAATAATTCTGTGTGGGTGTTCTTGAAACCATGGAAGATTGGTTCCTGATATTTCTCCTTACAGACACCTTACCTTTCTGTGCCATCTCTTGATAGCCTCCTCTTACTTAACATTTCTTTATAAATTCAAAGACTAGCTACTCCACGGTATACTCCGGAGAAGGCGTAGGTGGTGTTTTTTTAGCTTTAACTTTATCATTAAAACATAGGTGAGAAAACATAACTATTAAAAAAGAAAAGACTTGCTTAAGCCCACAAATTTC
The DNA here is from genome assembly GCF_017311325.1 of Ursus maritimus. Lineage (NCBI taxonomy): Eukaryota > Metazoa > Chordata > Mammalia > Carnivora > Ursidae > Ursus > Ursus maritimus. The sequence goes on from NW_024426552.1 coordinate 55,707,756, forward strand.
CATAATGTAAGTAATTGTCACAAATACAAATCAGTTTAGAACAATTCAACAAACAACGAAAGGCCGAGATTTTCTCTAAAGAGCTGGATCCATCTCCCCAGCTTTGTGTCCACGTACTTGTGCTTTGATGATGTATGAAGATTCTTACACCACCGAAAGGAGAGACCCGAAGAGAGACATTAAGTTATTAGTTTCAAAAGATTCTCATGGGGCGCCTGGGTGGCACAGCGGTTAAGCATCTGCCTTCGGCTCAGGGCGTGATCCCAGCATTCTGGGATCGAGCCCCGCATCAGGCTCCTCCTCTATGAGCCTGCTTCTTCCTCTCCCACTCCCCCTGCTTGTGTTCCCTCTCTCGCTGGCTGTCTCTATCTCTGTCAAATAAATAAATAAAATATTTAAAAAAAAAAAAAAAAAAAAGATTCTCATGTTTTTGAACTCTTAATAAAGCCAAGTGGACTGGGAAATGCTTGGAGTAGAGTCAGATAAATAGATATCTTCCACTGGAAGCACACACTAAACCACACTTCCTTTCAAATAAACCCCTAAGCACCACATTATTATAACTTTTTTCACTTGAATGTTCTCAATTTTTGGCTCACTAAAATCATTAGCTTATAAGGGAGCTGAAAAAAGGAAACGGAGATTGAAATACAATCAATTAGCTTCTCTTTGGTTGTTTTAAGAAGCTTAATTTGGGAAAGAATTCTCTGGAATAAAATCTGGATTATCTTTAAATTATTTTTTGTCATTTCTTTCTAGTATGTTCTTTATAATTAATATACTAGAAAACTGAATATTGGATTGTCTTGTTGAATAGTCTTTTATTTTTTTTAAGATTTATTCATTTATTTGAGAGAGAGAGAGAGAGCATGTGGAGGGGCAGAGAGAGACAGAGAGAGAATCTTGAAGCCAACTCCCTGGCGAGTGAGGAACTCAAGTTGGGGCTTGATCCCAGGACCCTGAGATCATGACCTGAGCCGAAATCAAGAGTCAGCACTTCATGGATTGAGCTACTCAGGCACCCTTTGATAGTCTTTTAAATAAAGCCTCAAAAATATACCACCAGGTAAAACTGTTTCAATATGGTATTTGCTGGAATTATCCAGTTATTCAAAGGGATAAACCTGCCACATTGGGGATAAACTTACCTACATGCTCCTTACTCGTGTCTAGAAAGTGCAGTTTTCGGAAGTCTATGGGTCATCTCAACACTTGCACCATTTTTCCTTTCTTTGCCTAAGCACTGGGAAATCTTGGCAGCTTAAACAAGAATTGGATCCTATGTTTTCTCTCAAATAGGTAGAGTCAGGACACAAGAAAACGTGATTAACATTAGAACTAAGGGAAATCCTCAAAGCCTAACATTGATGCCCTAATTTGGGCCCATTAGCCAAGGAAGGAACTCTGACATCCCACATTCCTTTGGCAATTCTGCCCAGGGAGGTGTGGTCATGTGGTGAGGGGGTGAGGGTGGGGGCAGGGAGTGAAGCTTGAGAACCAGAACCTTCTGGGAGAGATAGCCTATCTCTGGGAGCAAACCAGGGCTATATATCTATAATTTCTCAGTGTAGGACTGATTCCAGTCAGGACTAGCTGGCTGGTTTGGAATCATTCTTCCTCAGTAGTTCCTTCACTTGTAACAAGCACAAGTTCATTCACTGAGAACGACGAGTTGTTCGTAATGGCACTTTGTAGTTTCTATCTAAATCTAGAATATTTGGAATAAGTAATGTTAACACAAACAGTGAAGCACTCACAACCCTAGATAAATAAATGTCTATCTTACTTATGTAAGCTAATGCTAAATGAAACAAAGCAACTCAATCACCTCTACCTTATTAATATGGGTGGGAATAAAAATCTAATCTAAAGATCTCCAAGGAATAAAAATAGTAAATTTAAGGTAGTAGAATGATTTAATTAAACTAATTTAATTTATTGGATGCTTCGACCTGTATAATGCACTCCTTTGCTTTCTTTGTTCTGAAAGCAGACATTGAGGGCCTCTGTATAATGATGCTAAATGAAGCTGTACATGATAGAGCAACTCTATTGGCTATTATCTTCCATACGCTTAAAAGAAATAGTGCATAACACATCCCAGGTGCTTAGCCAGTAGTTGCTGAATGAATAATCTATAGCAAAAACAAAAACAAAAACAAAACAGAAATCATTTCTCCTGCTATATTTTAATTATATTTTACGGAATATTTATTTAAAGTCGACCTTTAAATTGATGGTAAGATGAACACATTTGACTATTAAAATTTGGCCAAGAAGACATTAAATTGATTATCTATGTACAAATAATGAGCAATATATTTTGTGATTTCAAAATATATCACAAACGTTTTTCATGAGCGTATGATTCTATTAAATGAGAATAAACCACTCTCTTTAGAGTGAATTTAAAGTTGACCCAAGGATCTGGGTAAAGCTGGAGTAAGACATTGTGTAAGAAAGCGCTTGGTAAAGTGCTGTGAAGCTTTTTATAAAGCACAGAGTTATCAGAACGGAAGGTGAACTCAGGCTGGAGTTCAAGTCCCAGGTCAGCTGCTCACTGGTGTGTACCCTTGGGAAAGTTCTTTTAACCTTGTAAACTTTCGCTTTCTCGTACGTAAAATGGAAAAGAATAATGCTATCTCTAGCATGCATTTTTAGTGACTATGAAGTGAGCTAAGGCACAAAAGCATTTTAGCCTCACGGCCTTTATAGCAAGAACTCAGTGAGTGTTGGCCATCATCATCATCATCTGCTTTTTCCTCGTCGTCATCATCATCACCAGAGGTGGGGATTCTTCCCTTACTGCTCATCCTACAAAATGTCAGCTTTGCCAAGAAAAGAAAACAAAATTAAGCAGAGGTGCTGGTAAATCGCGTTCTGTAATTTCTCACCTACAACCATCCGCAAACTGGTCTCCTCACGTTTGTCTTTCTCAGGTCCACCCTCCAAGCTGTCAAAGTGCCTTGCTCAGAACAGAAACCCGACCCTATCACCCCTCTGCTCTCTAACACAGTGGTTTGGTAGTTACTATGCAGAGTCCAGGGCCTTTACTATGGTGTCTGAGGACGGTCTCCTGGAACTGAGCCCCTGCTCGCCCCTTCAACTCCAGTTGCGATTGGGTAGACCAGACCTGGCTACCTCCTGGCCAAATCCTACTTCATCAGGATATCAGTTAAGAAAACACACCCAAAGGGGCGCCTGGGTGGCACAGAGGTTAAGCGTTTGCCTTCGGCTCAGGGCGTGATCCCGGCCTTCTGGGATCGAGCCCCACATCAGGCTCCTCCGCTATGAGCCTGCTTCTTCCTCTCCCACTCCCCCTGCTTGTGTTCCCTCTCTCGCTGGCTGTCTCTCTCTCTGTCAAATAAATAAATAAAATCTTTAAAAAAAAAAAAAAAAGAAAAAAAAGAAAACACACCCAAAAACCTGAGCAACTCAGCTGGGACTCTGTTACCTCCCGGGAAGCTCTGCGCTCACCCACTTGTCAAATTGCTTTATAAGAACACAGCACAGTGAGCTCCTTCTGGAGCTGACCATACATAATACTTGGCGTATTTTAGGGGCTCAATAACTATTTCCAAAGGAATGGCCAAATGAACAAATACATGACTATGCATCCGATAACCAGATGCGAAGTATATAGATTTGTAGACTTGCTAGAGCCAAGTACCCTCGTAGGGCTGGAAGGGGACCAGAGGGCAACATTCTTTTCAGGTAGACATGGAAGTCTGGCAGGAGACAAAATGTCATCTTCATAACTGAGAAAGCTGTTAAGGGAGGGTGTGGCTCAGGGACAAGACAACAACAGACTTCAAAACTGCACTCCATAGATAGACTTACCTGCCAGTGGCCACACAGCTCCCCGATAAAGAACTTGCCTTTCCTCAACGGAGAGTGTGGACCCGCACACCAGCATGTGTAATTCTTAAGTTTGTTGGCTGGCTTCCAGCCACTATGCAGAGCCAGTTTATTTCCCAAACGCACCACTGGGAGAGCTGCCCCTTCTCCTCTGGGTCAGTGAGTCAAGTGGGAGAGAGACGCCCAGAGGGTGACAGCCGCTGATGTCACTTGGACTGGTAAACATGGGGCCAGGGGATGTTGCTCTCTGCTCCCTTCGCGGACAGCCTCATGGGCACTGATTGATTTATACGCTGGCGGTATTTCCCGCAAGTGACAGGAAGAGTGGATTACAAAGATACCTCCAAATTACATATCGGTCAGTGAATTATCTTTTGACTTCCCTCTCTAATTCTGCCTTTTCAGTTGACCTATGAACACAGATGAAATAACGTACGTTGATAAACTACTTACCAAGATTTTAAAATTGTTTTGGTTTCTGAAAGAGTATACCTTCTCTTTTAATCAATTCAATGAAACCTAGCAAGTATTCACTGGCACCCCGCCAAGGGGTGTAAAATATAAGGATGAATACACCGCAGTGATCCAATGGAGATCACGATCCAGTCAGCATCCAGTGGGTTGTTTCTCTTAGGTAGAGAAAAGGGAACTCAGTTATGAGAGCAAAATAAACAGACAAATATTTACAATCTTTTTTCTAGTTTTCAAATGATTTTCTGAGTAGTTAAATGACTGTTCATCCAGAATTTAAGATGTTTCTCTTCTCCTATCACCAGCATTAATTAAAGCCAAGATACTAAGGATAAAGGTCATGGAAACCACTGGAGAGTTATTTATCTTCTCTCCTTCTGTCCGTGTTGCGCCATCTTGCAAAGGCCTGCCATTGGCAAAGAGAGGGAGAGAGTGAAAACATGCACATAGGTTGTTCACATCCAGCACCACAGCTGAAAAACAACTCAGATTAGTGGATGGACAGTTCCACTTCCCTGAAGAAAGGCATCATATTTACTTCTGTCCTATCCTGGATTCTGGCATCTTCCATTATTCTCTTGCTTGAAGTCAAAAAAATATTGACATCTCACCTTTCTAAGAATTCCATTTGGTTTTTATTTAACTGAATTCTTGAAGGCTACTCACGTTATTTCACTAGATCTTAAACTCACAGTTCTGTTTTGTGTCATTTTTACCACATTTTGTCTTGTATCTTCTCATCACCAAGCTGACAGGACAATTCAAAGGAAATGGATTAGGTATGATTCCAATTCCTAACAGATTCAGATTCAGGGGCTATTCCCAACTTCAACTTTTTTAAACCGTTACGAAGCCAAGCTATCATGGAGGAATTGGTGATTTCGCTCCCCCGAGTAAGCTAAATGAGGCACAGAGAGCTTCTAGGATCTGGAGGCACCTGGAGCCTCCACATCATTAGCACTGGTCCTGGTTTCCAAAAAGCAGCTTCTCTTCCTCCTCTCGTTCCTGTACATCGGCTAGACCAATAGCAGGAGGCCATAGTTTTCGCTCTGGAATAGCTCGGCAGCATATACTGTCTGAGGACAAGTAGGGAAACCAAGTCCGTACTTCTGTTTGGGAAAGAAAGAAACTGACAGTGTTAAAGCAATCTGAAGTCTTTACTTGAAATGCTGTATTTTTTCCTATTAACTTATGAGATAGCTTATAAATTCATAAGTGATTTAAAATATATGTATATGTTATATATTCATACACACACTTCTTGGGTATGTAGAAATGGCTTGTTTCTAAATATCATGAATAAAGAAAAGAGCAAACAGAGTCAATACATCCTAAGGTCTAAGAATATCATTGTCAGCATGAAGGGCTGTGAGATCTCAGGCAATTTACATACTCGCATAACTTTCCTCTTGCTTTGTAAAGAAAAAAGGAAAAGAAAAGAAAGGCATCACGCCACGGTTTTTTGTTATCCCTGTGTCTGTTCAGAACCTACTGGGGACAGGATACGTAAAAGGAAACTGACGACAGTAGAATTACAACTATTGTGGGGACTTCTACTTCTGCAGATAACTTTGCATGTGCATTTTTAAAATTTCAAATGTATTATTTAATACTTGTCCAAGGCAATGTGTATTAAATATTGAACAGATTTTAAAAGAGGCTTTTCGTGTATTAAAAAAATTCATTAGTGGGCTTTGGAGATAATATTCACTTAATAAAATACATAATATCTCTTTTGCCCAAAGCATTTTGAAGCCGTGCAGGGAAATGAGATCTTCCCAGGAGCTGTGATAAGAGCATTTCTAGGGTCAATAAGATAGAAGGGGCCCATCTGCAAAAATTTTCTTAGAGTCATCAATTTAAATCCGTCTGGAGAAACAGTCAGTAATCCTGTAATAGAACCCTGGCTCTATAACAGACCACTATGATACCCTGTGCGGAATCCATTTTTATAGTATCTTTACCCTGTATTTAATACGTCCCAATAGCCAGTATTGTTCAAGGCTAAATTTGAATAAATGCTGATTATTTCATATGAGAATATGCAGGCAGGACATCTCTATTTGTCCATGTTTCTAGACAGATCTACAGATCTCATAGACGCTCTGAATATAGATAAAAATATAGACACAGATGTAACTATAGAAACGCCCCACGTTATAAATGTCAGTAAGTTCAAGGTGGAGATAGATACATTCATGCAGACTAGTTTCACCAGGAGGATGATGCCAAAATTCCCAGTTTCCAGAGGAAAACAGCAGTACAGCATTAATTTTAGTGTTTTTCCTCTCTGACACTTGGGCTTTTCTTCTGTTTTTAACAAAAATCAGATGACATTTTATATATATATATGCACACACACACATATTGAGTTTGAGGTTCCAGGGAAAACTCCCCAGTGAGATGTCTAGCAAGCAGTTAGTGAAGTGGGTCTGTGGCCCAAAGGAGAGAACAGGAGTTGGGGGAAAGGTTTAGGAAGCCGTGGACAAGGTGAGGCTTCTACTGGATGAGACTGCCAAGCAGGAGCAGGGAGCAAAGACCGATGACTAAGGCTCAAGCAGCATAAGGTGCGCTTAGTACTACAGGCTCAGAGTCTGAACACCTGGATTAACGTCTGTAATACTCGCTTCACTACTTACTAACTGCCCGTTTTCTTAGGTTTAGCTACTTAATCTCTCTGTACCTTGGTATCCTGTTATAACATTGTTATAATAATAAAACCTACTCCGTAAGGCTATGGATTGAATGATATAACACCTGCAAAGTACTTTGAACAGAACCTAGCACATAGGCAGCAATCAATGCATACTAACTTTTTTTTCAGATTTTATTTATTTATTTGAGAGAGAGAGAATGAGCAGTGGGGAAGGGCAAAGGGAAAGAGAGAGTGAAGCAGACTCCCAGCTGAGCAGGAAGCCCGATGCGGGGCTCGATCCCAGGACCTGGAGATCATGACCTGAGCCAAAGGCAGATGCTTAACTGACCGAGCCACCCAGGTGCCCATCATTGCATACTAATGTTTATAACTATTATTATTTTTTTAACATCTGAGGTTTAGGAATGAGCAGAGGAAGAGCCAGAGAATAGTACTGAGCATGAAGGCCTTAGGAAAGCTTCTATAACAGTCCTGATGAATGTTTGCAGGAAAAAATTGGTTCTAGGACAATCACTCTTAGGTTAGATGCAGGCATAGTTACGTGCATTACCGAGTTGCCAAACCTCAGAGTTGCTGGTTTTGTTAATAAAAAGGGAGTGACATGGTAAGTTGTATTTTCCATAACAATATTTCACAAAGTTTGTGCTTTTGGGGTGGTTAGAGTGATGCGTTGTGTCAAAAAAAATACTTCCTATACTCAAATAAATTTGAGAAATGCTGGATTAAACAAAATTAAATAGATGTTTCCCTAAATGCATCTGCTAACATGAGCCACAGCTTGCTAAGAAGGAGCTGTTGAGAGCATCATTTTCCAGACTCATTTAAGCTTTCTTAAGGATCATTGTGCTTACACTGTGTGCACAACTTCTCAATGCCAGTCAAGGAACAGTCTGGGCTGATATTAAGGAATCTGTATTTTTTTAAAGTTCCATGATGTGGTCTTGTCTACAGGCCACTGGGAAGAGAAATTTTTCCCTTCCCATAATCCATAGTCCCTCTCTTTCTTTCCAACCTGTTCTGAGAAAAAATGGCTCCCACAAAGAAAGGTAGCAAAAAAAAAAAAAAAAAGTGGGTGTTGGGGGGTGTTTTTCTGCCACCAAAGAGAGGAGATAATAGAGCATCAACATTCAGAAATACTTTCACCGAGGTGGCTTTGAAAAGCATGGACTCCAGGCACTCAAGGAAATCTAGAATTTGCTGTAAAAACCTGGGAACTCTCCCCGTGATCATTTACACTGGCTCAAGCAACTGTCTAGACCCAAAAATATGGAATATCCAATAATGTATCTGGGTAAGTGAATGAGGACAAAGGTTCTTCAAACAAACACAGCACAATGGTTACCTTTGTACCTGTTACGCTTTCAAAAGCCTTTAGATAATCGATGAAAGCTAATGATTTGATATCAGAAAAAAGATAATTATGGAAAAGTAGTTGTAGGCTCTACATGGAAAGAAATTTGAATTATCATTCCATGGGATTAGTGGTAATCTAACAGATTTCCAAGTATTCCCAGAAGAACTTGGAAGCAAAGTCAGATTCAAATGTTTTGTTTTATTTTGTTTTTTACTTGCCTAGAACTCGTATCTAACACAGTGGGGGCAGTTGTATTTTCTATGTGCCTATTTAGAATTGAATCTAAGAACAGTCTCCTTACCTGAGATTTACTTGAAGATGAATCAGACCTGAGAATACACAGCCTAAGAGACGTATTGTTAAATCTAACCTAAGACAGATTGTCCTAGAACCATTTTGGAAAGGAGACAATTTTTTCCTGTGAACATTCTATCAAGGAAGAATTCAGCAAAGAGTGAATGGCTTACCCTATTTCTCCTTTTACAGTCTGCTTTAAAACTTTTATGGTAAAAATAAAAGAAGATAAAAGCATGGGCATCGCTTCCAAGCTTCTCTACACACAGGCAATGGTTCATTTTATATGTCTGGCAGGATGGGGTTTGGTTGTGGTCAGTCCTGGCCTTTTCCAACACCCCTGGCACAGAGGGGATGGGATGGAGGTAAATTAGTCTATGAAAGGCCACCTGTGCTACACTTTTCCAGACTGAAAAAAAAAAAACTAAAAAGATAAAACCACTAAAATGCAACACGTGATCCTAGATTAGCTTTGAGAAAGTATACAGCTGGGACAGTTGATTAAACTTGAAAGGAGTTTGTGAATTCAATGCTAGTGTCAATGATAATTTCCTGATTTTGACCCTGATAGCGTGAGTTTCTGGAGAATGTCCTTGTTTGAAGGGTTACATCACCAAACCATTCAGTAATGATGGGCACCATATTCAAGACTTACTTCCAAATGGTTCCAGGAAAAATATTCTTTGTGTTCTTCTGGTAGCTTTTCTGAAGTTTGAAGTTATTCTAAAACTAACAAAACTAAAATGGGTGCTAACACATTAACATTTACTTTACTGTTTGTGTTAGTTTATTGTTGATTTTCTCAGGCTCTCTGAGTAAACTATCATATCATCTGAAAATGGTTTTACTTCTTTTCCAATTCCTGTGCCTCCTATTTTCTGCCCTTTTAAATTGTACTGGCCAATATTTCTAGAACAATGTTCAATGCTAGTAGTAGAGATAGTAAGATTAGTAGACGTCATAAGCATTCTTGACTCTTTCCTAATCTTAGTGGAAATGTCTCTAGTATTTCCTCATTAAGCTTGTTTTAGGACCGTTTCCTAAGGAGGCACTCAGGGTCTTCGTTTCAATTTTTCCTGTGAACAATTTCATGTGATCAAATCAATGGTCCCCAGCATTTTGCTATGATTGCCACGCATGGAGGAGACTGAGCAGAACCAGTTCAGTGAGCTGGGTGAGTATGTTTCGTCTGCTTTTACAGTTACCCGTTCTACACTAGAAGTCTGTATGTGAATAGTTCGCGCTTGATGAGTGCTGAGTGGGGACAGGAGGGAGGACAGTGAAAGGAGTGGGGAAAAAGATGCAATGTCTGGAGCCCTTACCCCATGCCAAGGACTACTCTAGACAGAGCTGCAGTTAAATCGGTGAGGAAAGCTGATGCCCTCAGCATAGAAACAACTTAGCTTGCTCCCTCCTATTTTGAGAAAAGCAAAACTTCTCATGATCTGACCCTCCAAATTTCCACCTCTAGCCATGATCTCTACCCTGCACTTTACTTGCATGCTCTGCTGACATATTCCAAATCAACACATCCAAAATTGAATTCCCTTCCTCACTCTACAACTGCTCCACTTCCAGTATTTCCATTCTTAGATATGGCGTCATCATCTATCAGCTACCAAAGTCACACCAGAATCCCACCTTCCAGTACCAATAAATCATCTTGAGTTATCTTGTGCTGATAAGATATCTATATCTATCTCTATGCCTATTTCTATATAACTATATGTATATCACAATCCGAACCTTGTTATCTTAAACAGATGCCCGACTTTAGTTTCTTAATGTCTCTCCCTAGAAATATTGTCTAGACCTCTAACTGATCTCTCTGCCTCGAATTCTGTCACCATTAAAATCCATCCTCCTTAATATACCAGGAATAATTTAAACAAAACCCGATACTCTTTCAGCATCTAAATGGTAGATGAGGGTTGTTACCCTACAAGATAACATGCATTATTGGTTAAGTGACTTTTAATAAGTCTCATTTTTCCTGAGCCTTAGGTCTTTCATCTGTGAAATGGGAATGATAATACTTAGCCTGAGAGTCACTGTGAAAATTAGATGAGAAATATTTGGCATAGTTGGTGCATGATAAATTGGATCCCTTCCATGACGGTGGGACCACATCATCTCCTGGGGCATCCCTGAGTCTGCAGAGAAAACTGGACTCATGTGAGAGCTGAGAAAGGCATAACTTACAGTCAGGACCTCCTTGGGGACCTCTTAAGAACAAAGACATCAGTTCCCTTTTCTATAATATGAGATTGTATAAAAATTAAAAGAAATAATAAAGACAAAGTACCTAATAGGATGGCTGGCAAAACACAGGATGAAAAATAGAAAATAAGTACAAGCTGAAACAACTATGCTGAGAAACTGATTCTTCTGTCTAAATATCGACATACTTGTTTGCCGGCATCTGTTTTTTTAAAATCTGTAACAACTTTACCTAAAAGTGTGCTGTTTGGGTTTTTTTTTTTTTTTTAGGATTTTGTTTATTTATTTGAGAGAGAGAGAGAAAGCGCATGAGCAGGGGGAGGGGCAGGGGAGAAGGAGAAGCAGACTTCCTACTGAGCAGGGAGCCTGATGGGGGCTCGATCCCAGGACCCTGAGATCACGACCTGAGCCAAAGGCAGACGCGCCAAAGGCAGACGCTTAGCCAACTGAGCCACTCGGGCACCCTCCCCCCACCAGAGTGTGCTTTTGTTGGTGGTGGTTGATAGTGATGGGGTTTACGTCTGTCATTCTAAAGGATAGTCAGCCGTGGGATTAGAAGATGATCCAGGATGTCTGTTTTTCAAATTCAACAGCCATTAGTATTCCCCAGATGTTAGCTCTGGTGACCTTCAGTTTTCAGAGGTCGCCTTGGCGTCCCAGTCATGGTACTCTTCTTTTCTCTCTGAGTACAGGCTGGCATCGATCCCAGTTCCTCCTTGGAGAGATCCAGCAGAAGATCCTGATGGAGGAAGATAATACCCAGGGAGAGAAGCCCAAGCAGGAGGGAGCTGCCCACGTGCATACAGGTAAGAACTCTCCGTGTGCACTTCATTCACGGAGACTGTCAATAAATATTTACCAGTACCTACTCTCCAGCATGCCTACTGGGAATGATCTGGCATTTTCCAGTGTAAATGAGAAGTCCAGCAAGCACGAGAAAAATAGCCGGAGGCTGGCAATCCTTGCCTAGAGCTTCGGTCATGTGCTTACTTACCTCACTGAAGACATGTGAGGTTTGTTTAGACCAGAGGTTGAATGACAAGCGGGCCAAAGTAGGCTGGTGTGGAGAGGTCTTTTTCAGTGACTCATCGGTCATTCAAAAATTAAAGCCCACACAAAAAAAGGGGTGAGACCGGATGCACAGAGAAAGGCATCCCATTTTTAGGCTCTCTAGAAGAGCAGCGGATTTTGCCGCCTCCTTTGAGAAGGGCAGAGGCTCCACCCAGCCATTCCTAATCCACAGGGTTGGTAGTGCAGGTTGAAATCTTTGTAATGGGTTCCCCTGCGTTCAAAACAGAATGAATGGACATTTACCTCGTTATTTTTGATTATGCCTCAGCTGATCAAGTCATGGGGGGATGGGGGCAGGGGAGGGGCTACTCAGGGATATGCTGGGGACCAGGTGTCAGTTATCCTCACTAGTGTTTCCCTACCATGAGCTCATTATCTCTGTCCTGCAAAGTCCTCTTCTATTAACGGATGGTGATTTCATGCTAGATTTAATTTTTCATTTACTCATTCTGCTAAGTTCTAGACATAGGAGTGAAGATAGAAAGCTCCTGTATTAGTAGGTTCTCCAGAGAAACACAATCTCTCTTTCTCTCTCTCTCAATCTGTCTCTCTCTATATATATGGAGTGGGGGGAGAGATAGAGATTGATGGATTGATTGATTTTATAGAATTGTCGCCTGGGGTTGTGAAGCCTAGGGCTGGCCATGGGCTGGCCATTCAGGCAGTGTTTCTATGTTGTAGTCTCGGGGAGAATTTCTTCTTCTTTGGGAAACCTCATTCTTTGGTCTTAAGCTCTCTACTATTGGATGAGACCTAATCACGTTATAGGGGGCAATTGGCTTTACTCAAAGTCTACTGATTTAAACGTTAATCCTATCTAAAAAAAATCTTCATAGCAACATCTAGACTAGTGTTTGACCAAACAACCCGGGCACCATGGCCTCGCTAAGTTGGCACAAAATGAATCATCACTGCCTTCTTACTTGACCAAGGCCAAGGACAAAGTTGGGAAAAGCTTTCTGGAAAGTGTGTGTCCTGAACTATCGCTGCTTATTAAGAAAGAGGTAATGAACATGACACATGCAAAAAGCCGCACTTAGTGTATTGTGATCAAAACCGGCCCTCCTTGCAGGGAGAGGAGGGAGGAAATGGTAAGCTACTCACTGGGAAAATAACCTGAACTAACCAAATGGCTTATTTTTTGTTTATTTGCTTAATGCGAAGCTGAGGATTCTGGATTTATTTTACCCTAAAGTTTGATGGAGTCAGTGAAAAATTCTTAATCATTGAAGTGATGAGATTAGATTTTCAGTATTCAAGACCAATTCATGTGGTTCTCAATAAATCCATTATGGTATCTATCATGCCTGAAGTACTGTGGGAAGCCCTGGGCATATAATGGTGACACACATAGAGGGGTCCCTGTCTTCAAAGCTTAGATTTTAGTGGGGACCTGAGAAAAGAAAAGGACAAATAAAATAATTATGAATTTTAGTTGGTGCTATTGAGACCGGAGGCTTGATTTGGAAGCTTCCAATTCCAATGTCTGCCTATTCCTGTCCCACTGGGCCATCATGTTCCTGCTGTAAATGCAAACTTCAAATACTGAATAATCACTCAGCAACAGGCCTATAACCTCATCCACTCTCCTGCCCAAACACACAGGGTCTTGGATTTCATGCTTTCTGACTCTCTTTCCGAACTGCTTTCCCTTTAGACTCTTCCATCTTCCATCACCTCGGGCGAGCCTTGCCAATCACACACCCACTGGCTCTCTAGCTCCAGGTCCAATGAAAATATGTCTCCCCTATGCCCTGGGCTTGCTCCTGGGCTCCTTCTCTAGGACTGAAGTTAAGAATGCCAAGTGATCAATGAAGGCAAAGGGAATGGAGAAAAGAGTACTACTGACATAGTTAAGAGGTAAAAATGATTTGGTTTGGCAGTGGATTGGTATTAGAGGTTGGGGAAAATGAGACTGAAGACATTTTCCAAACTGAGAGGATTGGATGATTGAATATAAGGGGGTGACTTTTATTTGATGATGGACTATAACAAAGAAGGAGGGTTGAGGGATGTACATGGGATAAGGACATGATGATTTGGGCACGCTGGGTTTGCTGTGCCCAAGGGACTCCCTGTAAAGTGTACAGTATGTGATCACCACCGTCCTTCCTGGGCACCCCTCAACCCTCCTCTTTCTTGTACTAGGGACTGTGACAGCTGGAATGGAAAACAAGGGGTTGATATTTCCAATAGGATCAAAGCATTCAACTGTTTACGAAGTCTTAGAGAATTTAACATGAAATGCTAGTAGCCCATGAGAGCTAGAACTTTCTTTTGAGAACTAATTATTAGTGAGTTATTTATTAGGGGTAATGCTGCTCTCCACCCATATGGCTCCTTCAAAATTGACTGTGTAAGGAATTTTCCACCTGGATAGTCACTTTGATGAACTTCAGGAGCCAGATGGGATGGGGGACAAAACTAGCTTGTGTAATAGGAAAACAATAAACCACATCAGGGCTTGTCTCGATTACATTGCCTATCAATGTTAACAAATGAGAGGAATGGAGAGCCCTTAGGTGATTTCTCTTACCCAGCACCCCCGCTGTTGGGTATCCTCAGACTTTGTTTGGGCTTTTTTATGGGGGAAACAGAGGGAGAGCTACTGCTCTGCCAGCAGGCTTGGGCTAGGGGGAGAGAAATGTTTCTTTTAAAGTATCCATATTTGCCTTCTTGACTAGCAAATTCATTTCAATGTATGTAACTTTTCTCTTGTACTTTGTTGGGTTGATAAGACTTGTATAAAACTAACTTTAATACTAGTATTAGAGATACAATATATTCATCTATCCATGTTAAAGTTCTGGAGTTTCTTACGTCAATCTTATAAATACAAGATCAATATCTCAGGAATCAACCTCTTGAAATGAACAATAAAAGAAGGACCTTTTAAATAGTTTCTTTTGTTTTCTGTTTGAGAAACAGCAAATGAATTCCATCTTCTTTTTTTTAATAATTTTTTATTATGCTGTGTTAGTCACCATACAGTATATCCTTAGTTTTTATGTAGTGTTCCATGATTCATTATTTGCATATAACACCCAGTGCACCATGCAATATGTGCCCTCCTTACTACCCATCACTGGCCTATCCCAGTCCCCCACCCCCCTCCCTCTGAAGCCCTGTTTGTTTCCATCTTCTTTAGGCATAATTATAACTGACACAAACTCGGTTCTTGACAATAGCCAGAAATTCAAATGAGTCTAGAAGAACTGTACTAGCCATAAACTTTGCTGTCTGCATCTCAGAACTAAATGCCTCAAACAACCATTTAGATCTTACTGAGTACTGATACTAAATCTCCAGCCAGCGTTGGTTCTAGACACAAGTGTTTCTGTTAGCTCTCTTAACAACTCCCCTGAGAGAAGCAGTGCAATTATCCCCATAATGTGAAACATTATAAAAAGGTCAAGCGAGTAGTCCCAAGCCCCTGGTGACACAACGGGTTCACTGGAATATTAAATCATTGAATTTCCAGTCCGACACTTGGCCCAATAGCCAAAAGTTACCTGTTTGTGCTTATTTCTGTGAGACTCTTAAGATCCGTAACTGTGGAATCATCATAACATGAGAAAAAGAGTGGCAGTCAGGAGTGGGCAGAGGGACTCAGGGTCTTGACTGGGTCTTTCATGAATATTCAACTGAGCTGCCTTGACTTGGATTGGCAGCTTTGTTTAACATATTAGGAAATAGAATCCTATTGCCTTATTGGAGTGGCTGGAGCTCTGTGGCCGGAGCTCATCTTTCTCTATCATCCTAGCCCCATATAATCAGTGTCCACTTCCTACACAGCGGCCGGCTTTTCCTGTATTTGTCCAGCAAGGAGGAGCCAGGGCAAGTTTAGAGCAAGGAAATGACCTCATTAAAATGGTATTAGACATGAAATCTAAAATTTAAAGCCCTACTCTTCCCCTCCCCCCAAGTCTGGCCTCAACTCCTCTGTGTTGTCTCTCATGCTTCCATTCATGCACCGTGGGCTCAGGCAGCCTGTGTGACTCTTCGCTTCCCTAGTCCACGTTGGCCTTACTGTCCCCTTGCTTTGTTAATGCTCTCTCTTTGGTCTAGAAGGGCCCTTCCTCCATAGGAAGGTCACATGTGTTGTCTTCCCTGATAGACTCATTGGCCAGAGACATCCCCTTCCCTGAACCCATTTGTATCACTTTTTTTATAGTAGATTTTATAGTATCTACTATGTTACCGTTACCGTTACCGTTCTATGCTTGGTAGTAAACTCCTATCTAGAGCCACGTAACAACTTTTTTTATAGTAGATTTTATAGTATCTACTATGTTACCGTTACCGTTACCGTTCTATGCTTGGTAGTAAACTCCTATCTAGAGCCACGTAACAAATGATTTATTTTAGCTCCGTCTTCCACTCATCTAGGCACATCGTGAGCAGCACAGCAGGTGCTTAGTAAATTTGCCTTTGTGTTTAACATCCCTCGTGTTCTGAGTCCTGGCCTCTGCTCTGAGTTGTCAGAAGTCTCTAGAGCAGTGAGGTCTGTCTGGATCCCACACATCAATCTGAACACTTACCCCCGTCCAACGTGGTTCCGAAGAATTATGCTATATCTTGTCCTATCATATTAAATAGCATATCGTAGCCTAGCATATCATGAGGGCATTTGAAATCAAGCAATGAGATAACTGGAGAGAGGGTGAGAGTCAGATGAAAGGGAACACGAAGAGGACTGGCAGACAGGCTGAGCTTCCCGCGCTAGGCAGGAGCGGCGTTCCCGGGGCACTGCTGTTTTCTGTGATGGGCTGATTAGGCACAAAGAAACTCAAGTCTGCCCTGCGGGAAAAGTCAACCAATCCAGGCTCTTTGAGTGATTAGAAAAATGGACCTGATAAACATTGCTGGGATAGGTAGATCTAAAGTTCTCTCTCTCTCTCTCTCTCTCTCTCTCTCTCTCTCTCTCTCTCTCTCTCTCACACACACACACACACACACACACCCAGCATCCTTTTCCTGCCTGGTTCCAGAACAAACTCACAGACAAGGTTGGGGGCAGGGCTGAAAGAGAACATCTGATGCAGAAATTAATCAGATGTTCCACACGTATTTAGATTATTCTCATAATTAGAAAGACAATCTTAATAGTTTGAATATAAACCCATACACAGGGATAAATGTCCACTTTAGCTTTGGTTAATTTTAGGGCGTTAATTTAAAGAGCTAATGTGTTATGTATACTTCATATATTTAAATACATGTTTGAGAAACAGAGAAAAATACATGTTTGAGAAACAGAAAAAAATGTGTTATGTATACTTCATATATTTAAATACATGTTTGAGAAACAGAGAAAAAAATATTTGAAAAACCAAATATCCAGTAACGTTACTGGAATAAAAATACATCAAAGATGTAAAAAAAAAAAATAGTAGGAAGCAAAATCTTTATTTCCATAGTACAATCATTTAATGACTTTGAGCTTCCTGGCAACCAGGATACAAAGGGAAACATGGGTTTACATAGTTCTCCTTAACAACGATTGCAAATCCACTGTGAAAATAGATAAAATACCTTTTCTAAGAAATGAAAGAACATTGACTTTTTACGAGAGAGAAAACTTATCCTAGTACTGAATTCTAAAATGAGTTTATGATGGGGAACTCAACTTACATAGGATAGCACAAACAAAATGCTTGATGTCATTGACAACAGTTCCACAAGAGAAGGCAAGTGTGGTTGGAAACTTCTCTTTTGGTCAGGACTTCATGCTAAGTGAAATATGCCAGACACAGAAAGAAAAAAACTGCATTATCTCACTTATATGTGGACTCTAAAAAGAGTTGATTACACAAAAGCAGAGAGCAGAAAGGTGATAACCAGGGGCAGGGAGGTGGGGAAAATGGGGAGATGTTGGTCAGAGAGTATGGAGTTGAAGTTAAAAGTATAAATAAGTCTCGAGATCTAAGGCACAGCATGACGACTATAGTTTATAATATTGTATTGAATATTGGACAGTTGATAAGAGGGTAGATTTTGGGTGTTCTTATCACCCCCACAAATAAGGTAACTATGTGAGAAGATATGTTTGTTAGTTTGCCTGTAGTAATCCGTTTACTATCTGTATGTCCATCAAATCATCATGTTGTATACCTTAAATATAGACCATTTTTATTTTTTAAAAAAGAAAAAAGACACTGCACTTTCGAACGCTCCCTGTGTGCTACCCCTCTCCTGTGGAAAGCATGGTGCCCTTATCACATTCATTCATTAAACTATGAGTTGAGTGTTATTAGTCTCATTTTTCAGGAAAGAAATTTGTTTCTCAATGAAAGTAAAAAACTAATTCCAATGGGACTGAGTCAGGGTTTAAAACCCAGGTCTGTCTGACTCCCAAGACCCATGATCGTTCCACTGCCCTCTGCAAATAACAACTTCTTGATTCTTTATATAGGCATATTATTAAAGAGAACATCAGTACAAATAATTGGACTGGGGCTGAGGATGGCCCAAGTGAATAGCTACAAACATGTGTTAGGCTATCACTACACAGAGAGGGAGAGATGGGCAGATTCAGGACATGGGTTAATCAAGTCCAACTGGTCTTTGTTAATGAGAGGGTACCACCGCAAAATTAATTCCAAATGGAATGATCCATAAGTAACTTACAATATCACTTTGTGCAACATTTCTCCTTTCCTTCCCTGAGGGGAGGATACAGCAAAGTAAGATCAGATATTGAACCACTACAGATCCTCGAGAAGGGGACAGGGAAAGAAGTTCTGCAGTAGTTTACAACCCAATATCCTAGCGGACAACAGGAAATGGCAGAGAGTGTGAGGTGTGGCTCTGGTCTGGGATCAAAGAGGGGACTTTGTTGTAAAGAACCCAGGAAATGGAAAAAGTGAAAGGGAAGAGCTCATTTCTTTTTTAATTTCTATTTTTTAAAAAATATCTTCATACCTAAAAAGAAATTCTGGTAATAAGTATTCCATAATAACATTACATGTTACATTTTGAGTGCCTTCTCCACGTTTGAAGATGCCTGGAGTCTGCATTTAACATTTAAGCTTTGCACCTTCGCCTCCAGGCCCCTGCGGCATTATGCGAGCTCCGGAACACCACAGCAATGCAGCAGGAGTGAGCAGCGTTGGTGGCTTTAGTCACCTTAACAAGTCACACCGAATGAATCCTCTTTCAGCTCCTTCTGAGTACCAAGTATGGAGGAGTATTGAGTCTTAGAGTATGGTTCACACAAATATGAATAAAGTGACCCCTCTAGCCTCTAAGGAACTTGGCTAAAGTAAAAGAGACCAAAATGTCAACAAATAAAACAAGGCAGTGAGAGGAGGCCAACGAGGATCATTTTTTTGCCTTGTGATTATGAATTAATCTTTATCCAGAAACTTCCCCGGATGTATCATTCTTACTTAAAGAAGGGGTAGAGGGGAGTATTTAAGAGCATGACTCTAAAATCATCCTGCCTATGTTCAAATTCCGAATCTACCAACTTATTCACTGAGTGACCATTAACTCCTCTGTGCCTCATTTTTTTCCCAGTCATCAAATGGGAGTAATAATAGTACTTACCTGAGAGGGTTGTTAGTGGTAATAGTACTTACCCGATAGGGCTGTCACAGGAATACACCGACTAACACTGTAATACATTTGGAGAGTGCTTGGTATATACAGCAACTGTTGCTCTGAGTGAAGCTTAGCTATTTTTCCTCAGATATACATGATGTTAACTTAATTATGGTCATTCTGGGTGTGGTATGTCGGTAACATACTCTTCAGAACTTTGGGGGAGAACCACTGTCTCTAAAACGTCTGTCTGGTTGAGTGGCATTGTTCTGGGCAAGGAAATGTTTGGCAACCAAAGTGCTCTGGGCCGAAGCTATCCTTCCTACTACATGCCGGGTGGACATCATTCTAGGGGCATCGGGGATGTAGCACTGGAGAGGACCGACAGAAATCCCTGCCTGCACAGAGTTTACATTCTGGTGAGGAGAGTTGGACAATAAATATAATTTTAAAAGTACATTTTATAATATTATAGAAGGTAAAAACTCTGTCAATAAAATAATAAAGAAAGCCTACTGGTATGAAGAACGCATGTTTAATTTTAAAGAGAATAGTCAGGGTAGGCCTGAGGAACGAGGTGACATTTGAGCAGGGTGTTGAAGGAAGTGAGGGAGCACGATCCTTGGGGGAGGGGACAATTCCAGGCAGAGAGGCCAGCTAGCATAAAGGCCCGGAGGTGGAAGCATACCTGTCTAGGAATCCAGTCTGGGAGTATTGAGGAGGCCATGGTGGCAGGAGCTAAGTGAGTGAGGTGAGGGAAATAGGAGCTGAGGTCAGAGAATGGCAGATCATGTATTGTCCTTCTGGGTCATTCTACGGACTTTGGCTTTTGTTGCAATTGAGATGGAGACCACTGCAGGGTTTTGAGGATAGGAGGGATATGAGCTGTGTTAATGTTTAAAGGGACTGCTTTGGCTGCTGTGTTGAGAAAAGCTCACAGTGGGGGCAAAAGTAGACACCGGGCAAGGGTAATCAAAGTGAAGACATGATGCTAGATTAGACCTGGGTGGTGATAACAGTGGAGGTGGTAAGTGGTTGAATTTTGGACTTATTGTGAAAGTAGAGCTAAAAGGATTTCCTGATGGCTTGGATTTGAAATGCAAGAGAAAAAGAAAAGTCAAGGATGACACCAAGGGTTTAGGCCTGATATGAGTCAGACTTCAGTTGGGACAGGGTGGTTGGGGGATGGAGGGAGGACTTTTCAGGACTTCAAGGTTGGAAATGTTAAGTAGGAGGAACCCTGTATGCATTCAAATTGGCAGTTGCCTGAAGCCTGCAGTTCAGGGGAGATGGCCCTGCTGGAGGTAAGATTTGGGCATCATTACCACATAGGTGGTAGTTAGTGCCATGAAACAGGGTGAGATCACCAGGGAGTGAGTGTGGATTGACAAGAGAACCGAAGTCTGAAGCCTGGGCACTCACTCCACTGCTCAGAGGCTGGGAGAAGAGAAGGGACCAGCAACGGAGACTGACAAGGAGCAACGGATGGGTTAGGAACAACGCCATGAAAATAAGATGTTGGAGGAAGTCAAAACCATTTCCAGGAGGAAGTCAAAACCATTATAATCAGCTGTTCACTGCTGTTGATAGTTCAAGTGAAGTAAAGACTGAAAAACTTTGACTTAGGAGTTTGGTCTCAATAAGAAGAGTTCCAGTGACATGGTCAAAGCAAAACCCTCATGGGAGTAAATGGGAGGAAAGACAGACCTGGAGACAGCTTTTCTTAACAATTCTTTAAAGGCATTTTGCTGTAGCTGAGCAGGAAAAAAAGGACAAGTGGCTGGTGGGGGAAGTGGATTCAAGAGGGACTTTTTTGTTTTTAAGACGGGACAAATAACATGATTTTATGTTGATGGAGATGATCCAATAAAGGGAGAAAATTGATGATGTGGGAGAAGAGAGACCTGCTGGAGCACTTAACCGCTGGCTCCTGTATGTTTCTGTGGGGCAAAGAGCCAAGAGAGGAAAGAAAAAAAAAGTCCTATAAAACACCAAGCAGTGCATAGACGAGCCTCTCCTCGAAATTAGAAACCAGGCTTTTATCTGCACAAATGAAAAGTGCGTGAAATAAGCCATTTGTTGAATGACTACTGGGCGGGGGCACTTATGGTGACAGGTCCTTTGCATACATTATCCAAAAGCTTATTAAAAGACTTCCAATATCAGTATCATTACATCTCCACTTGTAGATGAAGACATCCTCACTGGGAGCTGAAACAGCTTCCCCGAAACCATACCGAGCATACGTTAAAGAGTTGGCATTTCATGGTGCGCCCTTCCTTGCTGCTGCGGGTTCCTTGCAGGCTGAGGGCCTTCGTCTTTGTAACCCCAGAGACAGGCTCAGAACTTGGCAGAGCTTCACATGCCCGCGTGCCCAGATGCAGTGCGGGCTGCCCTGGGTCCATCTCTTTGCCTTCCTCGGAAGCACCGTCGGAGGACAGTCACACCAGCATTGTTTTCCTTGGTTGCCGCAACTCAGAAAAATGCGTTGGAAAATAGAGAAAGTTGGCAAAAGAAATGACCGAAAGGAAATCAGAATGATTTAGTTTCGACTCCTAAACCCTTAGCTGAGGCCCTTCCGCACTGATTTTACCAAGCTGCTTTTCTGACGCATCAGGTACCTGCCCGCGGGCGAACCGTCGGGAGCAGGTGAGGTGTGGTCACCTGGCGTCTCGCAGTAGAAACTTCACAACGGGTGAGGAAATCATCACCGGAGGACGTGTACCCTCCCGCCCTTCTTCCAGCTCGTAAAAAAGAAAGAGAGAGAAAGAGAGAGAGAGAGAAAGGAAAGGAGAGAAGAGAACAGGAAAGAAAAGGAGAGAAAAGGGAAAAGAAAAGGAAAAGAAAAAGCCTGTCACAAACGTCTCGAGTGCGCTGCTGTTAAGGCGGCTTTGAGAACCAGCGCCGGGCGTTGGGGCGAACCGCCGGGCTCTGCCAGCAGCAGTAGAAACCCCAACCGCAAAGGGCCGGTGAGCTGGGCGGCACACCGACTTACTGCACCAAGTCCCTGGGTGCCCGCCGCGGTGGTTGCGCAGGGGCCGGGGCTCGGGACCCAGGCGCGCGGAGCCCACCACCGCGGCCGGAGGGGGACCGCACAGCGTGCCGTGGAGCACCGAGCGCGCCTTCCAGCCCTGGCCGCGGGGACCCGGCCGCGCCGGAGCGCCAGGTGAGGAGGGAGGCGGGGGCCCGCCGGGAGGGGGGGTGCCGCGCCGGCTCGGGGCGTCCCGGCCGCTCCCCTGGGGCGCTGCCTCCCCCGCGCCGAGTTGGTAGCCGCCGGTTGCGCGGCGGAGGGCTGGGGGCGGAGAGGAGGCAGTGGCCGCCCGGGCCCAGGAGGGGCGCGCTGACTGCGCACGGCGAGTCCGGAGTGGCCGGACGGCTGCGGCTGGAGCTGGCGGCGGGGCCGGGGGTCTGGGGCCGGAGGGAGGGCGGGAGCCAGGCGAGAGGGCGGCGGGGCCGGTGGAGTGCCGCGGCTCGAGGAAAGATGAGACGGTGAGTGGGTGCCGGGGACGCGGAGTTGCTTTGCTTCTCTTGCAGGCTGTAGGGACAAAAGCCCGGGCTGGGGTTAGCGGAACCCTGGCCCAGCAGCTTTGGGGGACCTGAACCCCAGGGGGTGACTGGACCCTGCTGGCGAGGATCCTGGGGAGGGTACGTCGGGGTAGGGGAGAATCTCACAAAGCGATTGTAGGGAACAGGCGGGATCTGGGGGGACCGGAGGCAACTTTTGCCCAGAACTCTGGAATGACCAAGCAGAGAAGGATTGGGATCTGCGGTGGAGAGCTGCTTTGTCGCGATGGGCGGAGGGAAGAGAAGGTCCGCTGCTGGATGGTGTGGGGCGCGGGATTCAGAGAAGACCCCCGTCTGCTCCCAAATATCTGGCTAGCTGCGCTTCTGAATCCACTGCTTTCAAGAGTGGGGCTCGCAAGTTTGAACCGCGCGGAACCTCAGATTCCGATTTGGCTTTGGTCCCCCCGAAGTTTGTGGTATGGCGGTCTCCGTACCCCTAGAGATAGAGGCTGCAGGCGTTGGGGAAGGTTCTGAACCCCTGTTTCAACCCGCGCCCGGCAGGGCGGAGGCGCCGCTGCGGTGGGTGCTGGTACTCACTAACTTAGCTCTAGCAGGCATCACTTACTGAAGCGCCGAGGACCCGGCTAACTCCCGCCACCGCCAGGAGAGTCAAAGGCTGACAGGCTGTCCCTTCCAGGGCTGAGGTGTTCTGTTTGAAAGAGCTTCTAAAGTCGACCTGGCTTCCAGAGCCGGCGCATCTACCTTTCTTATGTAAAAGAGGGAGCTGTGCCCGCAGCCTTTTAAGTTGGTAGACTTGCCCGGGGCTGGAAATACTCTCGGCCGGCCCTGCCCTGATCCCTAGAAGTCTTCCTTGTGCAGCTCTGAAGTAGCTTTCAGGAGTTCTAGAACGCACGACTGTCACCGCCAAACGCGGCTGGGAGTGGAACTAGGAACCGAGGCATACGAAGGTGGATCCTTTTAGTATAAGTATTTGTCAGCCATATTTCCCTTCATTCTAGAAATGCGTAAGCTGCAGATACTTATTTTCAAGTATTGGAGTGTAACTTTAAGCTTCCTAGTTTGGCTTAATTTAGGCGTTTGAGATATGTCCCTGAGATTCTGACACTATCTGAATTCAGCTGGGAGAGCTCTAAATGAAGTTCAGTTTCAGAGGGTTGAACTTTTGCCCTGAGAGCACTCGGATTCTTGCTTCCTGGTCGGATAGCAACAGAGTAGTTGGATTTGGGATAAATAAACCTCTAGAGTTGCCCACTATTTTAAGAGAATGGCTATATCGCTGGTGCCATTGCCCTCAATTGTGTAAATATTTGTTTGAATAAAGAGCTGAATTCTTTGAAAAGTAACAGTTGTGTCTATTCACGGTTCCCTTTTCATATCCTGGACTTAGTTCTTTAAAAGTGTCTCTTTTTCACCTTACATTTTTAATGTGGAAATGCAAACATTGTATGTACTTAAGAAGCTCTGTAAAGTCCTGAAAACATTTATAACGGACATTTCCTTTAAAAGCCAGGGAGCGCTGAGTTTCTGCTCTTAGTTGAGTAGTGTAGCCTTCGCCTCTTGAGACCCAGAGCTTTGCAAATCTCAGCCTTTCTCACCAATGGGAAAATGAGATGTTTGGTTAAGAGGAGTAATCATTGCAGTTTGCAGGCTTAAGTCTGTCTCACGCAGCTGGTAGCTGCTGTTCTTTGGGCTGAGGACTGACTGTAGGGGGTGTCTCTTGGGTCCCTGTTTGAAGTGGCCCAGGAAAGATACTTGGGAAGTTGAGCTATAAGAGTTTGCTAACCCCTATCTTAAAAAACCTAGACCAAAGCCAGAACTCATTAGCAGCCTTTTCAGAAACATCTTATTTATGGGCTTTTGCACAAGAGAGGGAAGAAAAAGCCAAAGTAATTTAAACAGCCACTGGTCTTCCTTCTTCTCTTCAAAGCCCTGTTTTGAAGTCTGTAAGCACGAGTCGATTCTGATTCTGGAGCGTATACTGGAGAAGATCCTGTGAAAAGGGCAGATGAGGTTATGACTTTGTGCTAATTCTCAGCCCTTAGCAGGGAGGCCTGCTATGAATGATTTGTAAAGGCGGTGCTTTGTACTTCTACTACGTGTGCTTTATAAATCTGTTAGGTCTTGGTGTACCTTACTTATTAACAATGTAACTATCGCCCATGTGAAACAAAAACAACTTTTCGGTGATGTGCATTATTTTCAAGCCCTGATACCCAGTATAGCAGTGGTTCTCAATTGAAGGTGAGGGGAGATTTTTGCTTCCACTCTCCCGCCAGGATATTGGCCAATGTATGGAGACATTTTTGGCTGTTCCAGCTGGAGGTAGGGAATAGCCCCCACCTGCCAACTGGGCTGCATCTAGTGGGTCGACCTCAGTTGCTGTGTAATATGCTACAATACACAGAACACACACTAAGAATTCTTCAGCTGCCAAATCTAGAAACTTGCTCTAGAATAATACTCTAAAATACTAGAGTATTAACTCCTGGGATATGTTAATAAGATTAAGGATCTTAGTCTAATTTGGATCCTCAAGAAACCAACTGTGTGCTAGTTAAACACCAAGAGACCATGTCACAGAAGCCTTTTTGTCAGCACCAGATTCTTTCCTTTTTGGCCTTGAGTCTTAATATACCAAAGATGTGAAGGAGCTTGTGTTCATGGACAACTTTGAGTTCACTTAAAACACAGAATTTGGAAGTGTTAGAGCACAAGGGAGCCTCAGAGATCACCCAGGCAACCTTCTTATTATTTTATAGATGTGAAAACGGAGATGCCTGGAGATTAGTGACTTATAAGGTCCCACGTGAGTTTGTGGCAGATGGTAGTTCTAGGTATAACCCAGAATTAGATAATTGAGAAATTGATATTCGAGCAACTGTGATTTAAAAACAATAACAACAAAAACTGGACCTGACCCTTCGTGAGAGTTTAGAGGTACCATTCTCCATGAGGAATTAAATAAACCCTTTGATGGGGGAAGAGTAGCATTAGCCATGGTGACAGTGGAGCATATGCCTGGGTGTGCCGGCCTGAGGAAGGAGATCATTCTACTGTGTGACCTGTGACACTCCACGTCTGATGCCTGCACCATCCTTCCCACAGCAAAGTGGGCAACAGATGGTTCCACAAACATAACAGATGCTGCTTTTGAATCCAGGTACAAAACAGAACATTTGAGATTTTCAGTCCTTCCCTGCCTTATGGGTTAAGAGTAGAGTACGTGAATGGATAGAGTTGTCTTGGACAGAAGGGAAATGAGAGAGGCCTCCTGAGTATGGGGTTTAAAAAGACACCTGGCATATAAGGAAATGAGCACACATGGGGGCAGTTGTGGGGGAAATTCACAAGCTGATGTATGGCTATCTACGATAAGTGTGATTGCATAGAAATTGGGTTAAGAGCTCAGCTATCCTTTGGGCAAGTAAGACAAAACAGTCCTGAGAATAAAAGGAATTCCTCTTCTCTGACTGCTTTGCCCATGATGCACTTGCTTGCCTGGATAATGCAGGACCTGCAAATCAAATCTTCTAACTCCTGGGCCATTGTACTTTCTTATACCCCAGTCTCTACCATTCTGTCTGTGTACCTAATGGGGAAAAACATGATAGTAGTATAAAGCTATTGTTAATTTCCTAGGAGAGTTTAAAAAGCATGATATTTGTGAATGGCTGTTTATAGAAAGGGGTTATCTCAGTGAGTTTTGAATTATCAGAACATGTCCATATGGCCCTGATCAATGACAAACATCTGTACACTCATATTTACATTTCCATGTTTCGCCATTAGGCCTGTGATTACAGATTCTAGTTCTGTGTGCCAAGTGGTCCTGCCACTGTAGTTACAATCTTCAAGTCTTGGAGGTTTGGGCATTAGGGAAGACTTTCTTTCGTGTGCCTTTCTTGGGAGAGGTCAGAACTCTGAACTGTGCTTAGTTCTTCTCATTTTGACAACTAGCCAATGGGTGCACCTCAAAGCCAAGCACACAGTAGTATATTTAGAAATGATTTGAAAGTGATGGCTTTTTTAAGGGGTCTGCTCCCTGTAGGTGCTACGGTAAAGAACAGTAGCAGCCTTCCCATAATCCCCTTTTTTACTTTATTTTCAGACGATGGGAGGCGAAGACATGAGTTGGCTTTGTTTTGTTTTCTAAATAACTGTTGGCTGGAAATATTTATTGGCATTTGAGTAATGTGACTCTTGTCTTTTGAAAGTGATTGAGACCAAATATGGTAGTTCAGGTTGTCAGATCGCTTCAGGATAAACAGTTAGACAAGAACTTGTCTCTGTCACACAGGATTTGAATCTTCTAGGGGTTAATTTACACACAGTTCTTTTCATGATATTTAGGGATGTTTCTTACATGTGGAAAAGAAGCTTTGTGCCGTATCCGCTTTAAAGGCAAGATTGTTATCTATAGCAGCTAGTGGTCATTAATAGAAAAGAAACCCAGGTTTAAAAATCGTTTTATTGAGATGTGGTGGGAAAGCCAGGGATTGGAGAAGCTTGCTGTACAAAGAAACAGATAAGTAAGGTCGAGAGTAGCAAGCTAAGTCACATGGAAAAGGTCCTGAGAGGTTTTTTTTTTTACAAGACATATTTGTTTTGTTTAGTGTGTGGAAGTTGATTTATTAGCGAACTGCTTTTTCTTACTTCACAAATTAAGGGGAAGGAAAAGTTTGTGCATGCCAATATTTAATATCGTTACCTCAAGCAGGGTCAGCCTTTTCTAAGACTTGCTGCTAAATCTGGAGTTCAGCGGAAATTAGTGTTGATCATCTTAGAATAGTTGCTTTGTACATTGTATGTGACTTCTCCAGGTGGTGGCATGCTTATGGAAGAGCTAAAAGATAAAGGTTGCAAGATTTTTCCTAGATGTATTTCTTGACCACTCTACTGCTAAAACAAAGGCAGGTAAAGCAAAGGAAAGCCTGCTCCCGTGTGCTTTTGGCCAGTTCAGACCCAGCGTGAATAGTGCTTCATAGCCAAGAGATACTCAGAGGAGACTGGGGAGTGATGTCTGGCTGCCACACTGCTTACGTCATCGCAGAAGTAGGTTTGCGAAAACAGCTTAAGATTTATTAAGGAAATGGCAAGCCGTGGGAATGCAGAGCAAATACTTCTTATACATCATGCTGAATCAAATACCCATATTATATTGCATTCACATAACTCTGACCAGGCCTTTTTCCCACTATGTTATGCTGAAACAATTTACCATGCCCTTGGAATGTCATGGGCAATAGCGCTGGTGCAAGCTTTTCCCAATTAGGTAGCTGCCACCTTATCACTAAAACATGTTTCTGTTCTGTGGTCATTTCCATTTCCTGCATTGTATAACTGGCACTCCTGTGTTATTTAACCAGTATCTCTGGGAGTCCAGAAAGTTGGAGCCGAAAGAACATCCAGTTCACCCTTACCATTTTAAATATGGGAAGCCTCTGCTAATACAAGGTGAAGACAGATGAAGTGACTTGCTCCAGCTCTTACTTCTGTTGGTGATTTTGGCAGAACCAGGACTAGGACGGGTCTCGTGACTCATGTCCTGGCAGCCTGTCCAGTGTTCTTTGTACTAGATTGGCCATTACAATAAAAATAACACCCTAATGAAACCATTTCCTTTATTAGATCTTTTGGCCAGACCTGTAAACAACTGCATTGATTAAATTGAATTTAGTTAGTAGATTATGGATCTCTGCTGGTTCTAGTCCTTTCTCTTCCCCTTCTGAGCAATAAATGGTCTAAAGGTAGGCAGCAGTGTCTTACAGTACCCACTCTGCATAATCAACCATTAAGTAAGGAGGAGATGGTGTCATGACTGTGTTGTTTTGTTTACTTTATAGTATTTTTGAAATCCAT
Source organism: Ursus maritimus (assembly GCF_017311325.1). Classification (NCBI taxonomy): domain Eukaryota; kingdom Metazoa; phylum Chordata; class Mammalia; order Carnivora; family Ursidae; genus Ursus; species Ursus maritimus. The sequence continues at coordinate 55,736,609 of NW_024426552.1, forward strand.
CTGCCCGATTTTTGAGTTGAAGGGAAAAACACGAGTATGGAAGATGTATTTGTTTCATCCCTCCTGAGCTTACGTATGCTCTGACTATTCCCAGTTTGTAAATTTTGGGTAAGAGCGTGGGGAACGTAGTGTTTCGGGGTTTAGGGAATGTTACTTTGGAAGATTAAAAGATGACTCTTAAGAGAGTGTATTTTGATCAGTGATGCAATGTGGACAAGGTGGTGGAAAGATCAGCGTTTGGTCCCATAGACACTCAGCTTCCAATTCAAGCCCCTAGTGGTGGTTTTGGGATCAAGAGAGAGCATCTTTATCCCCATGTGATCCTAGGGTCAATATTTTTCTTGCTGGAAATTGGCCTTGAGTTGAAGGATGCTTTCTCCTGGAGTACCCCACTGCTTCAGGAAGTGGATCTGAAGTAAGGTGCACACCAGTCGTGACCCCCAGTGTAGCTATTTCCTGACTCCCCCACTTCTCTGGCTTTATCTTCACTGTGGTGGTCGCATAACAGAAATCATCTTAATCAGAATCACCTCAACCTAGGGATGACTTATACCAATGATCAGAAATAAGACACATCTGGAAACATTGGATTTGGGGGGGAAATTTTCAGGAATCTTCATCTTGATCTGAAACTGTTTTAGAATTCTGTAAAGAACCCTGAAAATAGAAGTCTATAATTTCCTATAACTCTCTCACTTTCAAAGAGGAAGTAACCTAATTTAAGTATCTAGAAAGCATGTCAGTCTCTCCTAGCATAAATATATAAGGCTTTTGTGTGTGTGTGTGTGTGTGTGTGTGTGTGTGTGTGTTAAACTGTTTTTGAGGCTCACATTCTTCAAGATATAGCAAGTTTGGCAATTTTTGTAAATACTGTTACATTTTAACTCTCTGAAGGTAGGGTTTTTCTTTGGGCACACATAGTGATGAAATTTAGTTACTGCACCTAGCATTATCTTGCAAGTATTCTGAATACAACCGCCTGATACCTGCAATCTGGACAATGCATTTTTTTCAAATTTCCCCCATGTACTTGAAGAAAATTACCTTTTAGGAGCTTAATTCAATATGATAGAGGCTTAATATTTCATACTTAAAAAAATAAGCTAGGAGCCACTGATATGACCCCATCATGCTTTGTAAAGTAAACCAGTATAATTTTTAGGTCAGTATATATTCATATATTTTTATTCATGTTGATTTTTCAAAATGCATACATCTTTTAAAATATTTTATTATGGAAAATTTTAAGCATACACACAAGTTAATAGAATAATACAGTGAAATTTCATGTACCTTCCAAATGTAATGGTAATTTTGCTTCATCTGTAGACTTTACTTCTTTCCCCAAAACATGGATTGTTATAAAGCAACTTTTAAACACTGTATTATTTCATTAATAAATAATTTAAAATGTAGCTCTAAGAGATTAGGGTTTTTAAAAAATGTTGCTGTATCATTAGCACACCTAAAAAAATATCATCTATTTTCCAGTCAATGTTCAGATTCTCTGATTGTCTCATAAATTTTTTTAAGTAATTGGACTGTTTAAAACAAGATTCAAATAAGGTCTATGCATTACGTTCAATTGATATGTCTCCCAAGTCTCTTTTATCCAGAACACCTCCCTTTCTTTCTTGTTCTTTTTTTTTTTTTCCTTGCCGTATGCTGGTTGAAGACATTGGTTTTTGTTTTGTTTTTGTTTTGTAGCTTTTCCCATATTCTAGATTTAAGTGCTAGCATCTCGGTGGTGTTTATTATATTCCCCTGGTCTCACGTATTCTATAATCGGATACCACATGTTTTTAATTTGAGATCTTTCCTACCATGTCACTGTGTTGAAATGAATTTGTAATATATGTATGTAAATGCTTATTGGATTAATATTGTCTGTTTTTAAAAATATTGCTAAAGCTACTTTAATAACGGTGTAAACACCAATATGAGTCTAATTGATAAAAGTCACGTCTTGAGTATTTAGGTGCGAGTCAGGGATTTTGTTGGTGGGGAGGGAGCTTGAATGGCCCATATGTATTTTGAGGTTGTTTCTGCTTTGTGGCCTCCCTCCCGCCTCCCTCACAGGCTGGAGAGAGCTATCACAGGAAACGTGCCTCCAAATTCCCTGGAGAGTCTAAAAAACATTTCAAAGTTCGGACGAACAAGTCTTATTCCAGGGACTAGCACAATTTTTTTTTTTTAAATTCCCATACTTGATGTTTTACCCCCTTTGCTGAAGTCCTCTAAGATTCTTATTCTGGTAAGACACTCCAGACTTACATAAAAGTAGCCTCTGATACAGGAGATAAAGACCCTCGTTTGAAGTATGGCTATTGCTGTTGGTTGTGATTACTTTTAGGAACCTTGGAATACCACATGGAGTTCTTTTTTGGACAAAGCTTAGACTTCAGTACAGTGAGAGATGAGAGAAGGGATCGGCAATGTGGGGTTAGACTCCTTTATTGTGATAGGAAGGAGCTGGAACTCTATAACTTTCTGTCCTCACTTCTTCCATGTGCGTTAAATGTCTTCATTACCCCCCATCGCTCACCTCTCCCGTCTGTGCTCTGTCCTCCCTACAGGGGTATTTGATGCTTCTGTTCTTTAACGGTTTCCCTGACCTCTTTGCTTAGGTGACTTCAGAGTATAATGTAGCAAAACTTCAGAAGCAAAACCAAAAGCAAACCAAGAGAGAAACTGTGTGATCAGTGTCCTGAGAAGTCATGTCAGCCATTCCCGTGGTCCTCACCTCTCTCCCCAGCCCGGCCGTGGGTGACCCTGACAACTGGCCAGTTTCAGGGTGCCCTGAGTTGCCTGGGTTCTGGAGGGCCTCCTCTGGCAGTCATGGAAAGCCTTTGTGCATTTCAGGCTGCCATGGGCATGTGGGCGGCATGCGTCTGTCTGTGAGGGTGTGTGTACCTGACTGCACACAGGAAAATTTACAGTCACCTGTGAATAGGTTTCATCTGCAAGGACAGAACAACCTCCTTTTTTTTTTTTTTTTTTAAGATTTTATTTATTTGGGAGAGAGAGAGCATGAGCAGGGCGAGGTGCAGAGGAAGAGGGAGAAGCAGACTCCCCGCTGAGCAGGGAGCCTGATACAGGGCTCGGTCCCAGGACTCTGAGATCATGACCTGAGCTGAAGGCAGACGCTTAACCGACTGAGCCACCCAGGCGCCCCACAAAACAGCCTCCTTATTCTGCCATTCAAAGACATTTATTCCTGTGCAACTGCTTTTTTTTTTTTTGATCTTATGGAGAGAGAAAATATCCTCCTTGGAGATTATCAACCTATGTACATGTGTCTGATGGACAATAATGATTTTATTCAAATAGGCAGATCTTTTTTTTTTTTTTTTAAGATTTTATCTATTTATCTGAGAGAGAGAGAGCGCAAGAGTGGGGTAAGGGGCAGAGGGAGAAGCAGACTCCTCACTGAGCAGGGAGCCCAGAACTCTGGGATCATGACCTGAGCCAAAGGCAGATGCTTAACTGACTGAGCCACCCAGGTGCCCCCAAATAGTCAGATCTTTAAATGACAAAGAACATGGCGCAAGGGAAGAGGAGTGGGAATCCATTGGCTGCTCTGTTTATTTGCAAAAAGAGCAAGAAGGGTACTAGGTCTACTGACAGAAGTGTTTCTTCTCTGCACTGGGATATAAAATCTCGAGTGAGGAGCAAGAGTTTAAAGGAACAGAGGTTAGGAAGCAGGATGAGTGAGTGGGAAATGAGGAGAGGAGTGTTGAGACAATGATTTTGGGATGCTTGCAGAAACTGTGTGTGGGAGGTGATCTGTGGAGGAGGCAGAATCGGGATAATTGCCGGGAGGAGGTGTTTGCCAGTGGGGGTGGGGCTGAGTGGAGAGGTGAGGCCTGTTTGCAGAGATGGAGAAGGCTGAGGAGGATTTAGTGATGACAGGAAATATTTGTGCCAAAGGAGGCTATGTTTGCGAAAGGGAGAGCTGAGGACAGGACTGAAGGTTTCAGTGAGGGTGATGTTTGGTTAACAGAGAATGGGGGAAATGGCTGCTCCCGGAGTCCTGAAACTTGAATATGGCTAGAGAAGGAAGTGGTTGTTCCTAAAACTTCTCCTTAGCCAGTCCCCCGCCCCCCACTTCATCATGTTTACTTTTTGGGATGAGTGGAAAAACAGGCAGGTTTTGTATCCATTGTTCTCCATTCTTAAGCTTGGGGTTTGAGGCTGAAATAGATTTATTTCCCGGTTTTCCCTTTTCGCCCTCTAAAAGCTCCCCCTCAGGCCCCATCTGCTGCCACAGGAATACCCCTCCTCCCCAGAATTCCGGTAAAGAATGGCACAGCTTCTGAGGGCCTGCTCTAAGCTGGTGTCTGAATTCAATTACATGTCATCAGTGCGTGCTTTATTTATAACCTCGCCATATTGTAAATATCAGCCCTGAAAGAGGCCAGCCCCCGGACCACCAGTGTTCTGGGGGAGCTTTGAACACCAGAGCCAGCCCCTCAGCTCCATGGGCCCGCATAGGGCACAGCGGAGACTCTAGCTTTTTTTATTAAGTGGACATTTTAACCGGTACGCTCCTGATCTTGGAGGGTATTACTTTTTTCTGAGTTTGCTTCTGTAATCTGTCTACACCCTCAGCTTTTCCCAGCTATATGAAACAATCTCCACTCTCCCATCGCCCGCTCTGCTTGGCCAGTCCTCCTCTGATTAATCCCAGCTGTTCTGGGTGACCCTGAGAAGCATCTATGCATGGCAACGTCAAATGACAAGTAATGCATCATATAGTTTAGAACTCCTCCAAACTCTTTTGGGGTTTCTGGATAACTGCGTTTATGTGGGCCAGACTGTAAGTCCTTCTCCTTTAACACAATGCAGTGCAATGCAGCGCAACACATATGTTGTGTTAATTTGTGTGTTTCTTAAAACTTTTCTCCCTGGGTGTGTTTTCAGCATCTTGAAACCAAGAACACTACAGCTCTGGCCATCGCAGTGCCGTAAATTCACTATTGGTGACACAGTTTGAATGGGATCGGCTTCGTTGTATTGTTACTGAGTGTAAAGGGCGCTGGAGAACTGTTTTAAAACAGATGCCAGAACTGTGTGTCAAAGAGGAAAGGAGCTACCAAGACACTTACCAACATGATCCTCGAGATTAATTTCAAGTAATTTTCTTCTCTAGGGAAAAAGTGCTGTGAGTTTCTGTGTAATCTTCCAGAGATCTCTTCATGACTTCCGGCATCTTCTAATTGACAGTGAGCTGATGTACTTTTCAGGTGATAAAATAACAAGAGCTCTGGGGGAATTAAATTTATGGATTGGAAAGTAAGCCCAAACGTTTCAACACACATTAACTTCTCTCCTGTTTAGGCTTCCCGGTGTTGTCTTTTCTCTCAGATGGGCACCAGATGCCTTCTCCCCTTCTCCACACCCATTCTGTGGATGCGCCTGTAATATATAGAGTTGTGAAAGCCCTCAGGACTCTTTTGCTTCCATAATAACAATGCAGTCATTTTATAATTTCCCTGAGACTTCTTTTTGTTTACATAAGATGTGTAGGAAACCCAAAATAAACGCACCAGTGTAGACCCAGAAGCCAGGCTGGAAATGGAGTCTTCCTCGCCTGCCTCCCCTCTCACACGTTAACACAGATCTCTCCCCGCTACTGCCCTCCCTCTCATTTGCCACTTTGGCAACACCTTCCTTTTACCTGCCGCCATCCTAGCTCTTCCTCATCCTAAACTCAGCTGCAGTCTCTGATGCATTCTGTCTGCAGTGTTCTATCCCAACACTCCTTCCCTCATTTCCAGGGAATTCATTAAACCCAAACTCTTCCAACTGTGTTCTCAACCCTCTCGCCTCTCCCCTCCTTGCTCACCTTTTCAACCTCCTTGAAAGTACACGCAGGTTACCGTTCTCCGTTCTCCTGTACTTTCCCCATTATTAAGCCTCCACTCGTGTGAGCTCACCTGCAATGAAAAGAATACTCTGGAAGTAGGGAAGGAGAAAGGCATCACGCTATAATCATCACTCCCAGGGTCAGAAAGGGCACCAGCTGATTCTTTCCCTTTTGAGTTGGCAAGATTAAGAGATACTAAGTTGAGACAAGTGTACGGATGCATTTAGCTAGGGCAGGTAAACTAAGCTTCAGGAAAATGAGTAAGTTCCATATTTGTATTTGCTGATAATTTTTTACATGTACAGCCTTTTTCATATCCTTAACAGACCCAGTGGGTTTGAACTGAAAAACTGGGGTATCAAACATGAATATCCCTTCAAATATTCTCGGGAATGTCCTTATGTCCAAATCATGCTTAACTTTCCCCTACAAGTATGTATGTATGGGGGAGCAATGCTACATGTTTCTTAGATGTGGCTTCTTGTTTGCAAATGTCCTGGTCATCTCTTCCCTGGAGTCTATAAAGGTGATCTTTCAGCAACTACTATGTTACAGTATTTTGGTATTACATCTCGTTTGGCGAACCAAACTGTTTCAGTAATTATACTTTTAGATTTTTAGAAAAGCGTGTGTGAGGAGGAGAGGGGTATCAAGTGTTAGCACCCTATAAGGTTGTAAGAAACCTGTAGTAGTTTGATATTCTCTTGTTTTATTTGCCCAAATGAAGAGGGAGGAGAATTTGTTAGGATTTTATTTGGGTGATTAAGTAGCATTTGCAACTGCAAACAAGTTCAAATGTAGTAATATAGTTTATCATCTAAAATGACATTATCTTATATGGCTGAGTCAAAAATTAAACTTTTTGTTTCATACCAAAATAGGATTTATTTGCTTTAGACATAGTGATCTGACCAATTTTATTAGGAGAAAACAGACGAACTGTACTCTTTAAGAAAATTAAACTTTTAAATACCCATTTCTGACATGAGGTGTTAAACCCTTCAACTCTGTGCTGTTAACAGAGTAAATATTTAAAGTGCAGCGTTTGGACTCACTGTTTAATTTTTGACTTCTGCTTAGTCACGTGTGCTCTGGCTTGCTTTCTGGATTGCCGTCTTTGCACATTGTGGGAATTCTTCTAAGTCAGCTCTGTTTCCCATTTTGTATACATTATCTTAAAACCAAAGTCTCCCCACTGACTGACTTTAATTCTCTTCTCGTCTATTCTAGTATCTCATGGATTTCCTTTTGCAGTCTTGTCTAAAATATCCTAAACGGTTGGAAGATTGCTTTCCAATTTAAACCACTCTTAGGGTAGGCAAATGGCTTGGACCCTTGAGGATACCTCTTACATGGTGGTAGAGATGGGAAAGGGTTTCGATCACTATGAGAGAGAAGTGGCTATTAAATACAGTTCATCCCAGAAGAGTTACATGCTAGACTTCTTTCAGAAAGGACCGTTATATAGAAAATAGCCATTTCTTTTTCCCTACACAATTTTTGTTATTAATTCCATCAGAGACAGGACATTTGCTGCATGTGCCAGTAGTCTAACGTCTGTTGGGCTTGGGATTTTGTTTATACCCTTAAAATCACAGAATTTTAGGTATAGAAGTGGCCTTATGCTACCATTAGGTAGTAGTCATCATATTCCCTTTCCTTCAGTGGGACTTAACTGTATTGTCATTTCTTTTCCACCATGATTTCCACAGTCTCCCACTCTCACTGGGTTAGTCCCCTCCATGCCCCTTTACCAGTGTGTCAGTGAGTTCTCTGTTAAGGCACGTGTCACACTGTATGGGAATCATTTGTTCATATGAGTGTCTTTCCCTTTGGATTGTAAGCTGCGTAAAGGCAGGAAGTGGTATATGACCACATACTTCCCAGTGCCCAGCTGAAAGCCTAGTTTATAGTTGAGAACTTAAGGAAGATTAACACCTTCTCAGCAGCAAACAACTCCCAAATCTCCGTGGCTTAAGACAGTCTTGGGTTGGCAAGCGTCCTGTTTCACGGTGTCCTCGTTGAGGGGTATAGACTAATAAAGTCTGCATAAACTTAGGTGCTTTCTAGTCATCTTGGCAGGGGGGCGGAAAGAGTGAATCATGCCCCAGCTCTTCATGTTTCAGCTTGGAAATGACATGTCACTTTCTCTCAAAATTCCTTGATCAAAGCCAGAGACATAGCCATACCCAATGTCACAGGGGTGTCGAAGAGCAACACCTCTTTGTTTCTGAGAGGAGGAGGACAGGAATGTTAGCGAGTGCCACTAATACATGAATCAGTATCTGATACACGGTGGGCAGCTAAGAACCATTTAATGGATAAAATACTTAGAACTTTCTGGCGGGACTTTAAATTTTTCCATACAATAAGAAGAACCACTTCAAATATGTATCCTGCTAACTACTTTTTTTAGAAGATGAAGATGCTAATAATATTGTACAATCTGTGTTCAGCAGGCTTCTGGGAATTTTTTTGTAACAGTTTTGTTCACTTTATTCTTTTTTTTTTTTTTT
>NW_024426552.1:55745003-55884195 GCF_017311325.1 Ursus maritimus
TTAAACCCTTCAACTCTGTGCTGTTAACAGAGTAAATATTTAAAGTGCAGCGTTTGGACTCACTGTTTAATTTTTGACTTCTGCTTAGTCACGTGTGCTCTGGCTTGCTTTCTGGATTGCCGTCTTTGCACATTGTGGGAATTCTTCTAAGTCAGCTCTGTTTCCCATTTTGTATACATTATCTTAAAACCAAAGTCTCCCCACTGACTGACTTTAATTCTCTTCTCGTCTATTCTAGTATCTCATGGATTTCCTTTTGCAGTCTTGTCTAAAATATCCTAAACGGTTGGAAGATTGCTTTCCAATTTAAACCACTCTTAGGGTAGGCAAATGGCTTGGACCCTTGAGGATACCTCTTACATGGTGGTAGAGATGGGAAAGGGTTTCGATCACTATGAGAGAGAAGTGGCTATTAAATACAGTTCATCCCAGAAGAGTTACATGCTAGACTTCTTTCAGAAAGGACCGTTATATAGAAAATAGCCATTTCTTTTTCCCTACACAATTTTTGTTATTAATTCCATCAGAGACAGGACATTTGCTGCATGTGCCAGTAGTCTAACGTCTGTTGGGCTTGGGATTTTGTTTATACCCTTAAAATCACAGAATTTTAGGTATAGAAGTGGCCTTATGCTACCATTAGGTAGTAGTCATCATATTCCCTTTCCTTCAGTGGGACTTAACTGTATTGTCATTTCTTTTCCACCATGATTTCCACAGTCTCCCACTCTCACTGGGTTAGTCCCCTCCATGCCCCTTTACCAGTGTGTCAGTGAGTTCTCTGTTAAGGCACGTGTCACACTGTATGGGAATCATTTGTTCATATGAGTGTCTTTCCCTTTGGATTGTAAGCTGCGTAAAGGCAGGAAGTGGTATATGACCACATACTTCCCAGTGCCCAGCTGAAAGCCTAGTTTATAGTTGAGAACTTAAGGAAGATTAACACCTTCTCAGCAGCAAACAACTCCCAAATCTCCGTGGCTTAAGACAGTCTTGGGTTGGCAAGCGTCCTGTTTCACGGTGTCCTCGTTGAGGGGTATAGACTAATAAAGTCTGCATAAACTTAGGTGCTTTCTAGTCATCTTGGCAGGGGGGCGGAAAGAGTGAATCATGCCCCAGCTCTTCATGTTTCAGCTTGGAAATGACATGTCACTTTCTCTCAAAATTCCTTGATCAAAGCCAGAGACATAGCCATACCCAATGTCACAGGGGTGTCGAAGAGCAACACCTCTTTGTTTCTGAGAGGAGGAGGACAGGAATGTTAGCGAGTGCCACTAATACATGAATCAGTATCTGATACACGGTGGGCAGCTAAGAACCATTTAATGGATAAAATACTTAGAACTTTCTGGCGGGACTTTAAATTTTTCCATACAATAAGAAGAACCACTTCAAATATGTATCCTGCTAACTACTTTTTTTAGAAGATGAAGATGCTAATAATATTGTACAATCTGTGTTCAGCAGGCTTCTGGGAATTTTTTTGTAACAGTTTTGTTCACTTTATTCTTTTTTTTTTTTTTTTAAGATTTTATTTATTTATTCGACAGAGATAGAGACAGCCAGCGAGAGAGGGAACACAAGCAGGGGGAGTGGGAGAGGAAGAAGCAGGCTCATAGCAGAGGAGCCTGATGTGGGGCTTGATCCCAGAACGCCGGGATCACGCCCTGAGCCGAAGGCAGACGCTTAACCGCTGTGCCACCCAAGCGCCCCTGTTCACTTTATTCTTATTAGGGAAGGCGTTGTGTTTGATTTTGTAGTTTTTCAGATGCTTAGGGTACGGCATGGGTGCATTTGTGCGATTAACATTTTGCCTGAGTCTTTAAGAAGAATTGGGAAAAATGTTGAAGTCATCAAATATTTACATATGAAGTTAGTCTGACCAAGAACCTTTTTTAGAAGAGTTAATATCTGGCTCAACAGTTGGACAAGTCCTTAGGAAAAATGAGAACCTAATTGACTTAAACATGAAGTATTTCTGAGAACACTTAAGTTCTACTTTCTTAGCAAATTTCAATTATATAATAGTGGTTTCAACTACAGTGTAGTTGCCAGGTTTTACATTAGATCCTCAGAAATCCATCTTGTACCTGAAAGTCTGTACCCTCTTACCAACTCATTTACAACTTGAGTGTTGTGTCTTTCTCTGTCTCTCTCTCTCTCTCTCTCTCTCACACACAGACACACACACACACACACACACACACGTGTTTCTGAGGTGGTATTTGTGTTAACTAACCAGATGGTGAGAATCCATTCACAACATGTATGTACATCAAATCACCACTGTGTCCATTGTAAATATCTTATGATTTTATCTGTCGATCATACCTCAATAAAGCTGAAATAAAATAAAATAAAATAAATGCAAATTTTTAAAAAGAGAAGTATGCTAGAGATTATACTCTAGTATTTTACACTGTTTTTCCCCCCTTAACTGTCAAAGCAACTCAGAGTGCATAAAATGTGGAAAGTACAAACTAGTATGAGAGGTGAATTAAAAATCACCAGTAATACCTCCACCCAGATAAAACCACGACTGACTTTTTTGGCATGATTTCTTCCACTCCGTTGTTTTTATTCTTGGTACAGAATAGGCATATAGACAAAGCAGGAGAAGATATTGGCTCATAATGGGGGGAGGGGCAGTGGAAATGGCAAGCAATGATCAGAACAAGACTATGTTTTAGGGACAATATTGGTAAGATTTATTGATGGATAAAATGAGCAAGGAGATGATAGACGAGGGATGGGATTGATAGAGGAGACATTGGTTGGAGATATCAGTGATGACTTCCAGGATTTTGGCCTGAGTGTCTGTGTGTAATCCATGTGTTTGGTGGGTGTACATATAAGAAAACTACACTCATTTATATATGGCTTTTGAAATTTACTGAACATTATATGAATGCACTTTTTATGCTATAAATTATACCTCAAAATAATTATTTTAAATGAGTGTGTAATATTCACCCATATGAAATATTGTAGCTTATTTAACTTTTTCCCTATTGTTAGGCACTTGGGTTATTTACCCCCCATAATAAATAACATTGTAATGTCCTCAGAGCCCATTTATTTCCTTGTTTCTTCACTTCGAAAATATTTAGCTTGAGGGAATTGGCCAAGGTTTGCTGGAATTTCAGCATGGCCGACCAAGCGGAGATGAAGGTAGTTGAGAACAGAGGGGAACATGACTGGAGGTCATCTTGGTTTCAGTCCTCCAAGGGGGCAGAGGGAGGTATGTCTCAAACCAGGCTCCTGTTGCTTTCAAGGTCATAGCTGGTGGTCATAGATAGTTGCTGAAAGGGGCATTTGGCTTGGGGCAGAGATGGCACTGTCCCTGAAGACTGAAGAGCTGACAAAAGCCAGACGGCAGGACCAGATTCCAGCTGGGAGGCAGTTCTAAAGGAGAATCTCTCTCTCTCTCTCTCTCTCTTTTTTTTTTTTTTAGGTCTACTCCAAAAGATAATCATGCTTTTAATCCACCAGAGCAGGGATTTGGGTTGGAGGATAGGGGACCCAAGGCAGAGCTTACTGGGGGAAGCTGAGCTTTACAAGATGATGGGTACTTAGCCCATCACTAGGGTTTAGGCACCCAGACTATTTCTTGGCCCCAGCCTGGATAGGAAGCAGTTCCCTGCTATACTGTCTGAATCTGCCCAGAAGTCTGCAAAGCTGAGCAACAAGACGAAGTTCCCGATCCCTGGCTAGGACACAGTGGGGGAAGGCTGTAACAGAAATTAAGAGCCAGCGTTCTCTGAGTGTCTCACCAGTGGGTCTGTGGGAGTCAGGAGAGGCTGGAGATGAGATGGAAATACTACATCTACCCCCTTTTCCTTGAACTTGTGGCCTAGTTATGGAAACAAGCACGTTATAAAATTGGTTACTCACTGTGAGCGACTCTGTTGATACAGAGACCAGGGATGTAATATCTAGTGTCTGAGGAGCCTGAGGTGTCGGACGGTCTCAGCAGTGCATCAGTCCAATGAGAATGTTTAGACTGTGTCTTTGCTTTGAGGATAATCTGCAAAGTATACATTTTTATCAGTTACAAATACAAGCCTTCTCATTTGCAGTGATAATTTGTATTTAAAGTATGTTTTCATAACCTAAAACTTTAGTTTCTCAAGTTAATGTAATTCAGACTAGAGTCCAAAAATACTCTTCTGGGTGCATACATTTTTTAATAAATGGTAAGCATGGAAGATAGAGTCTGCATCTGAGCCAGGAAGGATGGGTGGGTTCAAATGGATACAAAGAAGGGAGAAGAGTGTTTCCACAAAAGGAGATCGTGTGAGATCAAGATGAGCATGAGTCTTTTAGGGTACCTGGAACTTGGAAGATACTCCAGTTTCAGGTTTTAAATACTGCCTCCTAACCCTGATATGGCAGTAGTTCGGGAGCTCTCTTTTCTCTGTTTCCTCTATTACCTGCTGTTTTCAGATGGGTGCAGGAGCTTTATGACATCTCTCTTGAGAGGGTAACTCTCATAGCCCTTTTTAAAGAGTCATCTTCTGACCCTAATGTTACTGATCAGTGTCTAATGTGAAGCTTTCTTTGTGTGCCAGAAGGTGAATTTTGTCTCTTCAGGACATCACTTCTGAGCCGCTAACGATTCTAGCAGAGACATCCAAAGGAGGGTGCATTGCATCACCACGTTGGGTGTTTGCCTGGTACTTGGGAAGCGGGTGGTCTACCAACCACCGGAACACTGACGGGAAATGGTCTTTTTATGGACCAGTCTCACCTGTATTTTGTTAGGGATTTGTTCTTCTCAAATATCACCCATGGTCTCTTGAGTTACTTTTCTTTTGTACAAAAAGCATCCCAGATCAGTGTTCTTTTTTCTTTTAAGATTTTATTTATTTATTTATTTGAGAGAGAGAGAGAGAGAGAGAACAAGCAGGAGGAGCAGCAGAGGGAGAGAGAGAGAAGCAGGCTCCCCACTGAGCAAGGAGCCCGACGCAGGGCTCGATCCAGGACCCTGGGATCCTGACCTGAGCTGAAGGCAGAGGCTTAACCGACTGAGCCACCTAGGCCCCCCCCCCCAGATAAACGTTCTTTATGGTTCTTCATTTTGCAGTAGTTTTGTGAGGTTTGTTACTAAAACAGAGTTTGTGTTTGTTAATTACATCCGGTTGGACTGCAAGACTCTTTGTTCAGATGTAGGCTGACGCGTACTTGGTCTTTTTCGATCTTCTTTGCTAAGTAAAACTTTATTTTTTGTATTTTTTTATTTTTGTCCTTTACAGATTCCAAGAAGATCATGGCGGAGCATAGCCACATGCAAAAGCAGCTCGATTTACAAAATGGTAGCTTAGAGGCGGGCTTTGTGGCAAATTCCCTCGAGGACAATTCCCCAAACGTGATGGAGAGCCTGAGCCCGAAGAAATATTCTTCCAGCCTGAGATTTAAAGCCAATGGAGACTATTCTGGCTCTTATTTAACCCTCTCACAACCTGTGGCTGCTAAGAGAAGCCCTTCCCCTCTGGGATCCACTGTCAGGAGCAGTCCCTCCCTGGCCAAAATCCAGGGAAGCAAGCAGTTCTCGTGCGATGGAACTGACAAGACTATTTCCATGAAACCGCCCACGCCTCTACTCAGCACCTCCCCCTCCCTCAGTGGGTACCCACTTGGGAGAGCAGACTTTGATCATTATACTGGCCGGGACAGTGAAAGGTCCTTGAGGCTCGCAGAGAAGCCTCCCTATTCCAAATATAGCTCAAGGAATAAATCCCACGACAATGTCTACTTTCTCGGGGGGCTGGAAGGCCGAAAGGCCTCCGGCTCGCTCCTGGCCATGTGGAATGGAAGTCCCCTGAGCGACAGGGGCCCCTCTCCCATCAGCAGATCGGGGGCGGCGAGCATGCCTTCAAGCCCAAAGCAAGCCAGGAAAATGAGCATCCAGGACAACCTGACCCTTCAGCCCAAGTTGAGCCGACACAAGGAGCCGGCGTCTGAAAACCTCGCTTTACGAACTAGGAAGTATTCGGGCAGCAGCCTGAGTCACATGGGCGCCTACAGCCGCTCTCTCCCCAGGCTGCACAGGGCCACCGACAACCAGCTGACGCCCCTCAGTTTGCCTCCCAGACACTCTCTGGGCAATGCCAAACGAACGAAACTGGGGGAAAAGGATCTACCTCATAGCATCATTGACAACGACAATTACCTGAATTTTTCTTCTTTGAGCTCAGGGGCCTTACCCTACAAACCCTCTGCGTCCGAGGGCCATTCTTACGTCAGTTCCGCCCTCAGCGTCCCGGCCAGTCCTCGAGTGGCTCGGAAGATGCTTCTGGCCTCCACCTCCTCCTGTACCTCGGATGACCTTGACAGGGTCCCCTACGCCGGGCCCGGCCCAGGTCACTCGTTTCCTCCCGGAGAGCCGGACAGAGTGTTCGCCGCCAGGAGGAACTTCTCCTGTGGGTCTGTCGAGTTCGATGATGCAGAACTGGACAGCCTCCGACAGGCCTCAGGAACTCCCCAGCCCGTCCTGCGGGAGAGGAAAAGCAGCATCAGCTCCATTTCGGGCCGCGACGACCTGATGGATTATCACCGGCGGCAGCGGGAGGAGAGACTCAGGGAGCAGGAGATGGAGCGACTGGTAATCTTCTTCATCTGACTTGACCTCACTCTTCCCTTGAGCGGCTTCTTGGAGACACACTCCAAGGATATGCATGGGCTGTAGGATCTCCAGGTGCCCAGCCACTGCTGTGCCTTTCCAGAATTCTGTCGTCCTTCCCTTTCTCAGTCCCTGTCATTGGTCACGTGTGGGTATTTGAAGTCCTGCCTGTACCTAGTGTTATATTAAGTTGCTTTGCAGAGTCAAGTGTAGATGCTTGATAAACCTGACCAAGTACTTGTGAACTTCACTGAATTTCTTATAAGTCTTAACAAACTTTGCTTTAAGACGGTGAGTAAACACTGATTTATAGTACAAATGCCATCAGATTGGCATGTGCATGGTCTGATAGGAATAATCGGTGAAATCGTGACTCATTAGGACGTCGGCAGTAAACTTTTCTGTAGAGCAAGTGGTCTGGAAGGTTGAAAGGTCAGCTAAATGTTGCTCAACCTTTTTCCTGTGCTAGACACATACACACCCCCCACACACACATACTCCCTTCAGCAATGTCTCCTACTACATAGTGACACCCAACTACACATTCAGAAAAGTTTTTTGAGTTGTCTTGTTCTATTGAAGAAGGACTTAACGCTTATTGTGGGAAATACTGAAAATAGTAAGAAGGAAGGAAACATCCCTTGAGAGTCCCATTAATGAATGAGGACAGACTACCGCATTCTTACTCTTTTTTCTTTTAAGCATAGACTCTTTTGTCTGTTTGGTTTTTTAGGACGAACAGGGTCAGAGATGATTTTAATTCATTAATGGTGAGTTGTTCCTTAATGAGGGATGCAGCAAGGTGATAAAGCTGATTTGCAGAAGTATAAGAGTAGCAAAAGTATTTTCATTGCTAAAAGAAGGTGTGCTGGAGTACGATTTCCGAATCACACAAGCTCACCGTGCCCTACAGGGTAATAACATTGTAACCTTTGGATTTGAATGGACAGGAACCGTTTGCGTCTGT
The DNA here is from genome assembly GCF_017311325.1 of Ursus maritimus. Taxonomy (NCBI): domain Eukaryota; kingdom Metazoa; phylum Chordata; class Mammalia; order Carnivora; family Ursidae; genus Ursus; species Ursus maritimus. The sequence continues at coordinate 55,752,593 of NW_024426552.1, forward strand.
CCAGGACAAAATTTGTTTGGAATTTTAGGAAAAGAATCATTTGCATCACTCGTAGTGTTTGATAAGTTAATATCTATCCTTACAGATAGCCAAATCAGTGATAGTGAATGAAAACGAATGTGCATACCCTTAGAGAATTCTGTATTCCTTGGGTGGGTCTGTTAGATGGTGCTCCAATATGACCGTTTCCCCTGTTATCGTAAATCATCTCCAGAGATTTTTCATGGTCACAAAAAGGCATTGTATTTGGGCTTGATTCAATGACATAAGTTCAGGAGAAGTTTTAATTAGCATATGAAAAAGCCTTCTTGTAAGTGGGACAGCAAATCTGGCTCTATAGTGTGCTGAGCAGCTCTTTTTTTTTTTTATTGTAGTATAACGGATGCACAGTGTTACATGAGGTATGTTAGTTTCAGGTGTACAGCATAGTGATTCTGCAAACCTATCCCTTAGGCTATGCTCACTGCAAGTGTGGCTGCCATCTGTCACCATACAACTAACGCTATGCCACTGACTGTATCCCCTATGCTATACCGTTCGTCCCTGAACAACTATTATTAATAAAGCCAGAAAGTTAACTTCCATTGGATAATTTATTAAGGAATCTCGGAGAGCATTTCAATGGCTTCCCTCACTTCCGCGATCTTCCTGAGATGCTACTATTTCCTCTTCTGCTCCAAGGGCAGGAAACCAACCTCGAAAATCACCTCCAGGTTTCATCTTTAGCACTTTTAAGTGTTGGTGAATTTCTCGTTCCTCCAGTTTCCCCAAATCTGCTAAAGTTCCTGGCAATCCAGGAATGACCTTCCTTACTGCCTGTGAAGTCAGTGCCTCGTAAATCACAAAACAGGTCTCCGCTCAACTTCTTGGGAGAACTTTATGGGTATTGGCTCCGAATATGAAGTTAGAACCCTTTTTTGCTTCATAATGGGCTTTATGATATTCGATGAAATGAGGCTTATTTTTAAATATGACGCTCTGGTTTGGGCCTCTGTTGCTTAATCCATTTGTCTAATGACGCCGCAGTAAAAGGGAAGATAGATTCTTATTGGGCCTATGCAAGTAATGTTATTGCTTTTAAAAAATAGTGACTTAGAAAAAATATTTGTTTCTGAATTCTGAGGGACCAAGGAGAACAAACTACCCTTGCAGTAATGTTTCCTGTAGTTCCCAAAATCAGAGTCGACTAAATTGAGGGTTAGAGATAGATGGAGATGAATGCTAAAGGTGTTCCCCGTTTAGACAGTAGAACATTGCACATGATGCCAATGATTTTGCATGATACATACGGAAATTAGATTTCCAGTATCAGTTCGATGAGTTCTATATGATTCTTATTCCTTTGCATTTTGGGTCATTAATTTGATTTCATGAAGTCATCTATTTGTGGACTAAAAGAAGTCCTGAGAATGTGACTTAGCCAACCTCCTACTGTCTTGTGCTTGCCTATGTCATGTCAGCTCAGAAGCCTCTACTCACAAGTCTGTTCTCTGAAATCTCAAGATTGAAGAAGAAAGAGTATCTGGTAAAGTTCTGCCCACCAGGCTCCGAGACTCTTTCTTTGTTTAAGGCACATTCTAGTCTATAACTGACAGCAGAGTGTGTAAGCAAACATGAGAGGAAAGGAGAGACCACTTGGTGAGGATAAGAGTAAGTGGCTTGGTTAATCTGTGGTTAAGTTCACAAACAGTAATCAGCCAGAAGGAGAGTTAAAATCCTCTATCAGGGCCTAGGACATTGGTCTTATTTAATCAGTGTTTCCCCGGAAGGTAAGAACGTATCACGGAGAGTGAGGATATTGACATACACCCAGGACCTTTCTGTAAAGTACGCCATCTCCGGACTTTAGTTATATTATAATATTTTACCCATACAAAATTAGCCTAGGGAAGGCTGAGCTTCTCATTTGATTGGACAGATCTTCCTATGCAATTTTTGGTGGTGTTGAGCTACTCATAAATAAGGGGCAGAGCAAACCTAATTATTTCTGACATTCTTCTTTTCATAAGGGTAAGGAACAAATCTTGTGCTTGCCCAGGGGTCCTCTGGGAAAACTTAAGGATAGTTCAGGTATAAAAGATATCTTGAAAACTTTTTTTTTTTTTCTGAATTTAAGGTCTGATTTTGGGAAGGCAAAATCAAATATTAATTAGAGGAGATTTCATTACATGATTAATATAGGATTGTGGATGCATGAGAACAATGAATATTTGCAGTTTGCCTACTGAATAAAGCAACAATAGATTATTTTATAATAAACAAGAAATCTTAAATCATTAGGAAATGAGGAACTTTTTTGTCATTTTGAATATTCAGGGATATGTCTGAGTTAGCTCAAAGCACAAAAAAGTTACCCTTGTGAGATACTGAATCTCTCTGCTCTCTGGGCAGATTATGTAGAAAAATAACCTTTTATTACCCTTCATAAGCATAGGCTGATTTCTCCAAGATCAATCTATTATTTCAATATAGGTAACCGCATTTTAGTTTTATGTTAATAGGGTATTTGTCATGCATTACATTTTTTAAAATTACTTTATGAATAAACCCATCAAAGTTGTGCAAACTTTGCCATAATTTTAACATTTTATTACATTTTTATAGACTTACTATTGTGAGTATTATAAACCAAGTCAAATAAAGCTTCCTTTGTGCAGACCTTTAAATTTTCACCAACTTTTGTTCTTCAGGGTCTTCTGTCAATTCTGGAACGACTGGATACTTTAAGACAAAAAGTATGTAACTTAAAGGTATTGGAAGTTATGCTTAAACTGACACATCACAGAACATAATTACTATTGATATAAAAAGGTGTGTCACAATTATAATTCAGTTTAGTTAAGCACAACTTTTAGATTTTTCTTAAATTAAAACATTATACGGAAGTGATCTTAGCTTACATTTTTAGCAAACTAATATTATGACATTTAAAAAATTCAGATAAACTAATCCCTTTGTGATAAAATAAATCCAAACATTTTTTAAGTATGAAATTACAGGAGCACCTGGGTGGCTCAGTCGGTTGAGCATCTGACTCTTGGTTTCAGCTCAGGTCATGATCTCACGGTCCTGGGATTGAGTCACGCATTGGGCTCTGCACTCAGCATGGAATATGCTTGGGATTCTCTCTCTCTTCCTCTTCCCCTCCCCCACTCATGCTCTCTCTTTCTCTTAAATGAATAACTCTCTAAAAAAATAGGAAATTGCACATGTATTATACTGTACACTGATAAAACAAGGAAAAAACATATAGTTGTTTTTTAAACCAGGTTGTCATATCAGTCTAACTTGTGTGAGAGTTTGCTTTGATCACATAAACTTGTTTTCTAAGGAAAAACAATACTTCTGAAATCAGCATTTTTTGATGAGAAAGTTCTTTTTCTTAAAATGTGAACGTATTTTAATTATTAGATTTTCATTTTATTTTCTTAATTTTGGAAATGTTAGATTTATCTAAATGCCTATTAGTCTCTAAAGCAATCAGAACAGAGGTTCTTTATTTTAATATATTACTATCCTTGGGAAGTAGGAAAACACTTCACGCATACACAGCGGTTTTTTCCCCTCAGGTACAGAGACTCAGACAAAGAACTTAAAGCTTAGTTCTGTAGCTTCAGCTACAGATCAGAAGCAGACACGGGAACATAAAATTTCCCTGTCCCCTATCTCAAGAGAATGCTCACTTTTCCCCGGGCACAAAATATTGTCCTGAGTTGAACTCACAGATAGAAAAATTACCAACAATTTAAAACAACAGCAAACACAAATGTTCAGTCATCTCTCACCTGAGCAAGGTTAAATTTCAGTTCCACCTGAGATCACACGTGGCCAGACCATAAAACCAGATCCCCCCTCATTGCTGCCACCAGTGGAGATAACTGTTGGTTTGTGTGCAAACCAAAACCCTGGTCAAACTTGGCCAAGAATCAAACAGAAACAAAGCATAGCCAGGAAAGCAAAAATTTCAGAAAACAGCAAGTCAGGGAAGGTAAAGTTCCCCTGCCATTTGGGATTTACTCCAGCAGGCAAGAGAAGCTGCACCTGGGTTTCCAGCCCATGAGATCTATTTTGTGAAAAATGCCATTTAATTGACTCCACAAGACGAGTGTACTTGGACTTTTCACAGGCACCTCCAAAATGTCAAAGCATAATTTTCAAAAAAGAAACAGAACTCTTACACGAGTATAAAATGAATAGATGCCAAAGAGTTATTTAACTCATTAGTGAGGAAGCCAAGCAGAGTAAGGCTGGTTCACTAAACATAATTTCTGTAGCACTTTTTAGCCAAGCTGTGATTATACCAGTGTTTCATCTGGATTTTTTTTTTTTTTTTACTTGTTAAATCTTTATTTGAAAACTCAAGGTAATTATATTGAGTCTTAAAGGTTGAACCCTAATTATGAACCTCCAAGGACCTATTTATGAGGCATAATAATCCACTTTGAGTCTACATTAAATGGCCTCCAACTGCTGTGCTATTCGAGATGTTTGGTTTTTTTTTTATCATTTTTATTCCCTCTTTCTTGCCCTCAGCCGCCAATTCTTGCCTTTGTCATTATGCCAGCCGTTTCTTTCATTTTTATGATGTTAGAAACCAGATATCAAGCCTTGTTTAAAATATTCCAAACCAAGAGTTACTGGGTCCAAGTGAGGTCTTGAGGGGGCTCTGTGTGCCTGAAATGTGTGCACTGCTCTTCGTAGACCTCGTGACCTCCTTCTGGGCTGGTCTGTGGTTGTGTAAAGTCTTCACTTCCGAGCTGCTTTCCAAGTAGAGGACATGAATGGATAAGCTATCTCCAGAAGGCTAGAGTGCTGATTCATTGACAAACTAGATGTTCTAGAGGCTAGGGAAATAATTGTACTGCAGACAGGCTATGCTGTTATTGCTCTCATTTGCCTCCCTCCCAGTAAGATAGAGGTGGGGATGGCATCTAGTGCCTCTTAAGGTCCAGGGGAAAGACATTTTAAAAAGACTGGAAGCGGGACGGGGCGGGGGGCGGGGGGGAGGAGGGGGAGATAAAAAACTCTAGCAGACCCGGCTGCTGTTAAGAGTATTCATTTGGTTACAATGCCAAAAGCATCTGTGTGCTATTGTGAGGAACCAGTGGATCCCCACAAATTGCACTGTAGCAATCCAATATTTTCTTTCGGGCTGATGGCAGTCTTCTGCGGTGCCTTGATAAACAGCGTTGTCGCCGTATGGAACTACGTAGAGCCGCACTTGCCATTCATTTCTCAAACGTGTCGTAATGTGACGCCAGTCTCACAAGGCACCACAGAAGAGGTTTCTAATTTTCTACATGCTCTACCATCCTGAAGATAAGGTTGGCTTTCTTTCAAGGAAGATGTTAATATTCCCGCGGTATTATTATTGGAATCGATGAAATGTCTGGGTCAGCAATTCGGTACTGTTTGGAAGATACTTTGTTCCAATAACTTCTCTGAAAGCTCTTGACCACTGAAGAGTTTTAGATTGCACGAGGCTGGGATTGTGTCAATCTTGTTCACTGCTGTATAACCACCTCCTAGCGGATGATAAGAGTATGGGAGGCATTGTATACCTGTTTTTGAAAAGAGTCAATGAATGTTTTTGATACCCATGCATGACATTCATTCTGGCTTTCCTTATTCTATGGCTGGAGGTTCTGCCCTCCTTCTCAGACATCCGAAACTTAAGTTGATGCACTTGGTTCCAGGTAACCACGAAGCCCTTTGAAAAAGAATGCAAATATCTCAGCACAAATGCATTCTTTATGCTTCCAGAAATGGGGCAATTCCCTTTCAATATGCACTTAAAAATGAAAAGATGAAAATTAGTTGCTTTCCTTTATTTTGAAAATTTCATAGCATTCTTTGTAAGAACTGGTGCTCTCCAGGGTCCTATGAGAGCCAAGGCGGCAAGACCCAGAGTCTTGCTTGTGTACCATTGAGCAGCCCAGAGACCTATACTTGTAAAAGTAAATATCAGCATAATGGAGCATATTTAAGGAATTACAGCATTTTATAAAATAAATGTATATGATCACTAATCTTCAGATGGTAAGGTGCAGATACCATTTTAGAAATGAGAGGGTAACCAGGTTGGTGCTCTTCAATTTTGTAATTAGGAAAAAGCATCTGGGAACCCAGGAAGTGCGAGCCTTGTCAGGTGAAGGTCACTCTAACCACAGGTGTGCATTGCTTTCTCTCCCTGATTCTTGCTGCCTGCACTCCCTTGTGATTCCTGACCCCAAAGACAGTTCGGGCCTTGGACTTCCTTTGCATATTCTGAGTTTGACAGCCATTTCTTGGTTGGAGGCAGAATGGACAATGTTAAGAGAATGCCTAATGCAACCTAGCCATAGTATTAATCTTTTTCTTTTTTTTCTTCAGAAGAATGTGTTTGAAATGTGAGGGTAAACTTAAGTATTGAAAACTATTTTGTTCTCCAGTCTCACGGACTTGGAAGGCATCTCTTCCTGGTGTGGCCCTTCCTCTTGCTACATCCTGAGTAGAGTTTTAGTTTTTAAAAAATGGTTGCACCAGTGGGAAGCGAGCCAGTTAAACTGCAAATGGGTAAGAGGTTGGTTTACTGACCAAATTAACTTGGTGGCTCAGACTTTTTAAAGGGATATTTGCAAATTAGGACTCACTCTCTAGATGCTGACTCAGAATATCTATTGTTACCTTAATGTATTCAATCTTCAGAGTTAGCATAAGCCTTTAACTGACTTGTTTCTGTGAAGCCTTGCTTTTCATAGCCCTAATGTTTCAAACAGTCTGTCAGTTCTCTGCCATTCTGTACCTTCTTCCCCTTTGATGCCTTTACCTGGATGGTCAATGGGGTCTACCTCAGAAATATAATGGGAGCTGTAAGTGTGAGCCATATATGCGATTTAAAATTTCCTTATGTTCAGAAAACTTTTTGAGGGGCGCCTGGGTGGCTCAGTCAGCTAAGCATCTGCCTTCAGCTCAGGTCATGATCCTGGAGTCCTGGGATCCAGCCCTGCATCGGGCTCCCTGCTCAGTGGAGAGCCTGATTCTCCCTCTGCCCCTCCCCCACACTCATGCATGTGCTCTCTCTTGCTCTTTCTCCATCTCTAATAAATAAATAAAATCTTTAAAAAAAAAAAAGAAAACTTCTTAAAATGGTGAAATTAATTATGCTGTATTAGCACAAGCTTAGAATGGTGATGCTATCTGCTGCCTAAAAAACTGTCCATTCTGTACGCAGACTTCTTTCATTTCTAATAAAATAAGAGTAAATCTGTAAGTAGTGAGTACTATGAAGAAGACTACTGTCTATGGTTAGATCCCTTTGGGTCATCAGAAAATAAACTACAGACGTTCTCCTTGTGTATTTTAAGTGGCAGATTGTTGACATATATGTAGTTGTCCAGTAAATAGGGAAGGAATTAATCATTAGCAGATTAAGAGTGCCCACCGTCCTCAGTTAACTCAGAATAAAACTATTATCACATCTTTTTCTTCTCCTTCAACTGGGTCACTAGGCTCGTGAGAGAGTAATGGGAAGGGAAAAAATAGCATTAGCAATAAGCTAGTGACTCCACATTGGAGGAACACTGAGCCAAAGTCTCCGTATTATTCTTTGTGACAACAGTCTGTGACTGTCGCTATTAAAAGCAGGTTTGTCTACACTGGAGAGCCACCCCCAGGTTCCTGTTACAGTGGCAGTACAAGCAAGTGCCTCTTGATGGTGCCACACATTTAAAGATTCCTGCTCAGAATTGACGGATGTGTCCTGTGAATCTTCACACAGTGTAGCGTTCTGGGCTAAACCCCAAAATACAGGAAGCACCTTAGACTAAGAGGGGGCTGCCATGTCCGCTATGGAGAGAGTCTCATTCTTTGCTTAAGGTGATAAATCCATGTGGGAAGGCTCATGACGAAATAAGAAATAAAGCTCAGAAGTGCAATTCACAGAAAAATGTACAAACAAGATGAAAATTGAAAATATAGCATTTCAATACAGACAGGGTAATGTGGGATGAGTAGCGATTCTTCATAGAAAAATGATCCCCATATTGGTTGTTAAATTATCTAAATTAAAAGCCATTTATTTATCGACCTTTAAAAAAATTTTCATCCACTAATGATGGTCTAGTGACTGTGCTGGCTCATTGTAATGCAAATTTTTCTTGCCTGGTTCTAAAAAAGCTTATGGGAATATCTGCTCTGGGGAATACTTCGAAAGTTTATGATTAGTTTTTCAAAAAAAAAAAATATAGAACACGTATTACAATAGAAACACATCACTTTTTCATTGGAAGGATTTTGTTAGCCATTTCAATGTGCAGATTAAGATCTACTAGAAGTCACTTGAAGGAAAGTTAATCTCTTCATTTTGAGGTAATTGTAAATTTACATGCAATTATAAGAAATAATCCAGAGAGATCCTTTGTACCCATTACCAATTTCCTCCAGTGCTAACATCTTGTAAAACGATAGTTGTAATATCACAACCAGTATATTGACATTGATACAGTCAAGATACAGAGTAGGGAGATCACCCCAGGGGTCCCTCCTGCAGGCCTTTGATAGCGCCTCCCACTTTCCTCCTCCTCCCAGCAAATCCTTAACCCCTGGCATCCGCTCTTCTGTTCTCCAGAACTATAATTTTATTATTATAGGAATGTTACATACATGTGATCATTTAGTTTGAGTTTGGCTCCTCTCCCCATAATTCTTTGGAGATTGAGCCAGGTAGTTGCATGTTGTTGCCTTTTCTCCAGCTCCAAATCTGGGATATATGAGGTACGGGAAATCTCAGGAACTCATTTCTGGGTCCCTACGTGCCCAGTTGATCTGCTGTCTTTTCCCCATCTTTTGGTCTTCTTATGTTTGTTTTATATATAATGTGTCCAGGGTTCTTAGTTATACTCAGTGGGGGGAATAGAGAAAAATACCTCTACTCCACCTTCCCAGAAGCAGAAGTCAGGGAGATTAGTTTTTTAAAGTTCAGAACAGCCAAGAACTTTGCTCTGGTGAAGTCTAATTGACCTCAAGGGGGAAATCTGTATGTGGGGGCATGTTCTGTTGAAGAATTTTGGTTTGGAAAAATTGATGTTTTTCATTCAAAATTGCTAAGACCATATCCCAGTTCTGGGATTGTAATTTGGATTTTGAGAAAAGGCAATTTTAATAAAATGCTAAAGTAGAAAAAAGGAATAAGTTTCTCAGACATGTATTATTCTTTCATTTTGATTATAGAATAAGAGAGCCAGAATATTGAAAGTCTGTCTTTCCCATTAGATCATGAAGACCAAGGCCTAAATCATGGTAGGCAAAGATTACAATTTTAAAAGTTGTTCTGGGAGAAAGGAAAATGTAGTTACTTTCTTGACATCTCAAATAGGGAAAGAAGACTTGTCACTGTTTATTTTGCATTTTTTAAAAAGATTTTATTTATTCGAGAGAGAACAAGAGAATACAAGCCAGGAAGAGAGGCAGAGGGAGAAGTGAGAAGCAGGCTCCCTGCTTAGCAAGGAGCCCGATGCAGGGCTCGATCCCAGGACCCTGGGATCATGACCTGAGCTGAAGGCAGATGCTTAACCGACTGAGCCACCCAGGAGCCCCATTATTTTGCATTTCTCTATATAAAACTGTAGCATGCTTTTTAAAATTTTAGCACTCAGGATTTTCCATGTGATATGTCTCTCATAAATAGTTGCAGTTACAGAACTTGCAGTTGATGTGTGATAGTCCACCCGTTTTGGGTTTTGGGGGTTTTTTTTACATGTTAGACTTTCCTACTTTTTTGCTCTACCAACTTTTTTGCGCATAAAGAGAGTTCTTTATTTTTTTTAGGATAGATTTTTCCAATGTGGAGATTTAGTTGTGGATTGAACAAAATAAAATATTATATAAAATTCTAAAAGTATTTCAGTGGATTGCATTTTACAAACCATGATATACTTCAGGAGAAAGAAACAAAGAGATCCCCTGGAACTTGGCTAAGCCAAGGTGCAAATGCAAATGAACGAGAGTATATTGGACTTTTGTTGTGTTCTCTTTAATGGTGTGGAGCAATAGCACTAATTTTTTTAACAGAAGGGGCCTAGGCACCTTGTAGATTTTCTTCTGACAACACTGTCCACGTAAAAGGAAAAATAATTGGCATACTTCTTCAGACACTATATGGAAATTATGATTACACTGATTACATAAATTTCTTTATAGCCAGTGCTTTTCAGTCTGTAGGGAGAAGTGCATGACCTTCCCCCTTCAGTTATCTGAGCCGAGGCAACAATGCTATGGGGTCATTCATAATCAGCATTTTCTTTGAAGCGATACCTATTAATATTTTAAGAATAGTTCGCCTCAACCTTAATATATTATGAAAGTAAAGCTTTTCATCACTCGTGTGTCTTGCCAGTTGGTTTTAAATGGCAAAATGATGTAAAAAGGCATCAGGAAAAGGACTAAAATACAGCAGATCTGAGTTAGATAGTCATTGCAGTGAGAGATTGACTCAGTCTGCCTTACAAAGGCAAGAAATAAGTGGAGGTGAGAAAAGCGAGTTGAAGAAAACATTCCTGGTCTAAAAAGTAATAAAAATAAACGTTACCTCAGTATATGTATGTATTATATATAATTTATATAATTATATTACGTATTTCATATTACTGAATTATGAGATATGTTCATAATCAAATCTATTTGGTAAACGTATTTATAACTTAAAATAGTATATACTAATTTTCTACATATATTGATTTCTTAATGACAAGCTCCTAAAATAGGAACACAAATAGCAATAGGGGCAAGTAGCTTTAAGGGAGATGTTGACACACTAGTGAGTAATAGTAATTTAAAAAAAATAATAATCTGGAGTGTGAGGGGTTGGTTTATGAAATGAAATTAAAAGAACTGAGTTTCTTTGTCTCAGTCTGAGCAAAGACAGGATATGATGAGTTCCTCAGGTATTTGAATGATGCGTGTACTCATAGGGCAGGAACACTGATGATCTCGGGAGTGTAAGGTGGAGCCAGCCACAGGCATTGTGAAACAGAAATCTGGGTTTTATGTCAAGGATGAAGTGTGTGCATTGGAGAGGAGCATGGATTTTTTGGAGGGTAGTTCTTTCTAGAAGTTACTCCACTGGACTTAATGTGCTATGGGGAATGTATGTTGCTCTGTAATCGCAGAGCTAGAGGGACCAAAGGGCAGTGAGAGACTGATAAGAGTTCCTTCTCCCTGGGTTACTATGGCAACTGGGCAGTGCTGTGTTGCCAGAAGCTCAGGCATGTGATTCACCCCGGGGAGGGAATTTTGGGCAGTGGAGGCCTTTTCTCTCTTTCCAGACGGGCCAAAGAACCCCATAGTTCTGTGAAGTTTTCAGGGAGACATTTGGCTGCATACCGTATTTGTCCTATATTGCCTTTCCCTGAGAACAATTGGGTTTGGCTCTTAGGTTTGCTTGTTAACTAGTACAGTAGTCCCCCCTTATCTGCACTTTGCTTTCCCTGGTTTCAGTTACTCACCATCAACCTCGGTCTAGAAGCAGGTGATCCTTCTTCTGACCTACCATGAGGAGGTCAAGAGTGGCCTAACGCTAGGTCACAGTGCCTCTGTCATTCACCTCACTTCCATCTCATCATGTAAGCATTTTATCGTCTCACTTCCTCATAAGTAAGGTGGGTACAGTACAATAAGGTACTTTGAGAGAGAGAGAGAGACCACATCCATTCTCTGATCGCAGTATATTGTTATACTGTTCTATTTTTTGGTTATTGTTGTTAACCTCTTACTGTGCCTACTTTATGCATTAAACTTTATCATAGGTATGTACGCAGAGAAAAAAACCCATAGTGTATATAGGATTTAGTACTCTCTATAGTCTCAGGTACGCGCCGAGGGTCTTGGAACATATCCCCCTCGTGTAAGCGGGGACTCCTGTAGTAATGATGGCTCTCCAGGCCCCACAAGACAGCTATCAATTTCACTTCCAGCTTTTTATGGAAACCATGTCTCATCATTGGTAACAAACACTGAGCACCTGCCTTGTGACCGCCACCAACTTAGACCTTATAGTAAAACGTTCTCACACACACTCCTTTATTGATTCCTCCCAAGAACCCTAGGGCAGGCACCGATCTTATCGTCTCTTTTACAGACCAGGTCATAGAAACTCAAAAGGCTGAACCTGATAAGAACTTCTATGTTATAGGTCTGGTACGTGCCAGAACTTCAAATCCAAATCTTTGTTCTTTCCACTTAATCAAACTTAGACACAGATTCTGCTCTGAAAGCCCAGTGGTTCTGTGGGAGAGAGAAGTCAATTTACCCACACATCCTTACAATACGCGGTTACAGAGAGAAGCGCCGAGCTTTCTTTACAGAGTCCTGATATCTTTATATCAAGGGCTTCTCCCTTCTGCTCACTTCACTTGTAATTTTCCTGGAGAAGTGGGAGGTGGCCCTTCTCTTACAAAGTGTCTAGTCTGCACAAAGGTAGGATACCCTGTTCTAGATTGCAAAGGGCTGGGAATGATGGGAAGTGAAATGTTGAGCTTTGGCGACTTCTTTGAGATTGGGAATGTGTGGAGGTGTGAAGGGAAGGAAGGAAGGAAGTGGAACAGTAAATCTACTGAGTCATCTGATGAGGCTCATTTATTGTTTGGGGCGGGGGAGAAGGAGGGGACTCGAGTACATTTGCAGACAGAAGCGAAGGATTCAAGAGAGGGAGTAAGTGTGTAGGGGAGGGAAAATCGGTGAAACAAAACCATAAGGACAATGGGAGGGAATATGGATGCAGTGAGGCAGGCAGAGGGCTTCAGCTCGGGAAGACCGAGGGACTCTCCTTAGACACCTGTGCTAACACGTATATTGTTTCCTGTGTCCGAGAAGCGTGTGTGTGTGTGTGTGTGTGTGTGTGTGTGTGTTTGCATTTTAAATCCTCACGACACCCTATGAGATAGATGTTCTAGTAATTCTTTGCTTTATGCATGAGGACCTAAGACTCACAGAAGCTAATTGACTTGCCCAGGGCCTCACAAGTGGCTCCGGAAACAGCATTCAGACTGAAGCAGTCAGGCTCCAGAGTTCCTGCTCTTATAGCCACTATCGTACCCTGAAGAAAGGAGGACCAGATATATAAAAAGAGGTAGAGGAGGGAAGTTTAGGGCATTGAGCATCATGGCCTTGATCTCCCTAGGCAGTGTGCTTGTGTATTAGGGTGTATTGACTGTATTTGAGAAACGGGTACTGAAGAATCACTGAGCGGTGAGCAGTGTCCTAGGTGTCTGCATATGCCTCGCGCTCCCTTGGCATCGGGTTATCCGTGATCATGGAGCCCGAAAAGCTGTAGATGATACAAAATCCTAATAGTAATCTGCACATAGTCAATGCTTGTTGATCAGTTCGTAGCTGTCTCATTGTTCAGTCACTCCTCAGATGACGTGTGCTTGCCTCCAGGACAGATACATCACACAAAGCCATTGCTCTTTCATTTGTCAAATGGGCCTCTTTCCGGAGCAATCCTCTGATGGGGCACACGTGCACATGCTTTTTAAACAACGGCAGAATAAAGCACTTCCCTGACCACAAGTCTGAAGGTAAACTTCCCAGGTAGACTATGAGATAAAATGTTCTTAGCTAGACATTAAACTGACATTTATGAAAATAATTTGTGAAACCAAAAAAAATACAAAGTCCTTCCTTGTATATACAGTTTCTTAGATCAGTTGTCTTAAACTGATGAAAATAATCCTAGGGCAATGTTTGGATAAACGTGAAGGCCAGTTACAAGGTTAAAGGGCACGGTCTCCACATAAGACCATCATCTCTTCTGCCATCAAGCACAAGTTCAGAGAATTCCCGGGAACCACCCACAGGTTCACGAATTCACTAGAAAGATTTACAGAACCCACTGAAAGCCGTTATAGTCAGGATCATTGTTTATTACAGGAAAGGCTAACATCAAGCTCAGCCAAGAGAAGAGAAGCAGAGGGCAGAGTCCGGAGGTCCCACATGCGAAGCCCCCACTGTCCTCTCCCTGTGGGGCCAGGGTGCGATATGCTACCTCCGTTGGTGTGTGACAGTACCCATGGAGTGCTGGCAGCCAGGGAACACCTCCTGAGCGTCAGTGTCCAGGGTTTTCACCGGGACGTCATCATGTAGGTATGATGGATTGTCCGCTTGGTTGATCTCATCTCCAGGTTGACTGACATCACATGACTCCCAGGCCGCCACACAAAAATCACATGGTTGTATTTCTGGAGTGGCCAGCCCTCACCCTGAGATTGATTATCAGGAGTGTCCCACTTTGTCCTAAACAAAGACAATCCTACCAGATATGACAGAGATTACCTTCCAGAAGCCAACAGTCCCACAGTGAAGGCCAGACCTCCCTTTGGACAAAGCCGAATTCTTTATTACACAGTAAATAAAAGAGCTGCCTTTAGTAGGATCTTTGAGGCTCTTGTCTTCAACTTTTGGGCCTATTACCTGCTTGAAATTAAGCAAGGCTTATCAATCATATTGGGCTTCTGTGGAGAAAACAAAAGAAAAAAATTATCTCAGGCTTAAAACAGCATCGGTGTCTTTCTCCTTCACTCTCCATGGCCAGCATGGGTTGAATAAGGCCTCTGCTCCATATTTCCTTGCTCAGGGTCAAGACTCAGGGAGCCAGCACCATCTGGAGTGTCAGTCTGCAATGGCAAAGCAAGACACGCGATGGATCATGTGTCAGCCGTCCAGGCAGAAGGGACATACATTTCTTCTCACACTTCATTGGCCAGTGCAAGTTTGACAGTCATATCTAGTTTAGGGGTAGGAAATTGAAAAACTGGTTTACCCTGTCTCCAGAAAGACATGAACTGATCATCATAGCCCTAGTTACTACCCCAAGGGATTTATCTCTAAAAGCAAATAGACTCACATGAAAGACTTTTAACCATTGCTTCTGTTTGTCCTCCTCATTGTCTTACCTCAATGAGACACCGGGATTTGCTCATGGAATCCTGGAAATTCTGCTTAACGTGCTGTCAACTGCATCTCATTCTGCCATCCACTTTTACACCAGCGTCTCTGACTCTTGCTGATTTTTTATTTAGGGTTATTGGGATCTCTGAAGTCCTGGTATACAGAGAGAGAAAGTTGACCCGCTCCTCTGCATGTACCTCGCCCCTCTTCCTCCAAAGAACCCCATCTTCCTAGCCACACAGCAGTTGCTGATACCCCAAGCATACTCTATGCCTTTGCTTACATAGTTCCTTTATAGACATGCGCAGCCCACCCCACTGGCCAACAGGCCACACAGACTCCTCTTTATCCCAGGATCTCAACTCGAATGTGTCTATCTGTAATTTTGTCAACTACTTCCTTATATGTGAACCCATTGATTTTCTGGAAATCTGTCAGCACCCTTTTCTTTGATTGATTGACTCTTTGTGCCTTCCGCTAAAGATGTGAGGGTAGAAATGCTGTCTTTTTCCGTTTCTGTGTCTCCAGCACAGTAATGGCCTGAGAGTAACGTAACCGATCTTTGATGAACTGGCGATTATGGAGATATTGAATCTCTAGGGTTGGCAGGAGAGAGAAGTAAGGTCATACTTAGCAGTTACAGCAGGTCCTCTTGCGAAAATATATCTTCTCTCAACTACATTATTTCTAGCATTAAAAGTTGGCCCTTTCTTTTATATAATGAGTGACCCCACAGAGTTAATTATAAGCCAAGGAGTTTAACAAAGATTTCAATTGCGCTTGGGTATTGGCAACTGGTTTTCTATGTAATTCCTTTCTGCGCTACTTC
This sequence comes from Ursus maritimus, assembly GCF_017311325.1. Lineage (NCBI taxonomy): Eukaryota > Metazoa > Chordata > Mammalia > Carnivora > Ursidae > Ursus > Ursus maritimus. The sequence continues at coordinate 55,768,347 of NW_024426552.1, forward strand.
CAGTCCTGTGGCCTAGATTGGCTGCTGTTGGTCACCAGGGGATGGATGGGGCTGGGAGATGGCTGAGGTCCCTGACCGAGAGCTGCAGAGAGGCACTGCCAGACACATTCCTCGGAAGAAGAAGGAAAGCTCTGAGGTCAAAACACACTCAGTCTGCAGTTTTTTGTTTTTTTGTTTTTTTTAGTTGCTGAGGGAAAGAACTGCACACCATTTTCTTCAGGTATATATTTTCAGATCCTGTGTCCCCTTCAAAGCTTTCTTTGATATATGTGGTATATGGAGAGGAGGAAAGGGAAAATAGATAGGGAGATTTTAAAAAGTATTTAAAATAGTTTAATTCAAATGACCTACTTTTCAAGCCCATAGCATCAATGTTTCATGCCATTTAGATGCATAGGCCGTGCACTGGTGGCCTTTTCAAAAGAATGCACTGCGGAACACAGGGAGAGGTGGGCAGGAATTGGAGATCTTCAGGAGGGTGGCCCGCCCAACTTGGCAGGTCACCAGGTGACGTGCCAGATGAAATTGGGTTTTCGGTGGGGGGCCGTTCATCTCAGTTTGCCAGTCCCAGTTGGTGCTTGACGTGCCAGCATAATTATTCATAGTGCCCTGTTGGGTTCTCAAAGGTGTGGAATGGGCCCCAGAGTGGAGAATACTGGAGTGATGGATGGGAAGGGACAAGACTCCACAGTGAAGAGGCTCAGGGAAGAATTATTTTATGAGAGTACGTTCTGTACAGGGTTTTCCTTAAAAGGCTGCATATAGTACTTTCTGAAATGCCTTGCAGACTTTCCTCTGACGCACTTCTCGACATCAGTTTATTTTTCTTTGGTGCAGCTTTTATGGGGCCAGCGTGTCTCAGCACAGCCTGGATTTCTTTGAGACTCACGGGCGGCAGTGCTGCATGCGTGTGTGTGTGTGTGTGAGATTCAAGCCTGGACAGATTGGCTGTGAATGGGGTGATAAGAATAGAGAGCAGCACATACCAGTAGACCACACTTCCTGTGCACAAGCCTTTGAATACTGCGTTTCACTGTCTGAAATAGCATTCATCTTCAGGCTGGGATCATTTATTCCCCGTGGAATTAAGCAAGAGCCTGGCAGCAGAAGAAACTATTTTGGGAAAGAGATGTGGGAGGAATTTTGCTATGTATTACAGGCAAGGCAGAAGTGCCTTCCGTGGTTCTGAGGACCACACAGTTCCCTGAAGCCCTGGTAAGTGGGAATTGACAACTTTCAGATAATCCCACATGTAATTCATGTCCAGGCTAATGTATACATACTGCAATCTGTAACGGTCAGTAAAGACCGAGTTTAGATGCTTCAACGTAAGTCCCCTAAATGGCAGAAAGAGAACTTCCCTTGGAGGTTAGCATTAGCTCTCGTGCAGATGCTGTCGAGAAGGGTAAAATATAGTGTCTTGTTCCTGTCCCCCTCCTTAAATATGCCCTTGCAGGTGGTTTTTGCATATTCCCATGTAAACTTTCCTCCATCATTGGAGAAGCTTAAAATAAAGCAGTGAATGCTGTGCCCCCCCCCACTCCCTCCCCGTAAAGCCGAGGTGGGTCGGGCTTGGCAGCTGGCCGCAGCGGCAGAAATAAATAAGCCCCGGGGCTCCTGGATGGACAGGGTGCAGAGCGCGTGGGATGAGGTTGTGCAGCTCTGAGTGCCTGCCGTGGGACGGGGCCATGAGGACGGAGCTGCAGCTGGAGGCCAGACGTTCAGGCAGTGAACGGGAGGTGGGGGCTTGCAGGAGCCAGCCTGATAGAGCTTCTGATCAAGCGATTGCATTTGCAGGGGCGAAGGGGGCCTTCTTTAGAGGACAGAGAAGAGTCAGATACAACTTCAATGGCTTCTATCTGGTTATTTAATTAGTGTATTTAATGGAAACTAGGGCATTATGTTGGTCTGTTTCTATTTAACTTTGCTGTTGGATAGTCAGTCCTTCAACTAGTAAAGAGCTGACTGCCTTCAGAGTTTTGTCTTTACAAATTAGCCGCAATTAGAAATTGAAAACAGCAGCCCAGTGCTACTTAAAAATGTTCTACTTTGTGACTGATAACCAGTTTGGACAATGTTTTTCTATGGAAGACTTTTGAATTTTTTTTCATTGTGGTAGATGTAATCACAACAGATTTTTTTTGTTGTTAATTTATTATTTTTCTTTTCACTTTGGCCTTGGAATTAATGTGAGAGGCAGAGATGTTAAGGTTCCTCACCCCAAACAGTGCTGTCGAGGCTTATGATAAACATTTCAGAAATTATATACTATTGTTCACAAATATATAGTGAATTTACTTAAAGTCAAAACCATAAATATACACTTGTTTTGTATGGGGAGCTTGGCGAAGTGTCAGTGAGTAATACCATTATAGACCTCAATGGCCTATATATTGTTTTTTTTTTTTTTAAGCAAATGAACTATCATTTTTGTTTTCCAGTTAAATGAGTCAAAATGATCTCAGAATCTGAAATACATTGCTGTCTTTCTATCTGGACATGACATGAAAAGTTTTTCATTTTTATGCTACATTTCTACTTCTTTATAACTTTAATTACTCATGAGAGATTGATGGAAAAGACCTTTATCCTGTGACAAGACATAAGAAAATATTGAAAATTTTGAGGCATGTCAAAAAATATTGAAAAAATTCAAGAAAAAGTTTCTTTTACATTAGAAGATTCTTTACATAGTATTTTTCTCTTTTGTGCATCTATTTCTCTAGGATGCTAGAGAATCAACTTTAAGCGCAAGTGTTAAGTCAATAGTGATGAAAGAGCTAGATGTGTTGGAGGCAGAGAGGTAGAGAAGGAAGGGGGAGTAAAGATTTTTTAAAAAGAAGATTGGGGAAAAAAACTTTGAAGTGTTCAGAGAACTAATAAATCAAGACAAGGCTTACATGGCAGGATCAGCACTGGGACATCCAAGGAGAGGGTACAGCCTGGAATTGAGTTTGGGAAGAAAATCAGGCACTTTTCACGTGGGTTTCCTCTGGATCCTTAAATGCATCCATCCAGAATGATGGAAACTCATCATCAGTCCACTGTCTGCGGGTTTACCTGTGGGATGAAATTGCAAGCGGTCCCAGCCTCTTCAGTCTTTTTCTTTGTGATTGTCTGCATTCTCACAAACTCTCTGACCTTCCCCTCTTCTGTGCTGTAGGAGAGACAGCGCCTGGAGACCATCCTCAGTCTCTGTGCCGAGTACACAAAGCCCGACAGCCGCTTGTCCACGGGCACCACCGTGGCCGACGTGCAGAAGATCAATAAGGAGCTCGAGAAGCTGCAGCTGTCCGACGAGGAGTCTGTGTTTGAAGAAGCCGTGGTGAGCCCTGACTCCAGGTACAGGTGCCACCCGAAAGGCTCTCTCCAGGATGTGGACTCGGCGGGCTTCGGGAGCGGCGGGCAGAGCAGTGCCGGCTTCCTTTCCCCCAGGAGCATCAGGAACGACGACCTGCTCAGGGACCTCACGTCTGCCTTTCTGAAAACTCCCAGCGAGTCTGCTTATCTTAGTATCCTTCCCAAGGTAAAGGCGACAGAGCAAAAAGACCAGGATTTAGGGCCTGGGGCTCTGCATCTGCATTGCCCAGAGACTAGAGGTCTTATCGTACTTGTGTTCCAGAATGTGTTCGATGAAGCTTCAGAGGTAATTAGCTAAACGAGGTGCAGCAAATTAGGGAGTTTCCTATAAAGTAACAAATTTGCACCATAAAAAATGTAGCAGTATAGAAAACCTCCAAAGAAGGAAGTTTCTCTTTTCTTTGCCCCCTCCCAGTGATACCCCTGAGAAATAAACACGAAGTGTCTTACTTGCCTTCTTCACACACCTGTGCATATATGGCCACGTGTTATAGGCATAGACGCGCAGATGCAAGCATACGGTGTTCTGCTCTTTTTCTTTTCCTCACTGAATGTCTTGCACATCTTTCCACTTAGTATGTACAGCACTGCTTCATTCTTTTTAACAGCTGACTAGTATTCTATTGTTCGGTAATGCTATTTAAATTGTTTCTAGTTTTTTTACTAATGAAATCTATATGCAGCGAATATTGCGCAAATGTATCTGCAAGATCCCTTACTAAAGTGGGAATTGCTGGATCAAAGAGTTCGTATATTATTCATTTTAACCAATATTTCCAAATTATACTCTCGAAAGACTGCGTATTTCCAGGTGACCCTTCCACCAACAGTTGATGAGCATGCCTTGTTCTCCATACACTTGCCAAGGCTGTGCATTTTCAAAATTTTTCAATATGCTAAGTTAATTGGTGTCTAATTCGCTTGTCTTTAATTGTGCATAAAGTTGGACATCTTTTCATATTTTTAGTTGTGAATTTGTGTTTTGACCCCTTTGTTCATGTTCCTTACCCATTTTTAAAAAATTTTCTTATCTTGTTTTTACTAAATAGTAAGAACTATTTGTAAGGAAATTAGTCTTTTACGTGGCTGTATATTGATTTCAAAATGGCTTCCAAATTTTAGGATTTCTTAAAGGGAATTAGAGGAAAATCTTTTGGTGTTAGTTTTTTTCACACAGGTTAAGAATCTTTCTCTTTTTTTGAGAGAGAGAGAGAGAGCGCGCATGTGCAAACTCGCAAGTGTTTATGACGAGAGAGCAGAGGGAGAGAGAGCAAGAGAATCTTAAGCAGGCTCCATGCCCAGCACAAAGCCCAACCCAGGGCTCTATCCCACGACGCTGAGATCATGACCTGAGCCAAAATCAAGAGTCAGACGCTTAACTGACTAGCTACCCAAGTGCCCCAAGAATCTTTTTTCTATGAAATGAAAATAAATTCTCCTACCTCTTTTCTAGAAAGGATTTAAGAGAGCCACAAGAAGATATAAGTTTTATTGGAATAAAATTAACACAACAAATATAGTAATTAAGAGGAAAAAAGAGATGCCATAATCACAAGAATTTATTTATTTAAATAAACAGGATTAATTAAGTAAGTACCTTTGACCATTAAGTTCAATTCCGAGATTCTTGGCAATTATGGCCAAAGAATCGAAAACAAAAAAAATATATCAGCTAAATGTTTTGTAAGAGAGGGACACAAACTGATTAAGAGAAAGACCTTATCTGTGCTACATTCTGGAGGGAGTTGACCACCTGGAGTACTATTCGGGAGGGGTTTGTGTGTTTGACTTTTTTACTCAGTGTTCCTCGTCAGGAGTCCGTGTCTACCTTCTGTTCTCCCATCATCAGCATCAGGACTCGGAAATGTTCAGGGCTTCTTTCTCCTAATGACCACAGTGACCTTACTCATTCTCGGTGGAGAGGACGTCTGAATAGGACATCTGTCTCTATTGCCAGAAAGTTGCAACTATTAGAAACTAGGGCGGGGGGTGGAATCAGATGTTGGTTGTGTTCAGGCAAAGTAAATGACCCACCGTTTGAAAATTGAGCTGTGTTCCTCAGCCCTTAGGCTTCCTTTGAAGTCCTTGACTTCCCTTTCATTTAAAATCCTTTCCCATTTCTTCCATCATGGACAGCTGCCAGAGTTTTGTTAGAACAGTGAGCTGTGTGTCTGTCTCTCACACCATCTTTTGGGAGACAGGTTTCCTCCTGAAGAGGGCTGGGACAAGAGAGCTGCTGGTGTGTAAATGGGCAGCTCGTGGCAGATGTTTTTAATTGCCCAAATATGCCTTTTGTGGAAAGGGAGGCCTCTGAAGCCGAAAGCAGCCTCCGTTGTGGCAAGACATAGAAGACTGCATCCTTTAGAGACAGGAAATATCAAAGGCGCCTCTGGTTACCACGCAGCAGCCTAGGCAGAGAGCGAGAGAGGGGATGAATTCCAAGGACGGAGGTTTGCATTTATGACTTTCTGGAGACAGATATATGTTACCCCAGGACGGCAGATAGAAGAATGTTTTATTAAGTCCTGACCATTTGTTTTCGATGGTTTGCTTCTTAGTAATCTGATCACTAAATTATTGACTTAGCAAAGGACAGTGTGTGTTATTAATCGATCTAAGCATCAATGGAGAAGAGAGGAGTGTGACCAACACTCTAAGCTGATTTAAGGAAACAAAGATTTTAATGATATTTAGGAAACCTGAGATTTACCGTTCTCTAACTTGTTTTAGCTAACACTTAAAGATACAGATGACCTTAGAAATATGCTAATTTTATTTTATATTTTAAGGATTTACTTATTTGAGAGAGAGAGAGTGAGAACACAGAGGGAGGGGCAGAGGGAGAGGGAGAGAGAGAATCTCAAGCGGACTCCCTGCCGAGCGCGGAGCCTGGCGCGGGGCTCCATCTCACAACCTGGAGATCACAACCTGAGCCAAAACCGAGTCAGACGCTTAACCGATTGAGCCATCCAGGCGCCCCAGAATATGCTCACTTAAATTGGCTTTTGGGAACCTGTCTTCTGCCACCTGAGGTGAAAGCTGAGAGTAGCTCGCTCTTCTTTCTTTCTTCCTGTAGTGTTAGGATTTAAGTGACACACACTGTGTGTGTTTTGTGTACAGCCTTGTGAAACTGACTTACAAATATTGTGAAATGATTGCCATGCTTAGTTTAGCTAACATCTATCACCTCATATTTTTATTTGGGGGAAACAAATGTTCTTTTCCTTGAGAACTTTTTCCCTCTTCTTGAGTAATCATTCTGTCTACGGTGGACAGCTCTCACACTTGCAACTTCCTCTGGTTGCAAGGAGTTTCTAAGAAGAGATTTGGGGGTGGGGAAGCAGGTACGAAGTATTTCATTCCTCCCCCCCTTTCTCTGTGGAGATCAGGTTACTTCAAAGATGGCATATTTGGGGATGCTCGTACGTGTATAAACAATACTCTCGTGCCATTCCATCACAAACCATTCCGAGTTTCAGGATGCCTTTTGAAGGTTTTGCTCCTTATAAATAACCAAAAAGAACAACATTTCCTAGATAGCATTGATTGTTATAAACAGCCTCTCATATGGTCTGTTATCCAGATGCCTATTGTGGTCAATGGTTTAGAAACTCTGAGTTAGACATTAATCATAGTCACTGTCACCTTTCTTCACCCTCCCTTTGCTTAGAAAGTTTATGGTTTTGCAGATTGTGTAGCTTTTGTTTGCTCTTAATGCTTGACTTCCACCAGTGAGAGAGATATTTTTAAACCATGTTGGCAGTTGAAACCTAATATGAAATATTGACCCAACAGGATACTGGCCTTCTTGGGCCTTTCCTGCTAGGATTACACGTCAGGGATTCGGGAATGCCATTCCCTGTTACAGGCCTTCCTCACGCCCTAAAACAGGCACCTGAATATTAGACAATGAGATTCATTGTGATAAAAAGGTCAGCAGTTGTTTTATTCATTGGCAAGATACTGCATTTAAGATGGCAATTAAAAGTCTAAATGTCAAAGCTCGGAAGGCCTGTGTAGCTTTGCTAATCACCCTGGGATACTGTGACATCTCAGTTGTTTAATCTCCTTCGGGGCAGTGGAGTAGGGTAAAGAACAAAGAATATGAATAAAGACTGCCACATGCTAGCTCTCTTCTTGAACTTATTTTCAAGATCATTGAATAAATTAAATGAACTTCATGTGGCATACTAAATGTTAATGATTTCTTTGGTTAATATGAATATTCTTGGCACTGACTGATGAATAAGCTTCAATAATTTACTTTTCGAGGCTGCTGTGTTCAATGTCCAATTGTGGAATTGTTTCATGGCTGACTTACTAACGCAAGGAAATTACTTCTTTTTCAAAGAGAGATAAAAATTGATTAATAATGTACCAATACCCCAGCCTCCCTTAACTTACAGAAAGGCCGATCTCTACGAGGCAATATTAGGATAACTAACCTGAAATTGCAGAAAGAAGAGGTGATTTTCAATTCACTATACTGTCTTCTTAAAACATGGTCCCATTTCGGGTGTGTATATGATCTCGAATATTCCTTTCTTCCCTGGGCACCTGTCATCGCTCTGTTCAGGGGTGTAAGTATGCCAAGGAACTCAAGTTTTTTTCTGTGAAATGATTTTATGAATGATGACCAGTGTCCTGTTTTGTGTCACAAATGCCCATTGGCCCAGTTAGTGTCTTAAACATTATACAGGAAGAAGGTGCCGTAGGATAAAGACAGTTAGTAATGTGCGAACAAAAGAAGTGAAACATGTATTAACTTCATATTAAGACATTTTGGGAGTCACCACAGTAATAACGCCTGTATTGTCCTGATTATTCGCTTTCTGGAACATTGCGGTGAGAGGGGCCACGCGTATCGTGCCCTCGCTTTTCCACCGTGTGTTGGAAAGGAGACAAAGAAGCATGAATGCCCATTCGCGCAGATAACCCTAGTGGTGGGACCCAGGAGTACGGGTAGAGATTCGGTAAACCATTGTAGGAGCTGTGTTCACTCGGAGAAGGGAGAGAATATGGAGTTTGGAGTGAAGGTAGCATCATGCCCGAGAGATCCCTGAGGAAGATGTCGAAAGTCCTGTCTAGCTTCTCGTCCTTTGCTGTGCCTTTCTCTATGACCTTAGAGAAGTCACTACAATCTCTATGGACCACAACTTCCTTATCTGTACAAACTTAGTTATTTCAGCTTTAAAAGAATATGAATGGGTGAATTTAAGTTGGTTTGTATGAGCTGGCTTAAGAACCTAGCTGCTGAGGATTTGTGGGAAAATGCAGAGTTGCAACAGACCAATCACTAGGGTGCTTTCGGAATGCAAAGAGGCACTGAGACTGTGGAACATGAGACTTCCTACTGGTTTATAAATTGGGAGATCCTGGAATTGAAGTGTGAATAGCCCTTTTCTGTGTTGCTTAATTGCAGACCCCAGAGGGTATAAACGAGGAACAAAGGATTCAGGAGCTGGCAGCAATGGAAGAGACCCGGATAGCAATTCTAAATAACCTCGAGGAACTTGAACAAAAAATCAAAGATATCAATGACCAGATGGATGAATCTTCCAGAGAGGTATAAACCAGCAGTTGACTTTTTACCCTTCTTTTTTCTCGCCTTCCTTTAGCTGAAAAATATTACTACCTATTAAGGCATAGGCTTTGAGCAGAATACATAGAAATCAACATGAGTTAATATTTTTTTTTCCAGTGGGTCCATGTATAGGGTAAAAATACCTTTAAAAAAAAAAAAGTTCTTTTTTCCCCTGTCTTTTTTTTTCTTAAGTGAGATGAGACAAACATGAAGCCATTTTTGGTGTACTCTGGGTATAACGAATTTTGTCTTAACTAGTGTCCGCTCTCTGACTTGCGACGGATCTGTCAGCTGAGGTCCCGTATATTTAGGTGTCCAAGTTGAAATCCAACAGACATTTCCTGAGTGTGCTTACTATGAGTTGGACATCATGTTGCACTATAGGGGGGACTTATATATGAAGCAAACATAGACCTAGCTTTCTAGAGATTTGCAAACCAGAGAGGAGACAGACACATAGTCTATTACTATTATAGGGGAAAGCGGCTATTTTCATACTGTCTCCACGGAGCGAGAAGGAGCAAATGATTCCGCCTAGCATGTGTATACTCACAGATGATGCAGATAGCTATAAGTGGAAGGGGACTGCTCACCTGTCATCTTATGCACGGACCCTGGACGTCCCTCCTGCTGGCATTGCAAAGACTACATCACTTGCCTGCTGGGCCGGGTGTAAATTTCACTTCCCAAGCTCTGTGGACAAACAAAGACAGACACAGCTGCTCCCAAGATGGTTTGAGCTTGAGCCTGAATCTGAGCAAATAGGCAAAATAGTACTGAGAAGTTAGCAGAAAAGGAGTTGAAGTAGAAACATTAAATGATAGGTAGATTTCTTAGTGAATATATCGTGGGCTGTCCAGCTTCCTTATATAGGAATTCTGAGTCTCACCTGGACTCTCTGGAGTGTTCGCTAGACCCCACAGTCTGGCTGATACCCTAGTACTTTTTGAAATTTGCGGCTCTTAAGAATGCACGTCTAGCGTGGGCAGTTGAGACTCTCTCCGAAGGTGAAGCGCCTCTGAGCTTTGTTTTGTGTCCTCAGTTGGATATGGAGTGTGCTCTTTTGGACGGAGAACAGAAGTCGGAAACAACTGAACTTATGAAAGAGAAGGAAATCTTGGATCATCTAAATCGAAAAATAGCAGAACTGGAAAAGAACATTGTTGGTGAAAAGACCAAGGTAAAAGAAAAGTATATTTGAATGCAATTTTTATAAACAATATGGTAGCTCCATTTGGTCGAATTTAAATGTTGTATGCATTCCCATGGTTTGGGATTTGTGTGTCATGTTCCTGGAGACAGTGGTACTAGAGGAGAGTCTTAGGTTGAGGTAAGTTCTTCACAAAGAACTGTCAGGGACTGAGCCTTGCATGCTAAGGGAGTAGAGCCCATAGAACTTTTGAGCTGATATTCATGGCAGCTTAACCTACTTGAGCTGAGTAAATTGCTTTTTTCCCAACAGGCTTTCTGCCCTTCTGATTGTTCTGTGTTTTTTAAAGATTGATTTTAGCATAAGAAGTTTATTCTTAACCACTGGCATCCTGCACGGATGACTTAAGCATATTCAAATATGGTTGCCTTTTTTCTTTTTCATTTTTCTGTTTATTAAAAATTTGAATGGGAACCATTCATCTCACCTGTCCTGCCTTGCCATTGTCTTCAATGCAAGGGCACTGCTCTTTGACAAATGTATTGGAGTTGTCAGGGAATCCTCACACACCGCCAAGTGGAATATATCCATGAAACACAGTTGACACTTACCTTGGAAAAGGTCTCACTCATACGTTTCAGGCCACAACCTGAATGTTAGCTGTTATCTACTAGGGAAAGTGGGAAAAATTACGTGCAGTTTTTAGAATTCAGGATAGCAGTTGAGTTTTTTGTTTATCTGTTTATTTGTTTATTTCCCCTGGGAAATATTTCCCTTACTCTTCTCCCACATTCTGAGTTCGTTACAGCTAAACTAAGCCTAAAATTTAACAAATGAGATTCCAGTTTCGGAAGGAAAAAGCGAGCACACTTGAACACATTATCCTAGCTCACCATCTTCTCCACTAAACTGAGAAAAAGAAAAAAATCAGTTTAAGTTCTAGTGGGTAATATGTGGAAAGGATTTCTGCTGAATGTGGCTTCCTTTTTAGGCTCTTCTTTGTTTGAGACCTATAAATAAGGGCATTTGATCTTGGTGCCAGGGAATGAGCTCAAAGTGATATTGTCAGAAATTGATGTCAGACTAACAGCTACACATCAATTTCTTGGTTGCCTGCTTGTCAAGATTAACTACCCAGCTTTTTCACATTAAGTTTAATGTATGTTCCTTCAAGCTCCAGACTTTGAAATAGTAAAGAATCCATTTGGGTAGTTGGTATATTTTTCTTTAAAAGCTCAAAGCCAAGTCAAAGGATCGATTGTCTAGATCTGCAGTAGAGGACGATTCTGGTTTTCCAAGATTCTGCACTGATACAGCAAGAAAACGTGGGAAGCATTAGATGTCTTTGTCTGAGGTACTTATTAGTATTTATTTTTATGTCCTACTGGAAAACTTGTGGGACAGAGGAATGGGTATCATGTTCTTTACGAGCCTTTCTGCTTTCCTCATCCATGGAGTTATTTATCTTTGTGTAGCCCACACACGGCATGGCCTGCAAATTCTATTTGTCTCCGTCGTTAGCATGAAACACAAAAGCGAAGCAAGTCATGTCAATGCTAATCCCACCTCCCAGGGAAAGTCGTGTTATATTCTGTGGACCTAAAGGAGAGGTGGAACTCCAGGTACATGGGCAGAAACAAGAAAGGAGGCCACCTCCATCCTTCCTATTATTGTTTTGGTAAGCTTGACAGAGGCCCTGCATAGGAGAGGGGACAGTGGGGGCTTGACATATAGGACTGGCTCATGCAGCTGTTAGGGGATTCATTGGTCTTAGAAAGTGGGATTATTGTCTGTCATCACATGGTGTGAAAAATGGCAGAAACTGGCTTTGGGTGAGAGATTCCAGAGAAGGACGAGGGAAGTGGAAACAGACTGGGCTAGATGATGTTATACAGATTTTTGATGACCAATCTCAAATAGAGACTCAGTACTGCTTGGTGGCATTACTGTGTTTTTCAGATAAACTTATACCGTTTCATGACATGGTTGTTTCACACTTTTACTCTCTTCAAACCTCTGGTCCATTTTCCTCCCACTGAGATGACCTCATCACCTACTTCCCTTAGAAATCAGATGTATCCCATCCCTTCACCACTAAGGAGGGTTCTCCCCACCCCCATCCTGTAAAGATAAGTATCATCCCATCCCACAGTCTCCAGGTCAGCTCTTCTGTACCCCACTCGCCCAGCCTTCTCCCTCTTTACTGGACTTTGACTGCCAACATGCCAACACTATGTTTACGTGTTATTATTATTTAAAAACAAACTACCTTCCAGCTATTGTCTTATCTCGTTTCTCTTCATCATAGCCATGCTTTTCAAACAGTGTTCTTCCTACACTATGAGCCCTCTTCCTCACTTCCTAGTTACCACCCACCCAACAACTCCAGTAGACTTAGGCCCCCACTTCTCCATCAGATTCGTCCCTGGTAAGACTACAAAAGACCCACTGCTGGTTTTTAGTCCTGTTGTGATCAGACTTCCTGAGCAACATTCAAGACAGGGGACAAACCTTTTTCTTCATACTTGACCCCCCACCCTGCCCCTTGGCCTCTGGGTGCCTCCTCTTCTGGTTTTCCTTCTCTTTCTCTTACTCATTCTCTCTGACTTGTCCAACTGAGTTCCCTTTGCTTGGTTCTCTGCCTCTGTAAAACCAGTTGTTAGAGTATTTGTCTCTGATCTGAACCCTCTCCTCTTGTATCCTCACATTCTCTTATAGCCATGGCTCCCCATGACCTGTAAACGCTGGTGACAGTCGAGTGTATGTCTTTAGCCTACAACACTTTCCCGAACTTCTGACTCATATCCTGTAGCCTACCTGACGTCTGTACTCAGACATTTCACAGCTACTGCCTACTCAACTCTCCTAATGAATCCTTGAGCTTCTCCTTCCCCTTGTCTTCCATACGCCTCCCCCCCGTCAATCCTGTTCTTCCTCCAGTTTTCCCAGGGCAGGAGATGGCATCTCCAGCCACCTCTATGTGCAACTGGCAACCCGGAAATCGATCTTGACACTTCTTCCTCCATCCCCCTCGCATGAAGAGTTCTCAAGTACTTCAGCTTCTCTGCATCTCCACTAACAGCATTCTCCTCTAAACCATCAGAATCTCTTCTTTACTTCCATTTCCATTTGCTTCCCTTTATTTCATTCTCTTCACAGCAGCCAGAGCAATTTTTAAAAATATATAAATTAGATCCTATCACTCTGATTTGTGTCCCACCCTATTTTATATAAATTTTATATATTTATATCGTGGCCCTTCATCACTCCTCCCTCCTTCACCCGATGTGCATGGGGACCTTCTTTCTATTTGTTTAAAGAACCATCCTCCCCCCACCTCCTGCCAGATCTGTTTCCTTGCAGATCTGTTTCCCACGCCTGGAATTCCCTTCCCATATTCCATATCTTGTTGGTTCTATCTTTCAGGGCTTAGGTTCATTGTTAGCTTTTCCGAAAAGCCCTTTCAGACCCTTCCAGTTCAGATTATGTTCTCCCTGTTGTTCTCTGCGTCCTTGTACAAATCACATTTCGTACTTCACATTTGTTTGGGGCTTATTAGATGCGGATTTCCCTCTCTAGCGTGTGAAATAGAGGAAGGCACTGCTATCCACCGTTTATCCGGCTCATAGCACAGGCTAGAGTACCACCCAGTATGCTTCGGGAATACTGTCCTTGGATCTCCTGCTAGCAGCGAGCCCGGGCGGGGCCTTAGCAGAAACTCTGAGCCAGACACCTGCTTAAGAGCTACGTGCTGCCAAGTTCAGGCCATCTGGGCTGGTGTGCTTCAGTGCACATGCCAGGGGGCTCGTCGCACGCTGCCAGCCCAGCCAGAGTGTAAGACAGAAGGAGGAAGTGGCCTTTGCCCTTTTGGATCTCGCTTCCTTTTCCACGCACCTGTTGCTGCTGTCAGATAGAAACTGTGGAATGAGAAAAACAAAACCTGGAAAGATATCCCTGCCGGGCAAGCGCCACTGCAGATGTCGGCAGCACATCCTGTAAGCCCGGCCCTACTTTTTTGGAGACAAGGCTTGGAGCCACAGGAGGAAGGCTTACTAACACCTCAAATTTCAAATACTGGTGTGAAATTATTGACATTGTTTCCTTGGCACTCGAGGCCAGTCTTCGGTACTATTTCTCGTATGTGATTTGGAAACTATCGTTCTATTTTACCTAGTTGGTATCAATTAATTTACAGGTCTCACTCCCTTTTCGAAAGTTCACGGTAGGGCACTTCACATTTACGAAAGACCTCCATTAGCACCTGTTCTCGCTAACTGCAAGAAATCCGAAGAGGATTTCCGCTCTTATGCAAAAAGGCCTCGAGAAGCGAACCCAGGCACTGCGTGTGTAGAGCTCTCAGCCTTTGTGCCTCCCCGCGCGCGCGCTCGCAGCCCCAGCCGCCGGAGTGGCGCCACCCAGCCCCTTCCCTGGGAACTACAGCAGCCTCTCAGCAGCCCCCAGCCACGCTCCTTCCACTGTGTCCGAGAGCATCTGCTGTATCTCCATTTACTTGGTGCATCGGTTAGATGAGCAAGATGTGTCCTAAGGTATCAGAAAAGCCTAAGAGGGGCGCCTGGGTGGTGCAGCGGTTAAGCGTCTGCCTTCAGCTCAGGGCGTGATCCTGGCGTTCTGGGATCGAGCCCCACATCAGGCTCCTCCGCTATGAGCCTGCTTCTTCCTCTCCCACTCCCCCTGCTTGTGTTCCCTCTCTCGCTGGCTGTCTCTATCTCTGTCGAATAAATAAATAAAATCTTTAAAAAAAAAAAAAAAGAAAAGCCTAAGAGAGGTGATTCTGGGGGTCTGAGAAGGCTTAACAATTTTTCCATATAAATTAATGGTAATTGCTTCTTCACTTTACACCATTTCGGCTTCGGCCAGGTTTCATAGGAGCGCTCTACCTTCAGACACAGGAGGGAACCTGTATGATAGAGATGACTACTACTTATTATATGTTACCATCTAAAATATAAACAGCATAAAACGTAGACAACATATAAAATATAGACAATATAAAATATAGACAATGCATTCAATTATATATTTATTGATCGTTTTTGCAACGGCTCCCTGAGCTGATTTTCTCTGCCCTTATGGGTTCCACAGTCAAAAGCATCAAGAAGCCCATTTCCATGTGGCTCTGAGCTAAATGCTTAGACAGTAGCCACATCACAAATAGAGTCTCTGCGAACATGGGTAAACCCTGAACAAATGTAAGGATCTTGACTCGAACCTAAGTCCAGGGAGGATATTTATTTGATGAGGCAGTAAGCAAAGAGGCCATAGCGTTTTCCTGGGGTGAGTGGAAGGAGAGAGAATTCTTAACCTCCGCCCTAGTGATTCAGTTTAATGAGCTTGGCGACAGAGCAACGAAGCCACCAGAACCATGAAGCTCGGGGCTGGCAAAGGCCTGGTTGTGGACTTGGCTTCCCTTCTTGCCGCTCCCCTACCCCACGGTGAAGCCCAGCTGAAGCCGCTGCTGAGCAGGTGCGCACACCTGCCTTTGTTTATCTAGCTTTCCCTTCTGTCTTTGCCTTGTTCTGACCACAGTAAGAATTCCAAACTAAAAATAGTTTCACAATTTCCTCTACTTTATTATAGAGGAATTTCAATTTCCTCTATGATGATGATCTTTGTCTCATCTCTGCTTCTTTGGCATACAAAAGTCAATAGTCCTGAAATAGTACTGAAATTCAGTAAAATGGTTAAGGAAGGGCTCCACGTCCCTAGTCTTGTCGCAGTCTTTCCGTTACCCAGATGCTCATCATAAAGCCCAACCGTGCTTTATTTTAGGATCTGTCCTCACACAGATAGATTATGGTATTTTGTTGCCATCCTGGCCTGTACTTGTTTATAACTAAACAGGCTTAAAGGTGTGAACCGAAGCTTAAATTACACTCTACGCCATATAACTTGTGCCACAGTGAAACCGTACGTTATTTGACTAATTTTCCTACACGAAGCATGTATCATTGTATCTAAAATGGTTAAATTTTATTCCCCGTTATTATCTTGCCAAAGTACCTGTTACTTCCTCTCCATCCTTCCTTCGGAGCCGGGGGAAGACAGAGAGCCTGGCCCAGAATTCCTCAGCCAAGTGTTAATGCTTCTGGAGTGTGGAGCGTTTGCCAAGTCACAGTCAGTGTTCAGAAGGGACCCAGCCCTTCCCGTGCCTCTTTCTTACATTTCAAAGTTAGTTAGAGGAAGTGGAAGAATGGCGTGGGATTTGGGGATAGAGTCACCCAGGATTCCAGATTAGGGTTCTTTTTTCTGGTGGTTGATTATAGAAATCCCAAGTGTTCTGATTGTCCAGTTTTTTTCTACACTAAACATCCATCAATTGTGTAATTAAAATGTCAAAGCTAAAGGGAAAAAAAATCCTAAGAAAGAAGCATAAGGATGAGCCTCCGTAGAGGCAGGCAGAGAATGCGTTCTCAGCTTGCTGGCCTTTGTTCACACAGGTCCGTAATCTTTTCTCTGCAATTCTAAAATCTGAAGGTTTTTTTGGTGGGGGAGGTGGGGGAACCGTTTGTAAGATTAGCACCAAAACCTCGTTGGTTTTGGTTTGCAGCTGATATTCACACTTGTGTAAATATTCATAAGTAGCTGCAGAAATAGAAACATGTTTGATTGTAGGTACTGGCCCAGACCTTACTGGAAATGCCTTTTAATAGATGCTATATGAACTGCGACACCTCTATAAAATTCAGAATATTCTGAGATCTGGAACACATCTGGCCTTAAGAATTTCAGATAAGTGATTTTGGACCTAAAACAATTGCCTCCTCTGTGAACCCATAAGGTTGCCTGCCTCCCAAGCCATAGGGTTTAGGAACTGGAAGGAAAGGTATTCTCAGGGTCTATGGAAAGGACATTGGATCGACTTCCCTTAGAAATGATGGCCTAGATACTATGAATTTAAACACATCACTGCATCAACTCCAAACCTGACCCAGTCCCAGTGTTTCATGAAACACACCCGAATACTTAGTATGTGCTGGATTCTGTGCTGAACAGGTTGGAAATTATAAAGATGGGCCTTAAGTTTTAAGAGAATCTTTATTAAGCTAATAGAGTTGCCAGATTCAGTAAATAAATAAATAAATAAATAAATAAATAAATAATTAAATAAGAACGTAAATAAATCCTCCATACATCCCATCCTAAATGTCCCACACGTATTTACCTATATAAGGTGCTCAGATGCATCTGAATTTCAGATAAACAGAGAATAAATTTTGGTATAATTATACCCTAGGCATTATTTGGGACATACTTACAGTAAAAGATCATTTGTCATTCATCTGAAATTCAAATTTAACTGAGCGTCCTCTATTTTATCTGGCAGCCCCACAAACTAATAGAGTAAGCACCTTTTCAGAGTGACCTTGAATCATCTGCTTACCAAACATTACTTAGATGTGGTAAAATTATGTCTTCATAATTCAGGAATTTTCTGTGTCATATTGAAATTCAAATTGGGCCAGCAGGTTAAATTTCAGTTCCTTCCTTCAAGAATGTAACTCAAAAGAGAGAAACTTATGTTATTGTCTTCTAACCACATTTCCAGCGAGATAAGTGGTCCCATGATGAGCTTTAGATTATTAAGTTCATTACGATTATTGGTAATTCTTGTGTACGGGTTCAAGTTATTTAGGGTAAACTCATCCACACTCCTGATCATTTGTGTGACTAGAAGAGAGTCATTTTGAACTTGAAATGCATCATTGCTCTCTGAACGTGCACTGGATATTGGAATCTCAGTACATTTTTTGTTTGGTTTACTTGAGGCATTTAATCTGAATGTAAAATATTGTACAATTGGGGTGTCACTTGTAAAAGGACCTTTTATACCATGAAGTGAAGGCACTAAGCCAAATGTTTGAGGAACATCTTTGGTGCCTTGCGTATTAATGTCCCGTGTCTTCATTTAAAAAATCAAATTGTTGGTAATTGCCTTTGCGTCCGCACCATCCCGGGTGGCTCATTCAGGGGTTCCCAACCTGGCCGCGTATGAGAAAACATGGAGGGATTTTTTAAATGTTCATACCCTAGCCTTTTGCTTCTGAATGTCTGACTGTGTGGAAACTTGGAAAATAATGTATTTAAAAGCTCACCCAGCTTTTTCTAACATGCAGTCAGGGCTAAGAACCACAGAGCTAACTGGACTGTACTTCATGAGGACAGTGATCAGTCTCCCTCTTTTCTTTCTTTCTTTTTAAGATTTTATTTATTTATTAGAGAGAGAGTGTGTGTGTGCACAGCAGAGGGAGAGGGAGAAGCAGGCTCTCCACTAAGCAGGGAGCCTGATGCAGGGGTTCGATCCCAGGACCCGGGATCATGACCTGAGCCGAAGGCAGACACTTAACCGACTGAGCCACCCAGGCCTTCCAGACTCCCTCTTTTCTCTACTTATAGTCCCTTTATACATATTTACTGAGTGAATGAATAAATAACTCACCATGCAAGTGAATAGATGCCCAATTTTATATACTGATTTCTGCTTTAATTTGCTGTCAATAATGTGCCTTTGTCATGTATACTCTGTAGGAACATCAATCTTAAACATAAAAAAAGGCAGATCTGGCAATGCATTTGTGACCCAGTCGGCTTTTGCCAGTACGTAACAACAAAGCAATGCAAGAGCGCTGCTAACAGGAACAGCTGTGTCCCTAGTGAAGTCATTCTGTGCTGGGTTTTAGAAATGGCCCCTGGTGCATCTGGATTTTCCTGGAGTGTTCCAATTCCTCGTCATCTTATTTTTTCAATAAACTGAAATCTGTTCAATTTATTGCAAATTTATTAAATTTACTCGTTAAAATTTAATAAATGCATTGAAAATTTAATTTAAATTTTATTTAATTTAAAATTCATTACAATTCACTTAAATGCACTCGTTTCTTGAAAATTGATTTATGAGTCCTTAAAAAAAAAGTTATGCTCTCTGCCAATTTGGTGTTTAGAAAATATTGCCATGCCTACAGTAATTAGAAGAGGTGAGTTTACCAGTTTAAATCCGGGGGAGGGAAATAACAGCCAGGTGTCATATTTTGCGTGTCAAAAGCAAGAATCCCTGAACCCTGAAATGCCATCTAATTTGTCCATATACTTGTCTTTGCTGAAGAAGGTGATATTTTCAGCCATACTTCACTAGTTGCCTAGAGCTAATTTTCCTTTGAAAACTTTCTGGGCAATAAATAGAAAGTAGGAATATTAATTTCTTTCTGGCTTGAGATGGCCAACTTTTGGCTGGCACAGGAGTGACATCACCTCTCTAGTCCTCCGTGATGGATGGCCAGGCCCACCTGCCACTAGTCCTTTCATCCTTGCCCTTTACTTCCTTTGCCCTCACTTTGGCCCCACTAAGCTTTTGCTCCGAGTCTCAAGTCGTGCTCACAGCATTACCGGTAAACCAGAGAAGCGGCAGAAGGTGCCGACGGTGCCCTCTGGCATAGTTCTTCGCGCTGCCCCCTTGTATGGAAGTGCAAAACCTTTTGAGCACCTTAGAAGGAAGGCACTATGTAAACATGAGGTACTTTTAATTAGTTATTAGTTATCTGTGCTTATTAGTAGTAATACAAAATGGGGAGCATCAGAGGAATAGTTTGGTTATTTCTTCAGATTTGAGACCTGTGTTTCAGGCCAGTGCCTTTCCATATAATCATATATTGTATCAATGTTTTCTGTCAAATGTAACTTTAAATTTTACAGTTTTGCACATTGGTATTTAAGGGAATTGGATAGTCCTCTTTTCTTTTCTTTCTTTTTTTTTTTTTTTTTTTTTACTTTCTTCTTGGAACTAGAATTGCTGCAAAATCCAGTGATACAGTATCTAGAAATAGAACTCTTCTTGAATAAAATTCTTTTGCTGTGTAAATAGGGCAATCTTTGATTCACGCACAGAAGAAATAACACCTTTTCTTATCCAAAGGACGACTGGGGTTCTGTGTTGCTGGCTGTCTTAAAGGGAAAAAAGGATTCTTTCTGAAACTAAAGCCTGAATCTGGCTGGTCCTTGTATATTCAGCTTTTCTGTGAATGAACACGTGATGACCCTTCCCTCTGTGGACCAGGCCATTGCCCCTCTCCACCTCCTGCGTGTGGGTCTGCCCAGGCGCACACTTGCCAGAAAAGGCGGAGGACACTTTCTGGATAGTCTGCAAAAGTTTCAGTTGCAGAAACATTTTTGTTTTTAGTTTTATTTTTTTTTAATATTTTATTTATTCATTTGAGAGAGACAGAGAGAGAGCACAAGCAGAGGGGAGAGGCAGAAGGGAGGAGCAGAGGGGAGAGGCAGAGGGAGAAGCAAGCAGACTGAGCAGGCAGCCCGAGGACTCAGGGGCTCGGGACTCGATCCCAGGTCCTGGAGATCATGACCCAAGCTGAAGGCTTAACCATCTGAGGCACCCCTGCAGAAACATTTTTAGATCAATATATGAAGTAGGATTCCCAGTTTATGGCTTCCGGATTTAATCATTTTGAGAGGGAAAACATGCACATCTAAACCTAAATACATCTTTCTAAAATGCCCTTGACATTTGAAAATTTTCTGCCAAAAATGGGCACCTAAGTGAACTGGTATTTATGTCCTATAGTTTTCAATTTAAACCATAGCCTCTTTTATACAGAATCTAAACATATGCTTACATGGGAAATCATGGCCGTTTGGTTGAAGAAATTGTAGTAAGTATAATTTTATAGGACTGTTTGAGAGCTACATCCTTTTAAAAAAACCCTTCTCTGTTCAAGCTTAGAAGCCAGTTTTATTGCTACCTGCACGTAGAGTGAATGAGGTAAGGAGAGTGAGGTCGTGGTCATTGTGCTTACTCAGGGTCAAATGGTGGCAGTGCTTCATGAAGCGCTTCTTTTTCCTTTTTTTTTAAGATTTTATTTATTCATTTGAGAGAGCGCAAGAGAGAGAATGAGCAGGGAGAGTGGCAGAGGGAGAGGGAGAAGCAGGCTCCCCGTTGAGCAGTGAGCCCGACCCCAGGACCCTGGGATCATGGCCTGAGCTGAAGGCAGCCGCTTGACCTGCTGAGCCTCCCAGGCGCCCCTCCGGGGCTGACAGAGTTACGCCAGGGGAGAATCGGGTCTCAAATTTACTTCAAGGCTTCAGAGCACCATAAAGGGCACACAGGTTGGGAAGACAAGCACTAAACAGGTTGAAATATTGTTTCTCCATTTAAAAGGTGACACGTAAGGCCGGGTAATCACTGTATTATGGGATTTGCCTGGTAGACCCCGGAGATGTCCAGGGTCCCTTTGGAGTGTGTGACTGGGGAAGGATTTAGTGTTATCTCCTCCTTTCTCTTCTATTTTCTGAGACCTGGGTGTTCTCCTTTCCTTTTTTCCACAGTCCATGTTTCATGTATTTTTTATGTCAGTCAACGTAGAGAAGTCTTCATCTCCACAGTAAATGTCACCTGTCGGTGTATCCAAACTGCGTGATATGCCTCCCCTCACTGCTTTGTCGGGCTTGCCTTCTTCCCTGCTCTCTCAGCCTTGGAATCAGATTTTCTAATTGCTTAAGCTTTGAAGTTTGCCAAACAGCTAGACCTATTTCAGGTGACCAGGGTGTTGACTAGTGTACCTGGCATGCTTCTGGTCTGAGAACAAAATTACAATAATTTCCAAAGCTTGCTGAACAAATGCCTTGAGCAAATTGGACCAAGACTGTATTTGAGGTAAATGCCGGCTTTCCCTCTACCTGGTTCTCCACCAAGGGACTCATTGCAAGGCTGTCTCATAAATTTGGTTGACATTTCTTTTGTCCTTTGTTGACCATTGACCAGCTTCTTCTGCTTTATAACATGGTGGCAGGAGGGAAGGAAGGAAGGAAGGAAGGAAGGAAGGAAGGAAGGAAGGAAGGAAGGAGGGAAGGAAGGAAAGAAGGAAGAAAGGGAGGAAGGGAGGAAGGGAGGAAGGGAGGAAGGAGGGTTGGGGGTCATTGCCAGTACTTAGGGAAGTGGCCCGTGCTTTGAGAATGCGGAAATGGAGCCCCCTTGTTTTTACTTCCACTTACACTCCCTTATCTTAGTCACTAACAAGGTATGTTTCTACATGCATAGGATATCGTGTGTGTGTGTGTGTGTGTGTGTGTGTGTGTGTGTGTGTTATCCTTGGGAAATGTTCACTAACGCCTGCTTCGGGTGTGAAGGTAATTTCTATTCTTCTATTTTCTGATTTCTGAACTTCAGGAGAAGGTAAAGCTTGATGCTGAAAGGGAAAAACTAGAGAGGCTTCAGGAGATTTACTCCGAGCAGAAGACCCAGCTGGACAATTGTCCTGAGTCCATGAGGGAACAATTACAACAACAACTGAAGAGGGTCAGTAGCAAACAGGAATGCACCAGTTGTTTTTTGTTTTTCGGTGTTTTTTCAATGAAGTTCCACTTACCTATGACTTCCTCCTTCACACAGCATAAATTTGCATAAGTTCTGGTCATTAGATACTTTTTAAATAGAAGTATGCATGCTGACAGTATATATTATTTCATGCTAATCAGTTAAACAATTCCTTGTTAGAATCCTTCACTAATTTATAATGTGAAAAACCAGTTCTGGAGTCATTCTTTGTAACAAAAGAGAGGCGTTCTTTGTGACACACAACTGACACCAAGATTGTAGCATTTAAATCAACTGACATCTTTCCCTGCATTCTCTGCTGTATCATGAGTACTGTTTGCCCTTGGATTTTTTTTTTCTCTCAGCCTGATTTTATACTTGGGCCCAAAAAATTATCCTATTCTCTGATTTGCTTCCCAGCATCCCTCACTGTGTTTCTTTTTCTTTCTGCCTTTTGGTCACACTGAACTCATTAGCACAGCTAGAGCAAACACCAAGACCCAAGGTGCAGGGCAATGCCTTCCACAGCTTCTCAGACGAGCTTCATCATTTGTTAAAGCTTAGTGCCGCGTGGACTTTGTGATGTGTTTTATCGGGTTATTCTCTGATCGTTGAAGTTGGCTGTGCTTAACACGGCCATGCTGGTCATCTGCTGAAATGAGGCTTCGAGGTGGAGAGTTTCACAAACAACTGGCAAGACCACTTAATATTTCAGAGCCTCTTAACGACTGGGTTGTTTGCTCTGAACAGCAACCCAAATAAACCGTGACCCTGGGGAACAGTCTTGGATCTCTAAAAGAGTCATGTCATAGTAATTTGTGCTAAGTGACTAACAACTCATGATTTCATGTGACTAGAAAAGAAGGTTCGCTTCATTCATGTGATTCTGTCAGGACCTTCTTGGGAGTAGGCAAGTCGAAACACCAGCTAAGGTAGCCCCACCCTTGGAAATGTTTAAGATGGCCTTTAATACAAAACATGTGATACCTTAGAGTAGCGTTAGGTTATGAAAAATTACATTTAAAACTTTTCAGTGTATTACAGAGGTTGAAAGCATCTTAATAAATAGGACCAAAGGCAGACAGGTTAACTGGCAGCATAACGATTTTAATATTTTAACAAATAGTAACTTTCTTACTATGTCCCAACAATGTTTCTTCCTCTTTACTCCTTTTATTGTATACAGCTGAATTTGCTGTAAGAAGAGAAAACTTCCTGTCCCTCAGTGTCATAATTCTCTGGAAATCTTGTGATGAAAATAATTGGGAAAACAATGGTATTTGTAAAATTATTTTCATTTGTAATTTGTGTTTTTGCCAGTTCACCAAAGAGATTGGGAGACTGCCTTTTATATCTGTTCGCTGGTTTTCAACTTCTCCTCATTACTAAAGATTTTACACAGTGCTCATAGTACTTTACCTAGAGTCAGCAGCAACTTATGTATTTTGTTCTTCTCTGCCTCTACTTACCCAGTTGTTGCTTGGACTCTTTATAAACACTGCTGCAAATAAAAATTGGTAGATTCTATTGATAACCGAGACTCAGATTGATATAAACAATGATTGCTTAATCCAGCCTCGATAGGATAACTCTAAGTCTATGTCGGTTGTAAGGATGTCCAAAAGGAGGACAGGAAGTGATGCAGACAGCCTCTTCCACTATTTCAAGGCAAAGACCCTTTTCCTCTTCCTCTCCAAGCAGAGTGTAAAATTCTTATCGTAAATCCCTTTCCTTGGAAGAGATAACTGGCTTGTAGTAGCTTCTGTTCACCTGTATTAAGAGGTCTCCTAATTTTACAGGGATGACAACCAGAGTAACTCTCCACCAAACCCACGGCTTAATCAGTAAGAAGTTCGCTTATTTCATGAGAAGTCCATTCATACTAGGAACTTTTGTGTTACCACAGCTCATTTCCCTTCAGACTTCAAACATTTCAGGATACCACTTCATTACAAAGCTTTCCCAAAGGCATTTAAACTAGATGCAATAAAGGTGATTTTATTACCACAAACTTCATTAGGTGACAAGTCATACAAAATAAAAAATAAATGAACAGGAAGAACATCATTTTCTTGAACTGTGTGTTATCCCAAGTACTGAAGCTGAAGTTATGGGATGTTTTTTTGCGCACAACACTATGCATTTATGACCGGGCTTCTTACTTCTAATTCCCTGCTTTGGAGTCAGAATACAGCTTTCATCTGAGTAGTTGTTTGTAGTTGACGTGGGCTCACCAGTCGAATTGTTCCCTGGGATGCAAGTATTGTGGAAAATAAAACAGAAGCTAAGTGAGTCTTTCGTTTGCCAGGAGAAGTTCCACTAGTAAATGGAGGAGACACCTGGCTAGGACAGTTTTCTTGTGCTTTTGGTAATTTACTCACTGAATGGTCGATTTTAGTCTCTTGATTTAATATATATATAGTACATACTATATATATAATAACACATATTCGGCGATATCAACAATTAGGAGAACTTTTTTCTCACTAGTTGTGCAGTTTATCCTTTCATTTTGGATAAGTCCTGCAACCTCTGTGGGTCTCAGTGTCTTCATATATGAAATGAGATATATGAGATATGTACTAATGATTTCCATCGCCTTTTTCCAAATTCCAAAACTGTGCAGTTAAAGTGTTAGACTATAGGACATAAGATGGAGAAACGCGAACAAACCCTGAGCCCCCCTTAAATTTGTGTTCAAAGTTGGCCTTGAGCTGTCATGAGACGATTCCTGTCATCTCTCCTGCTACACCACATCTATTCTCTTCTTCTGTCCCTCTGCTAAGCAAAAAACCCATAGGGGACTGCATGTAAACTTCTACCGTATAAATTCTCAAACAGTTACTGGAAAAAAAGAAGGAATTGCATTGAATTTTCTTGAGCACAGCTGTTTTACGTCCTTTGACGCCTGGCCTTTGAGCTTGCCAACCAGGAGAGATTTGCAATGTTCCTTTTGGCGAGTGAAGCTTAGTTAAGATTTTCATTCAACTAGTCATGCCCTTGACTTTGAGCTTCCTGTATATATTACTGTGTGCTCAATTAAATGACTCCTGCCCCCAGATTCCATCCCCTGAATTCTTACTCTTATCTAAAATCTTTGCAAAGCTTTTTTCGCCTCCCCGGTTGTTTTTTTCTCACAGTGTAAGTTTATATACACACATTCTAATTGTTTGGACAACTTGATCAGATGATTATACCAGCAGAAATGAGTGCCAAGCTTAGCTTTAATTTTCAACTTTCCTACCCAGCGTGTTATTATTTTCATGCCACAGTTTAAATATTTACGACAAACAAATTAGCGGCTCTGTAACCTTCATGCGGTTAAGATAACACATGCTGCCTCTTAACCAGTTGTAGAGTAAGTGACTGACTAGCATAGTGGACATATTGTGCGAAATATACCCACTTTCAGTAAAGATGACTTATAAAGTGAAAAAAAAGGTTTATGAAATTATTTCTCTCGATAATCTTTAGCCATAAACTGAGCTTAATTGAAAGACCTTAAAAACTTGAGTGTGGGGGCGCCTGGGTAGCGCAGTCGTTAAAGCGTCTGCCTTCGGCTCAGGGCGTGATCCTGGCGTACCGGGATCGAGTCCCACATCAGGCTCCTCCGCTAGGAGCCTGCTTCTTCCTCTCCCACTCCCCCTGCTGTGTTCCCTCTCTCACTGGCTGTCTCTCTGTCACATAAATAAATAAAATCTTTTAAAAAAAAAAAAAAAAAAAAAAACTTGAGTGTGAATGACCACGTGAGTAAATAGATCCACGCTGTATTATTTCAAGACTGCAGGTATTTTGTTTCAAAACACAGTACTCGAGTTATCTCTTAATTACTTCAGTAGTGACTAGATTTGGGCCAAATTCATTCATTCCTTTAGAAGTTATAAGCATAAAATATCCGATAAACTTGAAATGTCCACCAATAACTTGAAACCAAGACCACTTTCTCTTTGGCCCATTAAACTGTACAAAAAAAAAAAAAAGTGTGAAGACGTGCTGACTATGTTTTTCAAATTGTTTTTCTTGCTCTTAAGCTTTCAGAATCTGCTGTGTTGACACAATAATCTTGTTGCTGTAGTGCTGCTGGTAATTACATGGTCACTAATCGTCCTTCTGTGAATCATCCCCAGAATAAAATTCATTCCAGAAGACGGGAATGTATTATTCCCTTTGACTAAAAGGCCTCATTTATCACTCACATAAAAACCAAAAGAGGGGGTGGTATGTTTAAAAACTGATATAAATCTAATTTATCCTATTTATTTATCCAACTCGTTCTGATGTTTTGAGTGAGAAAAAAAAAAACAAAAAACATGTTCTGGCTATTTTGCCTATGTAGGGTTATAAACCATATAGCCCAGCTGCTGTTTCATTTTGGCCATATTCGTAAATAATCATTTACCAATTATATATGGTTTTTAAATCTTCTATACCTACCGCATTTATGGTTTTGTCAAAGGCTCCAAAATTAAGGAAGTGGTTTTTTTTAAATGTAAATTAAAGAATCATTTATACAACGTGCGCTAGTCTCTGCACAGATATAAATTCACTTCTGTTTCAGACATTTCCTAGGTTAGGAAATGCCTAGACCATCTGATTTTTATGATTTCTGATCTTTCTTAAATGGCATTATTCCTAGAGGAGTAGTGCTTAACCATCGGAGACCCTCTTCGTGCCTGATAAACGCTGTGCTTCCACCCTTCCAGTAAAAATCTTTGTAAACAGTGTGAAGGGATTCACCGAAGCCTAGTTTAAGAATACCAACCGCCAAATGTTCTCCATGACTTCTCCTTTCGATAAAAGTATTGGAGCGTGCATGCCTATATATACCATATAGGTCTAATCTGTATGTGTGCCAAATTGTGAGTCTTTTTTTATAGTCCGTAACTTTGGAATCTTGAATTTGGTCTCTATACTAAAATCTCATTTCACCTGAAAATTTTGGAAAATGGGCGTTTCCTCAAAAGACCCTGTCACACCGTGGTCAGCAGATAATGTTTAGTTATTGACTGAATTCTTTTTATACTTCAGGGTCCATTTTAAAATCACCTAGTAGATTTAAAGCAAGAATTCCTACATCCCCAGAACAGTCTCAGACTGGTGGTCCAACCGATGCTTCTCTCTCCACCCCACCCCCAGCTCTTTTCAGTTCCATTCTAATGGTCCCTGCTCCGGGATTTAACTCCAGAGAGAGGATTACCGTGTTCCAACCCTGCTCAGCTTAGTAATTAGAAAGATAGTTTGGACTGTTTGCTTTTAGTATTTTTTTTCTGCATGTTAAGAAGGCTGCAGCCATTCTGGTATGTCTTGTTTTCATTCCCTTTTCTCCAAAGGATGCCGACCTGTTGGATGTGGAGAGCAAACACTTTGAAGACCTGGAATTCCAGCAGCTTGAGCGTGAGAGCCGTCTGGATGAGGAAAAGGAGAACCTGACCCAACAGCTCCTTCGTGAAGTAGCGGAATATCAACGGAACATTGTGACTCGAAAGGTACTTTTGCCAGGTGTCGTTCCGTGGAAAAAATCCACGTTCGCCCCTCGCTCTGTGACAGGAATAATCATTCATGTGGCTCTCTGTCTACCCGTCTTTATATCTGAAAATCTCTGTGTTTCAGCGCATGTCAGTTTGACAGATTATGGAGACTGCCATCTACATACCAAACAGTGCTCCAAGCTGGGTACACTGAGATGTGTTACAGTTGTCGATACATAATGCCGTAGATGCCGTTGGTGAATAATATCTGATTTTTTTCATTTATGTGAAAACCAAGAAACCAAGGGACAGAAAAATCAGACATTCAGATATTTGTTTTAAATTACTTGCTTTTGCAATCATAGTAAATAGAGAATAATTCTGTGAACAAAGTCTACTTTGGCAATTTTGGTTTCCACTGCTCATAGTTCTTGAAGTTGGCTGATAGCTTATTACCATTAGAAATAGCCCCACCATATACCATGCACGTTGCTGGCTCCGCCCACCTCCTGCACCTAGATGTCCTGCTCCAGAATTCAGCTCGTGTTCCAGTTAGAATCACATCCCAGTGCTCTATAGTAACCCAATAAAATTGAGGGGAAGGGAGATGAAGAAGGTGACTTCTTAAGCTCTCAGCTTAAGTAAGAACTTCCATTGTTATTTTTCCCATGAGGCGTCTCCCGAGATGATTCATTTACAGTCTAAAACAAGATTTCCTGTTGACTTCTGCATTCTTCGAATAGATTTTAAAGCACGTGGACTGTATTGGCCTTAGGTAAAGAAAAGCCTTCAGCTTGGCAGGTCAAAGAGACTACCTCACAGTCTCTAGATAATAACCACTGCCTACCACCAATGAAAATGTGGCCACTGCTGATCCAGTTGTAAAGACTTTTCCCTTTTCCAGGACATACTGGCAAATCATTGACTGTCTAACATGTGTCTGTATGTGATCATCTTTTTTCCTCCAGGAAAAAATTTCTGCACTGAAAAAGCAAGCCAATCACATTGTCCAGCAGGCTCAGAGAGAACAAGATCATTTTGTGAAAGAAAAGAATAATTTAATAATGATGCTGCAAAGAGTAAGTATTCCTTTTGAGCACTGGTTGCAATAAAACTCAGGTTCCAGCTTGGAAAGGTTGCTTCTTTCAAAGCAAGTGCCTTTTAATAATGAATAGTGCATTATAATTTAAAGAAGGCTTTTTAAAATACATTTTAATTAATCCTCCACATTAATAAGCTGATGCTCTGTGAACAATTGACTCTAGTTCAGAAAATCAGCAAGGACATTTTCCTCAAGCTTTTTCCATGCAATGAAAATTCAAACTACGAAAAACATGTACGTTTTCTGATTTTCTTCTTTTGAAAGAACAGATTTTTCGTCAAATAGGTAGAACGTATTCTGCTTTTTTCGCTATCCTACATTTTGGCTCAGCTGCTGTGGTGTCGAACTCCAATTATTTGCCTGCGGGTCCTCCTGGCAATTGCCACATTGGGTTAGTTTGGCTTCATTGGCCAAAGGGACTTCCTCACCAAAGGGACTGTGGTCCTATCTGCCCAGCGCCTAATGTGGCAGCACATAAAGGGTTTCTTTTGCCCAACCTGCAGCCTGATTTTCTGATATAGTCTAAGATCTAAGACACCAGGAGTTAAAGTTGATGGGGCTAGTTTTAGCACGGAGCCTTGTATACAGGCCACTGCCTAGGATGTGACATTAGGGATCCTGAAAATGTGAGATGGACCCAGAATGGGGTACAGGATAAAGAATGAGGGACTAAAGGATGAAGCTAGACCATGCTCCACGCCCCCCCCCCCCCCCCCCCCCGCAGAAGACATGTAGACAGAATATTCTCAGCTTAGCCACTTAGCTATTTTTAGGTCGAGAAGGGGAGAAAATTGGTCCTTCGCATAGAATTATGAGTCCACTCAAGGTGCGCCTATGTAGCCTACACAGATCCCTGATAGCTCCCTGCCTCCGGCTTCTTTGGCACCTAGAAATCTCAGAATGGATTTATATTTTTCATCCCTGTCTCCTGCTCTGGGGATGCACTCTGGTTCCATTACCCTCCGCACCACCCTTTGCACATGATATTCAAAGGCACAGCTTGAATCAGATAGTGTAATATGTAGGATTTAAGTAATTTCTGGAGTTTCAGCAAAAAAGGGGGAGAATCTCTTAGTGATAGATTTTTTAGAATGGGTAATCACCATCATACAAATACCACTTCCTCATTAGAATATATAAAATATAATTCTATTCCAAACATTGTGGTCTATAAGTATAAAGATTTGTATTTTCCCAGATTGATCTCTAGATATATATCTTAGTCTCAGTAAAAATCCCAACAGACTTTTTTGTAGAAATTGACAAGTTGATGCTAAAATTTATAGTTGATCTGCATTGTTCATGGAGTCTGTATTTGTGAATTTGCCTGCTCACTAAAATTTACCTGCAGCCCGCAGATCAATACTTGTCATACAGTTCACCGATGGACGTGGGCAGAGCAGTAAAAATTTTGAGTCCCTCAACATACACATTCCTGGGTGAGGTTGAACAAAGCAGCGCTCTACCAGCCTATTTCAACTCTCATAGAGTAAATAAGTGTCCCTTTTGTGGGCTATTGAGTGTTATGTTTTCACATTGTTTGTGGGTTTTTTTGGTGATTTTGCTGATTAAAATGCCTCCCCTGCATATTGCTAACATACTGTCTAATGTTCCTAAGGGCAGGAAGGTTGCAATGTGCCTCATGGAGAAAATGCATGTGTTAAATAAGTTTCATCCAGACATAAATTGCAGTGCTTTTAGTTGTGAGTTCAGTGTTTATGAATCAACGATATATATCAAATAAGATGTCTTTAAACAGAAGCACACATAAAGCAAAGTTATGTATTGATCAGTTGATGGAATTTTTTTGACCAGAAGCCCACAGTAACCCACCCCTGTATTTCCTGTGGGAACAGTGATTCAGTATTTAACTAACTCAGTGTTCACGGCAATGCTACAGGATGTAAGAATTACAAGTAATGAGAATCAATTCTGTATGAAAATGCCAAGGGCATAGAATAGCCAAAATAACTTTGAACAAGAACCAAGTTGGAGGATTTATACTATTTGATTTCAAGGTTGCTTCTAAAGCTGTAGTATTTAAAATGGTATGGTGCTGACATACAGCAAAACGTATAGATCAATGGAACCGAACAGAAAGTCCCGAAATAGACCCACACAGGTACCGTCTCTTGATTTTTTTTGACAAAGGGCTCCAAGATAATCCGGTAGGAAAAAGAAAGTCTTTCCAACAAATGGTGCTGCATCAATTGGGTAAACATGGAAACAAATGAATTCTAATGCATCTGTCCTCACACCATGCATATAAATTAATTCAAGGCAGATTGCAAACTGCAACATAGAAGTTAAAGTGATAAAGTTTCTCAAACTGAGGGCTACAGAGGGGAGGGGGGGTTGGGGAATGGGATAGGCCGGTGATGGGTAGTAAGGAGGGCACATATTGCATGGTGCACTGGGTGTTATACACAACTAATGAATCATCGAGCCTTACATCGAAAACCGGGGATGTACTGTATGGTGACTAACATAATATAATAAAAAATCATTATAAAAAAAAAATAAAATAAAGTGATAAAGTTTCTAAAAGAAAATGTAGGACTGCGAGGGCACCTCCCTGGCCTTGGGGTGAACAAAGGTTTCTTAAAGAGGAGATAACAAAGGACTTCTATGCAGAATATATTAAAAACTCCGACAGTTCAATAATGATCAATAAACACTCAATAAATATTAAAAAAAAAAACAGTCCAAAGAACTGAATGTAAACACTTCACAAAAGACAATATATGAAGAGTCAATAAGTCACATGATAAAATACTCAACATCATTAGTCATTAGGGAAATCCAAAATTGACCAGGCTTAATAGATTTTGTGTTCCTTCAGGAAAAGGAAAATCTTTGTAATTTGGAAAAGAAATACTCCAGCCTCTCTGGGGGGAAAGGGTTTCCTGTCAACCCCAGTACTCTAAAAGAGGTAAGCTATGATTTTCTATGTCCACTTATATCACCTTAGAAATCAAGAGATGTGCCTCCGTTTTATATGGTTAACTAAATAGGAAAACATTAACTTGAGTGACTTAGAAAGCATTCCGTGCTTTGATGGTTTTCCTGCCTTTTATTTATGCTTTGAGGATTTCACGAATTATCTTTGCATTTAATGAAGATGCACTGTGTGTGTGTGCGTGTGCGTGTGTGTGTGTGTGTGTGTGTGCAGACTATGCTTGACCGTGACATTGTGGGTTAACTTGGGGTTTCAAACAAATTAGGATCCAAGCCAAGATTAGTCTTGAATTCTCTTCCTCTCTGCAATTTCCTTTTTCAGTTCCTCCTCTTTTTTTTTTTTTTAAAGATTTTATTTATTGGACAGAGATAGAGACAGCCAGCGAGAGAGGGAACACAAGCAGGGGGAGTGGGAGAGGAAGAAGCAGGCTCCCAGCGGAGAAGCCTGATTTGGGGCTCGATCCGAGAACGCCGGGATCATGCCCTGAGCCTAAGGCAGACGCTTAAAGACTGCGCCACCCAGGCGCCCCAGTTCCTCCTCTTTCTTACTTTACTTCTCTTTCTCCTAAGTCTGATAGCAAATGAAAATGCTTCTGCACATTTGACAAGATAGTCTGGTTCCTTTCTTTTCTCTGTCTCTTCCCCCCCCCCCCAGTGTTGTTTCTGCCGTTTCTCTCCCTGAATTAGAAAGTCCCATTTCCATTAAGCTCTACACACTCTTTATTCCAAACATCCTTCTTTCTGAAACTACCTTGTCATGGAGCTACCCTGCTACAATGGAAGAATATTTTAACTCCAATTTGGAAAGTCATAACCCTGACTGAGAAAGGGTTTTTGTGTATAGTTGACACACAATGTTACGTTAGTTCCCAGTGTACAATGTAGTGATTCAGCAAGTTTATATGTTATGCTGCGTTTACCACAAGTGTAGGTATCATCTGTCCCAATTGAAAATCGTTTTCTTTATATTTGTTTTTTTTCCAAAAAACTGAAGACAAAGTTTGCTTCTGCATAAAAATGTGTGTAATAACAAAAAAAACCCTTTATTTATAAATATCTTTTTAAACAATAGCGGCGTTAAGACTTCCTACGTAGGAAATATTGTGTGTGTAGGTATTTGAAGTAAATGTTCATCACACAATAAGTATGAATAACGTGTATCTTGGAAGCATTTTGTGAGATATTTCTACAAGAGCTTTATTAGATCATTCAGTTTCATAGTTTCTCTCCGTTATTCAGAACGAGTGAGAGGCTTTAAGCAGGGAGGTGATATTATTCGACGTCCATTTGTTCAGCATCCGTCCGGGCTGCTGGCGGGGTTGTGAGGAGCAGGAGGAAAAGCAGGGGCGCCGGCTGAGGACGTGATTGCGGTAGCGGAGGCGGGCCGTGCTGGCGTCTCGCCTTCGCGCAATGGCGGAGAGACGGCGAGAAATGGCGGATGCGAATATATTCTGGAGGCAGAGCTGACAGTTCTGCTGATAGACTGGATGTGCATGAAGTAAATTAAGGGAGGTATTAGGAATGATGTCATCGTTCCAGTTTGAATAATGAGCTGGACGGTGAGGACCTTTTCCTGAGGTGGCGAAGCCTGGGGATAGCGCTGGTTCAGGAGGGAAGGTCCGCGGTTTGACTCCGGCCATACTGAGTGTGAAGGACTGTGGCCTCCAAATGAATTAGAGAGGCTCTGGGGTCTTTGTACCTCTTGGTACAAGAATAAAATCTTTCCTTTTCTGTTCATGAGTTGTTCTTTTTCTCTGCAGACTTCCCAGTGCCAAAAGCCCATTTGGCTTTTGACTCTTTGTACGTCTCCAACTCCTGTGTTTCTGGAGTAGCTGTGTTCTCTTTCACGGACTAAGCCGACTTGGCTCACAAGATGTTTTCAATTTCTTCCTTTCTTCCTTTCTCTCTCCCTCTGTCTCACTGTCTCCTGCTGTCACTCCTCTCTGTCTTCCTTTAAGGAGTGATTAATTTATATCTAACTCTTTTAAACAAGTGCCACTTTTGACAAATGGCATACATGTTTGAAGCAATAAGTCAGGTTATGTGGTTATGACGTATAAAGAATCAAATCTTGGTGGCGAAGCACCACACCGTCTGCTTAGCAAAAGAATAACTGAAAGTCATTGCCCTTCATTCCCACTCGTTCTCCAAGACAAAATGAAATTTAACAACCCAGTTGTCAACTTCCTTTCTCCGATGTAATCTTCTGAAACTTTACATGCTATCTATTGGCATGAAGTCCGAGACTGTATTCAGCAGCATTTTGAAACCTACAATTTATAGTCAACTCTAGCTTTCTCCACTTTGTCATAATGACAAATCATCAGTAAAAATCTTGCTTTCCAGCCTGAAATTTTTTCTTCACCAGCATGATGATATCTTGCCTACCCTGGAGCCAATTTTTGAAAGGATTGATGGGCTAATAGAAGATCCCAAGTGCTAAATTTAACTCAATTTTACTTTTAAAAGAGAAATATGATTATATACTCTTTCTTCTACTTTTCCCACTGTTTTGTTGATGCGGTGAAAATTCTAATTGGTCTGTACAAATACTTTCCATGAAAATTTACAAGTGCCTTTTCCTCAAATATAAATTGAGGAGTTTTGAACCTTGCAGGTTTTGATTCATGGGTATTTTCTCAAAGCTGAAGCCAAAATTGGATCATTGTCACAGGCAGTTCTCTTTTTCGGGGGTAGAGCTGAGATTTGGGGAAGCTGCCTTGATTGAAATAGCCTCAGGCTGCAACTCTACCTTAAGGGTGTGTGTGTGTGTGTGTGTGTGTGTGTGTGTGTGTGAGTGTATGTGCATTTGTCTTGCTAGGGAAAGTTCATGAGGGGACGAGTGTCCCTTTTATTCTCATTTAGTTGAGATACCTAAAAGCTAGATTGCATTACAAATAAATTACTATTTACAAAATTTCTTAGTACAAAAACCTGAAGCCCTCAGCCCCCTTTTACTCACACTCTAACTTGTCGAAAACAGAAGAAAAAAGGAAAATCTAAAGATAAAGATTTGTGGAAAAGGCTCTTGAATTATGGAGTGAGCAATTGCGTAAATTTTATATCTCAGATTTTTGTGCGTGTGGTTATTTTAAATGTTGTATAATGACGCCCTCGTTCAATCAACAGAATGAATGCTGATACCTCTAGATAATCTAAAATTGAAGGTTTCGGGTTGTTTAAAATGTAGTCATCTTGAATTCACCACCCCCCCCAAAATTATGTGTAATGTTCGGAATATCATTTTTCAAGATTAAGCATCATAAATCCATTTTAATTGCTGACGATTCCCTTAATGAAACATTTGGTAATTCCACAGATATTTGGCTGTGCCGCTCAAAGCTAACTCCATTGTACTGGGAGCATTAATACTCTTGCATGCCTCAGCTTGTGCTTTCTTTGTGTTTAACTTCTGAATTCCTCCTTTTAGGGCTATATCAGTGTAAATGAAATTAATGAGCCATGTGTCAGTTCCACGAATCTATCCCCTTCCACTCAGTTTCCCGCTGACGCTGATGCTGTTGCCACTGGGCCTACCACAGCTGTGCTGGTGAGCCAGCCACAAAATAAAGAGGTGTGTTGGCATGACATTTCATTCATTCACTGCTTTTCTCATGTCAAAGATTAACCCATGGTTCCCTGAAAATGAAGGTGTGTGTGACCATATACCTCTAGTTGACCAGCTGGGCAGAGTGATGCTGAGTTGGAAAAACATACCCATCTGGGGCACTGTTCTATGAATCGTCACACTGGGAATCGTGAAATATATGGTGCAGAGTGGAGCACCAGGAGAATTAAGCTCAAGACAATAAATTCTAGATCTTAGCTCTCTGACCTGACCTTGTTTTCATAGAAACCAAAAAGCATTTCTCAGATTGTTAGTTTGAATTATTTTTCCAGTTTGATTTTGTTTTCTCTTGTGTTTGCGGGATGGATTTTGCTTTAATGTTATGCCTTTTTAAAACATCTGGGGAGGGACAAAGAATAGTAAATTAGAATAGCTTCTAACTGATCCAAGTTGTTCCCAGAGTGGAATTTTAACAAGAGGCTAAATTTGTGACTTCTTGATTAAAATATAAGAAAACAGAATAACGAGATTATCAATTTCATTTCTTTGTCTTATTCTTTCATTTCATATGGACACATACATACTTTTTCTTTCTCCTATAAAGCAAAGATCACCTGTCTGTTCTGGATTTATGTTTCCTTCCACCCTTTCTCCTCATCCTATCACTCAACCTCCATCAGCCCCTTGGCCCGAAGTCCCGGCTCCGTCTGTCGATTCTTTCCCTTTAAATGACACACCTCCTCCTCTACCAGCTAAGAAACACAGAAGGCAGCGGCAGCAGCAGGAGCAACAGGTAACTAGGCACTGGTGTTCCGAGTCTGAGACTTTGACCTTGACAACAGTCACTGATGTGGAATCTTTCCTTCCACTTTTCCAAAGGTATTTTTTAAAGAGACAAGTACATAGTCCTTTGCTGGGTTTTCTTTTATTTGGTTGGTTTTTGTTCTTATGTTTTTTAAGGACCTTTAGTATTTTTTAAGGGTGTTGGGGTTGTTCTAAACTTTGACACCTTGACTGTCCTCTCTTGACTTTTGATACGTTGGAGCCAGATATGTTGCATATTCTCAAGCTTCAGTTCCCATTCAACCAAAGTAGTGTCACTTGTCTCAGGTAGTTTTCAAAATGATAATAATTATTTCCATTAAATCCATGCTATAAAAAGTTGCTGTGGCAACCCAAAATATTTTTCTTACGCACTACTGAAATCATAATAAGGGACATCATGCCCTTGCTATGGGTCCAAATTTGCTAAACGTTTTACAAATAAATATCTCATTTCTTCCTTCTAACAGTCCTGTGAAATAAGAATTAATCTCCTTGTTGACATTTAGGGAACTGAGGCTTACTTAGCAGAGGTGAATATCTTGTCCAAGGTCATACCACAAATTATGCATTTGGCTCATAGAAGTTTTTATTGATTATATATATATATTTTTTAAGATTTTATTTATTTGACAG
Source organism: Ursus maritimus (assembly GCF_017311325.1). NCBI lineage: Eukaryota > Metazoa > Chordata > Mammalia > Carnivora > Ursidae > Ursus > Ursus maritimus. Next base: position 55,805,335 of record NW_024426552.1, read on the forward strand.
AGACAGCCAGCGAGAGAGGGAACACAAGCAGGGGGAGTGGGAGAGGAAGAAGCAGGCTCCTAGCAGAAGAGCCTGATGTGGTGCTCGATCCCAGAACGCCGGGATCACGCCCTGAGCCGAAGGCAGACACTTAATGGCTGTGCCACCCAGGCGCCCCTATCGATTATATTTTTTTAAAAAAACAATTCAGTGTTATGAATGTCTCCCTTCTTTTAGTACATCTAGTGCATAATCATGCGTGGGTAGTCAAAAAGCCTCTTTTGAGGGTTCCTTTCAACTATAATCAGATTTCTATATGAATTTGGCCCCAGAAGATACCAAGGAGTCGTAGTCTCTAGATACCCAAATTAGATGAGCCCAGGCATTACATTTCTTGAAGTTATCTTTGCTGTGTTTTACCTGTTGTTAAAGGACTATATCTCCTCCCTACTTTTAGGTTAATAAACATTAATTAGTATAAATAGATAACTATACAGTTAAAATGCAGATATATTTCATGATTGGCATGTTTAAAGATTGATCATGAACTCGGTAACTCAAATCTGCATTAATTTTTATGTATTTCAACAACCTGAGCTCAGTATAAAAATGATCAAACCCTAAGAACTTTTCATTAGGAAATAACTTTACTACTCAAGACATTTTGGGGGGAGGCTAAGAAAAATTTGGATAGATTTCAAGTTGGCAAAAATTTTGCCTTAGGAATCTGAAAAAAAAAAGAAAGAAATGGTCAACAGGAGGATTTTTAAATATGAGGGATTAGTGTAGGGGTTTCGTGGCTAAGATTTTTTAAATAAAAGAATAACCGAGAAGGATGCCTAATATGGAAACGTTATATGGATTGGAAGTGTTTATATGTAATTAAAATATTATTCCAACTTTAAAACAACTTCCCTGTTTACTCGCTCTTTCTCTCCATCTCCTCCCTGCTCCCTTCCTTGTTCTCCTCACACTGGGATCTGTGCCATCACACAGAACTGTCCAGACAGACAAGGGGAGAAACTTGCTTTGTCCACTGGCTGTCCCGCCATCCACATGGCGACCATCATAATAATTTGTAAGTTGTCCTGAGGCCCCAAGGCTACAGGCACTAACTATGAAAGTGAAAGGTGGATTTTTTTTTTTAAGTTTCTCAGTTCAGTAATAAATTCTTCCAGTGTCTATGTATCTTACCAAATGCTAGCCCTCATCTGTTAGCGAACACAAATATAAGTTGAACTTTTTAAAAAATTCTGTGTTAAAATTCCAAAATTCTTTGTAAATGCATACTTCTTCATTTCTTCAGTGACCTGTTTCAATTAGTCAAGTTTTGCTATTCTGCTTTACATTTGCATTTAAAGCATTTTAGAAGTCTGGAAGAAAGGAAAAAACAGCATAAAGAAGGCCTCTATCTGAGTGACACTTTGCCTCGAAAGAAAACCACACCTTCCATATCCCCACATTTCAGCAGTGCTACTATGGGGAGAAGCACCGCCCCAAAGGTAGGACGTGGGGTGAACCATGGGCTTCGCGTTCAGTGAGTCTTCTTGTCCTACTGTTGGCCAGTGTGCAAAGGCTCGTAAAGAAAATGCTGAATAATAAACCATTAAGTTTGCTTGTTGGGCAGACATAGAACTATATTGCATTTTCTATCCTATTCAGAGGACGTTCGGAATTGTACGCTCTGGGACCAAAGAACCTGGTCCTGGGTATTTTCTACCACCTCCCAAGTGGCGGATAGCTTTCCCTTATATGACAGAGTCCCATGCCTGCCTCCCAGAGCTGGAAATTGAAGGATATAAACTGGATTCCAGGAATAATAGCAACAAATATTTACTGAGAGTCATTTCTGTGAGGCTGACCCTGGACTAAGCCCTTTTATCTGGATTGTCTCATTTTAAAATCTGGCAACACTACTTGGCAAAGGTTCTCTGTATTATCCGCGTTGTACGTAGGGACAAACTGAGGTGTGAAGAGGCTAAGCGGCCAGCCCAAGCGCCCTCAGCTGGTCAGCGGTGGAGCTGGACGATGACCCACGTGGTGTGACACTTGGGCCCTCACTCATGTTTTGCTGACATGTCCAGGGGGGTCGCTGCAGAAGGAGGGGGAGAGGCAGACGAGAAGGAGGTTCTGAGTGGGACAGGCGTTGGGGCCCTTCCCTTGTCCTCAATCAGAGTTATTTTGTTTTCACCTATTTTATAAACTGGTGTTCCAAGTATATTTTACACTAAGGGTTTTCTGTTTTTAAAGCGCGCTAACCGCCCGGGGGGTAGTGAGTAGGTGTCTGCAGTGTTCGGGGGGAGATGGACCAGTCTGGTACGCCTCTAGCCAGCAGAGCTCTTCTCTTCCTGTGCGCGATGTGCATGCATTCTCGTGCCTGCATCTGCCCTCGGCTTCTTATGCATGAAGAACTTTGAGTTGTTCTCTAAGGTGGTTTTGGACAGCGTTTCCCCATCTGTCTTCATTTTTGGAACTGCTGCCACTGGAGAGATGGCTGTGATGTTGAGCCTGCCATGGGGGCTCCTTGGAAGGGTCCGTGACAGGCCTTTGCCATGTAGCGTGAATTACGGGGATGCCTTCATTCCTCCTTCATACCTTCCCTGCCCTCTGGGCTTGTCCTGGAGCGATGCAACAGGGATGTGGCCCTGTGCTGAAGGATGGTTCACCTGCAGTTTGCCTGAAGTATTTCCTCCCGTTCTCACAGGCTCACCTGCCCCTGGGACAGAGTAACAGCTGCGGCAGTGTCCTCCCACACTCACTGGCAACCATGACCAAAGACTCAGAGTCTCGGAGGATGCTCAGAGGTAGGTACCTTTTAAATTCCACATATGTCTGCGGTTAATCATTAGCAGTGCTGCGGGAGAGGGAGCAAGAACAGGGGTGGGGATCATTAGAGAGGGAACAACCAAAATCCTCAGTTTTAATGAGTCTTCTTCGGGGAAGGATCTCTATCTCCTTATTGTTGTACTTAAGGTAACTTTTTCTATTATATATACGGCTGGCACCTGTTAAACATACCCGCTGTACTTCCTAAATTCAATAGCGTTCCCAAACCAGGAAGGCCCCTCGAGAATGACTAACCTTCCCATTGGTAGAAAGAAAAGAGAGACCACGGAGATCCGGAGAGATCACCAGGGCGCTTAGGGAAGCCACTTACCTGGTATGCGGCTGAGCCCTACTCTATTGGAATACATGCTGAAGGGTCATTGAGCTGACACAGTCAATAGAACAGCAGGGCCCTGGACCGAATTCCCTTCGGGCTTTTCATGTGGTCTGCGCTTTTTCTTCTATGTGGTTGTTAGGTTTCAGGTAGTCTTGGATTCTCGGCATCTTTTATTTCTTTGTAATAATACATTGCATTTATAAAGGGGTTGTCGAAGAGTCTTTGTGGCACTAGGAGAAATTACTATAATGCAGTTCCAGAGGTGAGCTTCTCATCGAGAGGATTAGGGTTGTGTCAACACACTCATTGAAGTCGATAGTTTTTATGGGCTCTAACTTCTGAGCAGACATGGTGCTAGAGACCAAGAATGCAAATGAATGACATGTGCTTATACTCCAGTGAGGAAGAAAGACACCGAATAGACGATTTAAATGAAATGTGATACGTGCCATGATGGGGGAATGCCCAGGATAGAAAGAGGGATGCTGATGGAGTGGTGGGTGGGCATTTGGGCTCTAAATGCGTTCAGGCATCAGTGGGGTTGAAACCCTTCCCTCCAAGCGGGCTGGGGTTCGGTTCTGACTGCTCAGCCCTTCTGCCAGCGGTACCAGCGGATAAACACTGGTTTCCCGCCAAAAGGAAAAAAAAAAAGAAAGTAAAAACATGTATATATGAATTTTGGTATATATAAAATGTGATTATGTATGTAAGATACATACATATAGATTTCACTTGTTCACTGAGGCCGTAGCATTCATCAGAGAGGTTTCTAATGCAGGAGAGGTTTACAGTGTTAGCACGTGAATCAAATACAGTTGATTGAACTTTGCTTTTCTTTACTATAATTTCCTAAGCTAAAATATCTTTTAGGATTTATTAACAAGTTCAAATATCTCTCATGATTTATAAATAATAAACATAAACGAGTCTTCATATTTTGGCTCTCACTTATCATTGTTCACATGTGGGTCAAGTCTATTTTCTGTTAAAGCATTTTTCTATGATATTGATAGAGTTTTTAAATGGGCTTTTCCCACTGGCTGAAGACATCAGAGCTTGGATTGGCCATAACACCACATTTTATGTCAAAAGTATTTTTCTTAAAGAGTAAGAAAAACCAGACCTTTATACTAACTGGAGAGATTTATGAATTCGGGGAGCTATTAACATTATCATGTAAGAGGGTTCTACGAGAATTCTGGTGAAACCGAAGGATGTTTGATCTTTACTTTTCTAATCTCGGTTTGCCCAACAAAGAATGGGGCTCCCCGTGCTAGGTTCACAGGAAATGTGAGCCAATTCCGTTAGGTCCCATTAGGTATGTACTCTGCAAAATCCCTTGACTTGGAGTTCTTTCTGCTCTGGTCCTTCACCCATGTACTTTACTTTTGTGTATCTGGGAAATACGTGGCTGTATTCGTTCCTGCCGCAGCTCTAGAGCGGGGTTCTTCTTAAAGAGTTTCATGTGGGCTGATGAGGCAGCTTCAGAGGAAATCGAGAACCATCCTGTGTGTTGGTCCAAGCAGAGGTGATGTGTCTTGTGAAGCCAGATGAGGAGGGGCGGGGAGTGCCGTTCCCAGAGCCACAATAGACCGGAAAATTGGCAGGATTTTCTACTAAGCCCATCCAGGTGGCCCACAAAGACCAGGAGGGTTGAATCACTATTGCATTTAGAATTGTTTCACTAACATGGTATTGGCTTCACTAAAATGGCAAAAGCAGGTAAAACTCCATGGTTTTGAAAAAATTGGACCCAACACATTTTCATTAACTCAAATGTAATAGACCTGATCATTTTGGGGGGAGTTACACAATTAACTTAAATGAACTGTTTTTTTTTGCTGCTTGTTCATAATGGATCAAGGACAATGGTGTAAGTATACGCCTTCCTTCCATCAGCACTGTTTTCATATAACTGACAACGTGAATCATGCCAACAAAGATCTTTGAGAGCAGACTTTAAAGCGGAGAGCCAGGAACTCAGCTCTTAATGTTGTAATGGTTATTGGCTTTGGTACAACTTGTGAACTGTTCCTTTGTAAGCTCTAGAATGAATGAAATCTTTGTCCTTTTGTCTTCTGTTAAATGCAGGAAAGTCCAAGAAAGGTATGGCAACCTCCTTGCGTGGTGTTTTTTGTTTTCAGCAAATAGTGAAAGGTCATTGTTAAGTCATCTTAAGAAATGATCGGATTTGAAACTGTAAAGTAGTGGATTTTTAGCCTAAGAATCTGTTCCTTTTACACAATAGAGAAAAATTGTTGCATGTTAGTTCACTGGTAACACAATCCTGAGCCCAGCTGCTGTGCTTTCACAGGCAGCTGCAGGAGCCCCTTTGTTTTGTTTTTTTGTGTTACAAGGTCAGACCCTGCAGGAAACAAGAGTGTGGGGTGGGGGGAGCATTGTTTTGCAAGACTCAGAAGCTAGATAAAGATAAGAGTGGGCACTGCCATGCATATAGGCTAAGTGTAAAACAGGAGGTTTCTCCTTTGAAAGGCCAGGTATCAGTAAGTCTGGCTAGCGGAGGAGGGAAGGATTTAGGACGCTCCTCCTCATTTATTCCATGTGAGCCTATTTTAGAGGACAGACCTCGGGCAGAATGAAGACCAGTTTGCATGACTGGCTTGAATAAATAAGACGCTTGTTACTGGGGCCAGGCGGCAGAGACATGGGGTGTCAGAGGGCGCACTGGTTATATGAAGTTTGATGGATGGTGCTTCAAATAATTGAATGGCATTTTATAAACCTGAGCTCTTAAAAACCATTTGTTCCTGTCTGCTTGGGGAAAAGAGCTGTTTTATTGCTATGATCTCGTTTTTATTCTCCCTGTTTTCTGGCTGGTGAATATGTGTGAAAGATGTTTGTTTCCAAATGTTGTTGACTAACTGTATGCATGTATCATAAGCTTATTATTACTTTTTAACTTCTCCAGTTCCTCATTGTGAACTCAAATATAATCTAGAGATGTGAACATCCATCTCGTCTTGTTAATCTGGTGTTGTCACTAACACTGTCAACGATAGCATGTTGGAAATGTGTATTTTTCTGGTCCCCTGTCATCCTTTTTGATCTTGTCTCTTTCTCCCTTTCTCCATCTTTCCCCTCCTTCATCCATGACTCGTCCTCTACCTTCGTCTCCGGGCTGTGGACTATGGTTAGGAAGAATGAATTTCTCAGCAGGTGAGCTCTGATAGGCTAACTTGTCGGAAAGACTGATTAATTTTATCCTCTTAAACCCAGATTATAGTTTTAAGTTTTAATCTCATTTTCTATATTAAGCCCAGATAACCATTTAAAGTATACAACACGGGGCTCCTGGGTGGCTCAGTTGGTTAAGCGTCTGACTCTTGATGTTGGCTCAGGTCATGATCCCGGGGTTGTGGGATCAAGCCCCGTGTTGGGCTTGCCCTGGACTTGGAGTCTGCTTAGATTCTCTCTATCCCTCTGCCCTGCCCCTCTCCCTGTCTTAAAAAAAAAAAAAAAAAGGAAGGAAACAACACACATTTGGAAGATATTGGCAAAACTATATATCCTACAAATGCACAGTAGTTAAATCACAAAGGAGTTTTCAGGTGTAATTAGCCAGAATTCATAGATAGGCATGAAGAAGAAGGAGGAGAAGGAGAAGGGGGTAGGGGGAGGAGAAGAAGGAAGAGAAGAAATGGGCCTCGCATGTCCGCTGTACTGGCTCTCTTGGACAGTGACAAGAGTTGAGTGGGTTCGGGTTCCTTGCCTGTGCTCTGCTGAGTGACGATCCTTCGATATTGTCAGCTCTCACTTTACAAATCTTGTAACTTCCCCTCCATTGGCTATTTCTGCCTGGATAGAAAGGATTTAGAGCATTTACAAGGCCCTCTTTGCTTTCTAGTTGCTGTCCCACTGCTGAATGTTATTCCTACTACATAATTTAAAAACAAAAACAAAAACAAACCAGTCGTCTCAGGGACTGGGAAAGTCTCGTTTTTCCTGGTGCACGCACTTTGCCCCACCCCAGACCACAGATGCATTCCACTCCCTTATTTAGCCGCCGCTGAAACTGGAATTTATCGATGAGAAAATGAATTGATCCAGTGGCTCTTTAGTTCATGACATCCCCATACTAAATAAATGGGGATCCCGTGGTGATGAGAACACATGTGTCCCCCTGCCCGGGATAGCTTGCACCTGTTCTGGGGTTACCTAGCCTCAGGAGCAGTTCTTCTTGAACCTCCTCCCGGGGTACCCTTGTTTGGTCCTGCTGCTGTCCTGGGGTGTTTCCTCCATCAGAAGTTTCCATACCTTTGGAGGCAGGCCAGAGCCTAAGTCCCAAAACCAGCTCTTTGGAATCGCACGGATGCAATTCCAGGATCACAGCGAAGTGGTCCAGGCCTTTATTTGTGATTGCAGAGGTAACTTTAATTTTTTGAAGTCGTTAGGAGGGCAGAGGCTAAGCCAGGTGGCTGTTGAATTCACTGTGATTAGTAAAGGGTTGCCAGTTGGGAGGAACGAGCCTCTCCAGGAGGTAGAACATTTTCACTCGCCCTGGAGCCACAGGAAACCAAAAGCCTGCGCCAGAAATACCTGCTCATTAGCGGCAGCCTCTTTCACGTAAATTGCCCTGAAAATCTAAGGTACTCACTCATCCTACTGCCAGAATGGTGGAAGGTTCTTTCAGCCACAGAGCTAACTTTGACGAATAATGGGGTGATCTGGGGGTTTATGTTCGCAGTCCTTAGCACCATACACAGTTTCATGCTGCTGGCCAATGTGCCCACGTCTGAAATTTTCAAGTCATTTTTAGTGTCCTGTCTACTTCACCTGAAGGGTGTAAGTTCGTTTTCTTATTCTGCGATACTTTCAAAAAGCAAAAAATCGTGGAAGATCTGAACCCACCGTCTCCTCTGCTTTTCCAAGAAGGCGTTAGTGGCATTATAGGGACTCGCCTTTCTTCATGTCAGTGCCGAGGCGATAATTCTCGGATGTTTTAAATTACGCGGCTGTCTGTTAGGGATTTGGTTTCATACTAACACTAGGAAATGTCTCCCACATTGTCGGTGCCGGTGTCGAAGTTTTCTTTGCCAATAAGGCTTTTTTGAAAGCATAAAGAAAGGTACATGTGGGACTTTTTCAAATAACTTCTGGTGTTGTTTTGTTTTGTTTTTGTCCCCCTCCTTTTCATAATAACTGGAAACAATTTAAAAGGAGCAATTAGTAATTCCAAAAGTTCAAGTATCAAAGGTAAATATCTGAGTAATGATTTTTTTTTTAAAGGCACGAGCGCCACGCTTATGAATGTACTGGCATCACTTAATGCTTTCTGCGTTAATCGCTACAATTAATGGCCTTCTATCGAAAGTGTCGTGGTGTGCTTTTTTGTGCTGCATCTTCCCTTAGCTAGGTGATATGTGGCTCTTATGTGTGTATTTATAATTTATAATTACAGCTTATATTAAGGAAAGTTATTTCCCCAGAAATTCTATCCTCCGAACTAACCTATTTGCACTGTGATATTTAAAACACCTCCAAAGAGTTTGGCGTGCAAACTCCCCACGGTCCTAAAATCATTTTACAGAAACTTTTGGTGTCCGATGCTTTGTTAAAGTCTCATGGATGTGGCTTTGCTTTTGAATGGGAATGCTCAGCTGACAGCTGAGGAAGCTGTTTGGAATCGCTACCCTCCTCCCACCCTCTGGCTGCTTTTTTGACCATTTCATTACCAATTAAAAGCCTCATCGAAGGTAGGGAGAGCAAGGAGAGAGGCAAAATTCGAACGGTCCAATCACAAATTCTTAATGGATCTGTAGTAAATTTGATGAGGGAGAAAGGGATTGCAAACCACTGCTGGCCGGAGTGAGTTGAGGAATTGGTTTATCAGTACAATCACTGCTTCCTGAGTGTATGGTAAATAGAGAATGGAAAGGAAGAATAATTCGATTTGCATTTCCCCAAATCAGCCAGCAGCTAGCAAGCCATAGCAATGACACAAAGTAAAGCTAATGACCTATCAGGCCAGCTGACCAAGTCCCAGGGTATGGAAAAAGCCTCTTATTGGTGGTACTTTTGCTGCTAGTGATGTGAGATCTACATTTTCGTACGGTTGGCTACCATCAACTAGCTGAGGGCTGACAGCTAAGGTGGAAGAGGAGAGCTCTGTATACAGTAATTAGGAGGACTGCGCCTGGGGAGGATTGTTGACTGTGAATAATTGGAGGGCAAGGAAAATTGGAAAAAAACGAAGGATGAGAAAAGACGTGCAGTTTGGATTTTTACCGGATTGAAAGTGTTAGTGATAATATGAGTGAGATACAAGATTCTTAAATCCTGCACCTGGATGGTCTACCCCTGTTTTGTGACCAGATCGAGTATTCCTTAAATTTGAATACTGTTGGAGAAGTGACTGCGCTAAGACCCAGCTGTTGCTTGTCACCACGAGTCATCTTGCTTCACTTGAACCCAGCCATTTTTAGAAGATACAGGGCCTTTAATTGTGTTTCTGTTTTGTTTTGGTTTTGCCTGTTTTGTTTTTGTGTGTGCTGATGTATTCTCAGTTGCGCTGATTTGTGGGAATGGCAAAGGAAAATGTGAGATGATCCACGACTGAAAAGATCACTCCTAAGACCACCTCTTTGAAACTCTTGCTTGCACTGGGCATGATGCTGTGTCTTTGGTCTTCTTGGCTTCAAAACAAATTAGGCCAAGGTCCAAGTTTCATAGGCAGATGTTTTGGGTTGCTGGTTTGAGTCTCAGAAGATCTAAGACTAGAAAATGCGGCATACTAACACATTTATGGCTCTTTCCTTAGGGTATAATCACCAACAGATGAGTGAAGGACAAAGGCAGAAATCTTCTGAATTTTACAACCGCACAGCATCTGAATCAAATGTCTACCTGAACAGTTTCCACTACCCCGATCACAGCTACAAGGACCAGGCCTTTGATACTTTGAGCCTAGACAGCTCCGATAGCATGGAGACCAGCATCTCGGCCTGCTCACCTGACAATATCTCCAGGTAAGATGTGCTCACGGTTAAGGTTTCCAGTGTAGAAAAGCACCTGCTGGCTTCCAAAAGTACAGTCATCAGTTTGGAGCAGTGAATATATACAAGCCCAGATTTCTGAAGCATAACCAGCCTACGGTGTGGAAGAGGGTTGAGTGTCATGGCAGCCTTTGAAAATAATTTCTCTGTGTCGTGTGTGACTTAGCCAGTCAGATACCGTATAATCCGCTTTTCTCCTGTACTCTATTTCTTTACATTGGAGTTTTTGTGGATACTGTGCTTCAAAATTCATTTGCCTCTGTTGGCTGACTCCAAGTCTCATTAGGACTCCTTTTGATTGAATGAAGAAATCATTTCCAACAGTATAGTAAGAACTTTGAAGGATTTCTTACACTTCCGTTTCATTAAAAAGAAGGCTTTAGCTGTTTCACATATTAAAATTTTTGTAAGGATTTAGCCATCTACATGTGTGTTCCTACTTTGAGGCAAGCAAAGATGGTCTTATGGAATTACGGCTAAAGGCACACCTAAAATATAGATCTCGTCCTGGGACTCTGCCCCTTCAAAAGCTTTGATGACGCCCTACTCCCCTTTGAGTAAAGTCATGCCTTAGAGCCTGCATTCTGGATCCTTCCCAACTTCCCATTCACTTTCTCCTCCTGATACGCCTCACAGGGCTTCTTATTAATTGAGAGCGTGATGAATACTCAAACCTCTGTGCCTTTGACCATATTGGCCCCAGGCCTGGAATCAAATAGCTTCTTCACTCATTTATTTATAGGCTCCTTCATTCCACAAATACTCTTAGAGTGCTCTGGAGGCAACAGTGGGCTGGCGTTGGCTCATACTAGCTGGCAAGTGCCAATGCACATATTTCCACCTAAGTGGGATCAGTGATGTCACGTTGGTAGTTTGAAATTGGCCATGGTGGGAGTATATACTCCGCAGAAATGAACATTTGCTGTATATCAGGGTTTTTATTTCCCTCCAGAGAGCTGATTTACCAGCACCACACTGTCTACGGTCAATATATCCTTCCGTTTGTGTAGTCACTCAATCTATACTTACTGAGCACCGGTAGTGCCTGGCATTGTAAATAGCTTTACCGTTTCCATCCCCTACTCCCGTCTGAGCCTGGAGAAACTTTCCTCGTCCTTCAGGCTTCAACTTAAGTTGGAAACTCATGAAAATTTCTCCTTTAGGGCCTTTTTCTTCTGTGTTTCCATTGCACTTGATTCTTTTTTCTATTATATCACTGATCACATGGCAGTATAAAATTTTTTCTTCAGTAATTAACTGGTGAATTCATCAATGTCAAGGAGAATGGCTAATTATCTTTTGGTTTCTACAGCCAGCAGAGATCTGAGCAGATAGTAGGTATTTAGCAATTGTTGGCTGAATAAATACCTCAGGATACAGTAAAATGGCCATATTTTCAATTTTGTCATATTTTTAATTTTGTTTGATTAATTGGCTGAGAACCATTATGATTTCAACCTTAGAAACATCCAATATTCCATAAATGTTAATTGAGCACTTGTGTGTCCCAAATGCAAATGTCTAGTTGGATGATTGCCATCCACAAACTTCCCTCTATTGGACTAAAGCCCCAGACTGGAAGCAGGAATGGGCTACAATCGTGCTCCTTGAAGCAGATCACAGAATGCTCTTGGTCCTGATCTGCTTGCTAGTCTGTGCAATGGACGGGTTGTTTCTTGAATATAAGGCAAGGATGAATTTTAAAACATTTTGATGGAAAATTACCATCATGTAAATATAATTTATTTCTTTTCAAAGATTTGAGTAATTTGCTCTCCCCTCACCTACAATAAGAGAATGACAGAGAGAGAGGGAAAGTAATATCAGCAAGGTGTACTTAGCTTTGGGTTATTTAATGTTTCGTAAATGAAAAGAATATGAAACTCAACTGTAACCAAACATTATAGCCAGAAAATTTTAAGGGTGGGGGAAAAGGAGAAGACAGATGTTACATTCTGTGGTACATAAAGTATACAGTGTATTTTCATTTGGCATTAATGGGTGAAATATTAAAATTATTGGATATATTCTATAAGAGAAGCAATGGAGTCTCTGGGGGAAAATAATAAAGCAACAATAAGAATTGTATTGCTGCTTGGGGCGCCTGGATGGCGCAGTCGTTAAGCATCTGCCTTCGGCTCAGGGCGTGATCCCCGCATTATGGGATCGAGCCCCACATCAGGCTCCCCTGCTGGTAGCCTGCTTCTTCCTCTCCCACTCCCCCTGCTTGTGTTCCCTCTCTCGCTGGCTGTCTCTATCACTGTCGAATAAATAAATAAAATCTTAAAAAAAAAAAAAGAATTGTATTGCTGCTTGTCACATGGGAATGACCTAAATTAAATGAGGACGTTATGGGGGTGCCTGGGTGGGTCAGTTGGTAAGCGTCTGCCTTCAGCTCAGGGTGTGATCGCAGGGTCCTGGGATCGAGCCCCACATCAGGCTACCTGCTCTGCTATGAGCCTGCTTCTTCCTCTCCCACTCCCCTTGCTTGTGTTCCCTCTCTCACTGGCTCTTTGTCAAATAAATAAATAAAATCTTAAAAAAAAAAAAAAGAGGACATTATGTAATGATAAAAATGGCTTTTGGGGGCTCCTGGGGGGCTCAGTCAGTTGAGTGTCTGACTCTTGGTTTTGGCTCAAGTCATGATCTCCAGGTCATGAGATCGAGCCCTGCATCAGCTCCACACTCAGCGGCGGAGTCTGCCTGAGATTCTCTCTCTCCCACGGCACCTCCCCACCTAAAAATAAATAAATAAATTTTTTTTTTTTTTAAAAGAATAAAGCTTTTTTGGGGCCTGCCATTATTATTTCAGGTTAGAAGGATTTGCGTTTCACGTTATTCAACATTAAAAGGTGCAATAGCTCACTTTTTAAAAAGTTTCACACGACTGTGTGGCAAGGAGACACTTGAGCGCGTGGAAGGGCCGGGCAGCAAACTGTCTGGCACTGAAGGTGCTCTGAGACGCCTGCTGCCCTGAGCTTGTCCGAGCCGGGCCAGCAGGTGCCGGAGTGGACGTGCTCAGGACAGATAGCCTAGAATGTTGAGCAGTTGTTCGTAAATGACCGTAAACTGACCCATCAAATGTGGTGCTTCTGAATAACAAGGCACAAACAAAAGTCGGCCACCCAACAACTATGATAGCAGGGTGACAGGAGGAATAAAGATGGGCATGAAGACTGAGAACACAAATTCCCAGGGTCAGCGGGACGCCCATGCTTCTGTGGCACTTGGTACTTAGTCGTTATTTTGAAAACAGCAGACTATTCTCCCCTCTTCTCAAGTAATTGTGAACATTTTATACCAATATGTCTTTGGTGAACTCTTGATAGCCTGACCTTTTATTTATCTATTTGTTTTAAGATTTTTATTTATTTATTTGAATGAGAGAACAGGGAGGGGCAGAGGGGGAGGGAGAAAGAATCTCAAGCAGACTCCACACTGAGCACCAAGCCCAACGTAGGGCTCAGTCCCACGACTGGGAGATCATGACCTGAGCCAAAACCGAGAGTCAGACACTTAACCAACTGAGCCACCCAGGCGCCCCTGTGTATCTATTTCTGAGCCATTGTTAGTAAAGAAATACACTCTAAGCATTTTCCTGTCTTGGCATTTTTCTACTCCCTGCCTCTTTCTTCCCTCCAAAAATTGAAAGTAAATACTCATCCCTTCAAATGATCACTCCCCGTCTCTCATATTTAGTGACGGTGAAAGCAGCAGTGCAGCAATGGGTAGAGGATATTACCCAGGAAGGATCCACTTTGATTATAATTACCAAGCATTACAAGTTCAGATCTGGACACTTAAGCACCGTGACAGAGCAAGAACGGAATTACTTTTATTTGCTTGCCTGGTTGCTTTTTCTTAACATGGTTTCCGGAGGTAGAGAATGAGACTGATTCCACTACATGTGCCAAATGGAGAGGACAGCATCACTGTGGAGCGTTCCTGGCGGGTAGTTATACATGACCACGATTATTTTGTGTCCTTAGTTCACACACACCTGACCCAGTGGCACTAGCAATCACAGATAACCAGTCACCGTGGTCAGAAATTACCAGTAGTATTTATTTCATTGTACCGTCCGATCCTCTGAATGTCAAAAAAATTGAAGGCTAAGTAGAAGATACCTGTAAAAGGTTTGGTATAAAAGGAAGAGAGAGAGAGAGAAACAAACATGTTGCTTCTGTATCCCATCTACTTTAAAAAATTCATGCTACCCTAAGATAAGCTTGTATCCACTATTATGATGGAAAATAATATGATAAACATGAGGCAAATGGGTAATAAGAAACTAAGGTTTGGGATGTATACTACGACAACACGTCCTAAATGAGAACTTTTTGAAATCAGGTAGAAGAAGAAAGAAAGGACTAAAACATTCTCACGATGTGAGACTTTTTTTAAGCTACGTATTAAAATACCCTGAAATGATATGTATATTAAAGTGGTAACTCCATGCTGAAATTCTAGTGACAGAAACTTAGTCTTCTGGTTTATTATGTCACAAGGAGCCATTTGTAGAATTAGAATTACTCAGAGCTGTGGGTACATTGGCCCTTCGCTCTTTGTTGAGACGTCATTTTTGTGTCTACCAGGTTACTTGAGTCGGACGATGTGTTTGCTTTTTCAGCATCATTACTTACACCACAAACAAACAAAAAGCTAAGAAAACAGGTCTTGGGTCATAGAAAATGGCAGTTGAGAGTCAATTCTGCATAAAACCTCTATTCTGCTGAAATTACTGACTTGGCTTAGACCGTGTCATGTTCTGCATACTGCCTACAATGATATGTTATTATCACAATTGCTATTACTAATTTACCAAGCCCTGGCCTTGTGCTCATACTTGGAGAAAATGTTGGGGGAACTTGATCCTTCATTATAGCTTAAATGCCCGCAGTGTGCATGTGGGGCGGGAACAAGACTGGCTATGGAGTGGAGAGCAGTCCGTGGCTGAACTTGGGTCTAAGGGATGCTTTCATCTGAATTTCAGATGCTTCACATTTCTTCATTTTAGGCAAAAGTTCGTATTCTGCTTTTTACCTTAGATAGTCAACACTCAGTGTCTGCATTTTATTCGAGGGAGTTCTTTCAGAAGAGATAGAGAAAAGCCAAAGTGATGGGGGGTGGGGGCAGCCAACTGTCAAAGGGACTGGATGTATCATACCATGTGAGAAATGGTTAGGAAGGGTCCAGGGGCTTGTCGTGTTCCTATAATATTCTAGGAGCTACTGAACAGAGAAAGGCTAGACATTTTATGAGGAGTAACAATTTGCTAAAGCTGAAAAAATAATTGAAAAGATTAATTGAAAATAAATATTCTGGGATACTGGCTCTTCATTTTTTTTTTTAAGATTTTATTTATTTATTTGAGTGAGAGAAAGAGAGAGAAGGAGCAGAGACAGGGACAGAGGGAGAAGCAGACTCCCCACTAAACAGGCATCCCGATATGGGGCTCGATGCCAGGACGCTAGGGTCATGACCCAGGCTAAAGGCAGACGCTTAACCAATTTGAGCCACCCAGGTGCCCCCTGGCTCCATTTGATGGCAATTCTGGTGCACTGATGGCAGTCTTGGAAAAGCTTTATGTGTCTTTATGGAGAATTTTGTTTTGCTCCAGTTAGTTTTATTATGTTTTGCTTTGCTTACTTATTTCTTGTATGCCATTGTTCTTTGCTTTTCTTTTTTAATTTTTTTTCTGTTTTTGCCTTTGCCTATAAAATATTCTAAAAGGCCCTAAAAACCTAAAATCTGCTAAAATCCTTTACCCTTGACAGAAGGAAGTTTTGTTTTTCTTTATGAATATGGTTTTTACCAAAGTTGGTCAGATACCCAAAGAACTCTTCAGTTGACAAATAGCAGAACACAACTGAGTAGGAAAAGTCTCCAAAACTAGTCATCTTTATATTGTTAATGACCCGATGACTCAGTATCACCAGCATCCTTACAGCAATCACATGCAAGATCAGAAATGTGTGCCTGCCTTTTGAAGAAGGTCAGAAGTTGGAGCAATGGAAAGAAACATGACTCCTCTTGTAATTTGGATGCACTTGAGAAAGCAAAGATGAGTGTTGTGCTCTAAGTAATGCATTATCAGGCTTATCTTCAGGGACTTCGGACTCTCCTTTTGCATGGCAGGTGCTCAGCATTTCACTTGCTGACATTGGCGTCTGCCATGGATGCCATGATATGACAAGCCTAGACTTTTCCCTACATTCCCATTGCAGCAGCCTTTGCTTTTCAGTGTAGGTGCAACTCTGATGGGACAAAAAAGTAAAAATGGCGGTGACAGTCTCACAGAGCAGCAGGAGTTTTGCTAAATAAAAGTGGTTTACATGTCAAGGAAATATTAAAATCAAAAATAGCAAAAGGCGGGCTCCGTGGATACAAATTATTTTTTATACAAAATAACCAAAGTAGATTTAGAAGTATATAAAATGTAGCTTGAAAAAGTAGCTGACTTTAGGTGCCTACGGGTTATGAAGACGGGAGGTGGTAAACATTAACATGTATTTTCTATCAAATATTTTCAGAAGATTGAGTTCCTTTGGAGCAAAAGTTAAGACATTTATGGAAATATTGCCAAATTGAATATAATTGGCAGGAAATTAATTATAAATATTATAAAATAAATGGAAAACCCTCTGAAAAATTCTAAAAACTTAACAGAAATATTTAAAGACAGATAACTATTTGAAAACTTGCCCCCAGGATGTGCCCAAATTACAGATATATGAAAAATCATGAACTGAAAATATTTGTTTCTAACGAAGTTATTTCCAACCAATTCATCCGGATAGGTTTCATGGAGCTCAAGGTCATACTTAGGCCAGTGAATGGAAGCTGTAGGAAGGTAGATTTTGATTCAGCTTAAGTATCAACATTCTAACAATGTTGTCCAAACAAGGAAGGAATGGATACAGTAAGTTTTCTATAGCTGACAATGTTCCGGCACAAACTAGATGAAAAATGAGTATGTTCTAGAAAGAACTAAAGGACAGATGGGGGTTAGACTCTTGGTGAGTGCTTTTTTTTTTTTAATTGGTGAGTTTTTAAGACCTGAGACCTAGTGAAATCAAATTATTTATTTCCAAATCAATAGGAGACATAAGACATATACCTGATGTCACAGACAACACTATCGAATATAAACACGATACTGCGCGATTGCAGGGCCTAATGTTTGTCTTTGGCTTTCTTAGTTGAGCTGATGAAGTGTGCCACTTAATCTCTATGACCTTGGCTGTTCTCAATAAAGAGGAATACACCTTCCTGCACAAAAATTAAAGATTTTTTTCTTTAATTCTTACTGGTTGAAGAGAACAGAACCTACCCTTTTGTATACCCCCCCCCAACAGTTCATAGAAATGAACTGTTCTCTATCAGGAGAACACACCTGGCTAAAAATTGGCCCCATGTAACCCTGCAAAGTACAGAGATTAGTTAAGCTTCTAGGGAGACAACAGTCCTAAGACTGTCCCTTTCCTGGATGGATGCATTTTGTAATGGGGCTGGAAGTACTGATTTTTTTTTCTAAAAGACATTTTTTTAGAGCTGTCTTAGGTTCACAGCAAAATTGAAAAGAAGATACAGAGAGTTTCCATATCCCCCTGTCCCCACACACGCACAGCCTCCCGCATTGTTAACATCCCCCACCAGAGTGCTGCACTTGTTACAATTGATGAACCTATATTGACACATTATTATCACCCAAAGTCCAGAGTTTACAACTGGGTTCACTTTTGATGTTGTGCATTCTATGGGTTTGGACAAATGTACAATGTCAAGTATCCGTCATTATAGGTCATACGGAGGGTTTTCATTGCCCTGAAAATCCTCTGTGCTCTGCATAGTCATTCTTTCCTCCCTTCCACTCCCCACTTCAAACCACTGGCCACCACTAATCTTTTTACTGTGTGTGTGGTTTTGCCTTTTCCAGAGTGTCATATTGTTGGAATCATACAGAATGTAGCCTTCTCAGATTGGCTTCTTTCACTGAATAATATGCGTTTAAGGTTTCTTCGTGTCCCCTCATGGCTTGGTAGCTCATTTCTTTTTAGTGCTAAATAATATTCCATTGTCTGGAAGCACTATGGTTTATTCATTTACCTACTGAAGGGGATCTTGGTTGCTTCCAAATTCTGGCAATTAGGAATAAAGCTGCTGTAACACTGCTGCTACTGATTTTAAGATAAACCATGTGGCCTGGTTACTGTGGCCATTTATCTCGGTAAGGGAATTTAGCCCTATGTTTGAAACATTGTAGGCTTGAGTTGATCAACAATATAATTTGGGGAGACTATACTAAGAATTACCCATTTTGTTTTCGTATGAATTCATTTTTATATAAATGCATCAGACTTGAGTCCCTACTGTGTGCCAGGCTATGGAAGATGCAGGAACAAAAGCCTTTCTGACCCCAAGAGAGTCTAGAAAAGAAGCGTATATTAAATGGCTATATAAGTGTATATGCGTAGGAAATAACATTGGTTCTCTATGCTGGAACATCAGAGTAAAGAAGTTTTGACCTAGGTCATGCCCTTTTTTCCAGAACACTCAAATGAAATGTAAGAGAAAAATAACATTTCTGGTTAGTGTTAAACATTGCCATGTTATTTGCTTTCTCTTTTAGTTACTTACCCTAACTGTTCTTGCAGCTTTTATTTCTTTTGTGTTTTTCCTTCATTTATGTGCATGATGTCTTTCTCAAGATGCATTTCTTTTGAGGCTCTTGATTCCCTTCATGAAGGTTCCTCATCAGTATGGTGGATGAGTGTTATGGACAAAACTAGCCACCACACTTCTGTTGCACTTTTAAGAGAAGGTGTTTTTTTTTTTTAATTGGCATCATCACATAAGAAATAAAATGTCCACGTGTGTGTGTGGGTGTGTGTGTGTGTGTGTGTATTTTTTTTTTAGTAATCTCTATATACAATGTGGGGCTCAAACCCATGACCCAGAGATCAAGTGTCACATAATATTCTAACTGAGCCAGCCAGGCACCCCCTAAAATGTCCACATGTTTAAAGGCACAGCAAAAAAGCAGCTGGGGACCCATTTCCAAACCAAATAAAGTGACTTCAAATCACAGGTGTCATCTACACTGAACTTTGGGGATGGTCTTATTGGCCCGGTATCTCTGAACAATTAAAGTAACGGGAAAGCCTCCCACGGTCCATAATTTTTAGACTCTGGAAAAAGCATTTTGAGAACACACTTTGTAAGATTTAGTTTGGGTTTATTTATTTATGAGTAAAGCACTCCGCTTTGGTATTATCTTCCTTGCCTATATTTTGTCTTCTAAACTGAGGTGAGTCAATGTCACCTACATTTTCAGAGCTGAACTCACTGGCCTGTTCAGGCCAATGACTCTCCTAAGTAACATCCTTTAAATGACATTGGATTGTGTCGTGCACCTTTCTGGAAGCTGTGTGCGTGCGTGCCCATGTATGCGTATGTATTTCAAGAGACATCAATCTCAAGCAATATTCTTGAGAGGCCTTTGTGTTCTCTTCAGTGCCAGCACTTCAAATATTGCCAGAATAGAAGAAATGGAGAGACTTTTGAAGCAGGCTCATGCAGAGAAGACCCGGCTGCTTGAATCCAGGGTAGGCATGTTGTCTTTATGCGGGAGGTCAGTGAGGCAATGGTTCATCCTGCCTGCACGTGACAGGAAACTGTCCTGGGGCCTGAGAAGCAATATAATCTTGGGAGTAGTCACTCAACCCTTTTGGCCTCTTTTTTTTTTTTTTTTTTTATCTGAAAAGTAAGGGTGGCAGAGAGGATTTCTAAGCCTCCTGACTGCACTACAATTTTTTGTAATTTGTAATATGTATAGTGTCAACGTCGTTGACTGAAATGAGTGCTTTGTGTTGTCTTTTCCCTTTGATGGCCACTTTGTTTGCCTGCCAAGGAACAAGGAGGAATGTCATATCTTTATGGACTCTCCCTTCCTTGCCAGCTGGTGTGAACTGTGCTATTGTAATATTTAAAATCCCACGTTACTGTGACTGTATTTCAAGCGAGAATCTGAACTTCCTTAGGAATCCCCCTGAATGCCTTTGCATCCTGCCTTAAAGGGCCCCTCCTTTCCTCTGCCGACTTCTCTGTGAGATTCCTCTGTGACCGAGCTTCGGCCAGGAAGCCGCAGACAACAAAGGAACCGGAAGGACCAAGATTGATGGCCTTCAGTTAGAAGATGGCCACGGAAAGGAGGGCTAACTGCCATGACTAGTGTTGGGTGACAATTTGTGATCCTTTTTTATGAAAAGTGGGAGAGTGGTGGTCATCCATATGAAATGACTAAATACCACAAGCCGGATTTTCACTAAATATTCAATTGTTAATTAAATGTGGTGGTTGCATTTCTATGTGGGATGATTTTGAAGACTACGTGAGAGGTGATTTTAGTCTAGGTGGTCTATTGCAAGAACCCAGGCTATAAAACCAGCAATTGTCTACTGAGAAGTTTCTTTTTCCATTAGTTAGAATCATTCAAGTGTAACCAGCATGTCCTAAAATTTGTTCTGCATAATAACATTTAGGAACGGGAAATGGAAGCCAAGAAACGAGCTCTGGAAGAAGAAAAACGACGCCGAGAACTCCTGGAAAAACGACTGCAGGAAGAAACTAGCCAGCGGCAGAAGTTAATTGAAAAGGAAGTAAAAATAAGGGAGAAACAGAGGGCACAGGTTGGTGGGACAATGTGGATGGATTGCAATAGGTCGCCCCCTGGTGGTCATTCTTTAGAAGACAGTCGTGCTTGTCAAGACACCTTGCTGGGCACCTCAGTCAGCAGCCCTAACATGTGACTGCTAAGACACAGATGGGGGTTCAGAGACCAAAAAATGTATGTTTATCTCAAAACTTTTGGGGACCTACTAACCAAATGACGCTTTTCTCTAGTCACGCATGGAACATTTTAATGGGTGAGGCATTTTTTCTTCTACCCATTTTTTTTTTTTGCGGTGTATTTAAAAGGAGCATGTTTTTCTGAGCAGCTTTGAAAAATGCAGCTGAACTTGCTCCTGAAAACAAATACAACACCCAGACTAAAACCTTTGGTTGAGGAAGAGAAGAGGTTCTATTAAGCCATTTTTGGAAGCAGACACTCCAGGACAAAATATTTTACCAACCCAATTTCTTGGTAGTGTTAGTGGGTTTTCTGTTTTGGTTTGGTTGTCTAACCACTGTATTGTCACACATGTCCCCTTTGCTACAGCCGTCCCCACACGCGTGCGCAAGGTTACTGAACTCAAGCAAAACTCAGGAAAACCACCCATTTCCTTTAACTTCCCCTCTTGCTTATTGTAGAGTTTGAATCTCTGTCACTAAAGCTGCCTACATAATGTATGTTTGCTGAGAAACAAAAATAAATTTCATGCAGGCCTCTTAATGTAAAGTTCAAACCCATTTTACCAAGGTTTACTAGACTTCATAAAAGGTGCTATTTCCCTTATTCTTTATAGTGGCTGGGAGTTGAATAGCACAGCAGTGAGAGACTATCTTTTTTTTTTTTTAAGATTTTATTTATTTATTTATTTACTTGACAGAGATAGAGACAGCCAGCGAGAGAGGGAACACAAGCAGGGGGAGTGGGAGAGGAAGAAGCAGGCTCTTAGCAGAGGAGCCTGATGTGGGGCTCGATCCCAGAACGCCGGGATCACGCCCCGAGCCGAAGGCAGACGCTTAACCGCTGTGCCACCCAGGCGCCCCAGTGAGAGACTATCTTGAGGACTCTGTGTGTTTTGAGGTATCTGTAAGGCTGTGACATCTGTCTGAAGTCAAATACCACAGAATCAAAGGCACAATATTGAAGAAAAGTACAAAGGAAAACACGTTCATTTTATTTCATTATGTCCACCATCGGCCAAATTATGATTCACAGGGAAGGTCATCCATACCTGTTCGGTATTTGAAGCCAAACCAGAAAGCATAATTCTACTTTTATCCCAATTATAAGATTTGACTCCAAGTATATATTTAGGTCATTTTCCCCAGGGCAAAGGGGTAGGGTTATTTAACAGAATAAACTGGAACGCCATTTTAGAAATATGACCCATGGCGATAACGTGCTTCCTAGATTAGATGAACCTTTCTTCCAGCCATAGTAAAATAAAAGACATCTTTGTACATCTCGTCCGTATCTGCTCATTGGGCAGCCCATCCGGTACAGCTTTGATCCTACTGCTTACGTTACTTTAGCTTCGCTTTTCAAAACCTACATCTCTGCCTTTGATTTCTATCAGAAAGTGTGTGTCAGCCCACGTGTATAGCTTTGGGTGGGCGGTGGTGCACTTACTAAATAATGTTCACCACTCAGGTCATGTCTGAGATTATTTAAGGACATGTTAGGTTGTATCGGCAGAAGTCCAGGGAACTTCACAGAGGAGGAGTCCCCATCTGTAGGAGGCAGCCCAGGGAACTTCATGCCTGTTGTGACTCCCTATTTTTAAGTGCTAAGTACCTCTTAGAAAGCTAAGGTTGGGGCGCCTGGGTGGCACAGTCGTTAAGCGTCTGCCTTCGGCTCGGGGTGTGATCCCGGCGTTCTGGGATCAAGCCCCACATCAGGCTCCTCCGCTATGAGCCTGTTTCTTCCTCTCCCACTCCCCCTGCTTGTGTTCCCTCTCTCTCTGGCTGTCTCTCTCTGTCAAATAAATAAATAAAATCTTTTTTAAAAAAAAAGAAAGAAAGAAAGCTAAGGTTAATGGCATTTCCCGATGTTCTCATCTGTCCATTTCAAGGAGTAGAATCTATTCTCCTGAGTTTATCCACACACACCCCCCCCCGCATATTGTAGCCTCCTTCTTAAAATACTGTACACTTTTTTAAACTCCAAAGGATAATGTTCATCTTAAGTTCTCAGAATCACATGGACATTGTAATGCTTAGGCTTTTCAGTGCACGTCTGTTCCTAAACATCTGTGACCTGAAATGAAACGAATCATTAGCTGTATATGACATGGGTCTGTGCTTTTCCAGGCTCGACCTCTGACACGCTATCTGCCTGTCCGGAAGGAGGACTTTGATTTGCGAAGCCATGTGGAGACTGCTGGCCACAATATCGATACCTGTTATCACGTGTCGATCACAGAAAAGACCTGCCGAGGATTCCTTATCAAAATGGGTGGAAAAATTAAAACTTGGAAAAAACGATGGTTTGTTTTTGACCGGAACAAGCGCACGTTCTCTTATTACGCAGGTGAGTGAGAAGAAAACCCCTCAGCGATACATTCAAATCAGGAATTCTCTGTTAAAGAGCAAAGGTAATAAACATCAGGACGAATGAGTTGGTAAGTAATAGAATTAATGGCAATCTTAGCTTTGTGGGTATGTATTATTTTATATTCAGGTTATATAGTCCCCCTGATATGCATTTCCTCTCTAATAATAAAATAATAAAAATATAATAATAAAAACTCTATGTTATTTAAATAACAGAGAAATAATAAAAACTCTATGTTATTTAAATAACATAGAGAAATAATAAAAACTCTATGTTATTTAAAAAATGTGAATTCATGGGGCACCTGGGTGGCTCAGTCGGTTAAGCGTCTGCCTTCAGCTCAGGTCATGGTCCCGGGGTCCTGGGATTGACCCCTGCATCGTGCTCCCTGCTCAGTGAGAAGCCTGCTTCTCCCTCTCCCTCTGCCTGATGCTCTCCCTGCTTGTGCTGTCTCTCTGTCAAATAAATAAATAAAATCTTTTTAAAAAGTGTGAATTCGTCGCTTCTAGTTCTGAAATAAGCTGAAGTCCAAATAAGTAGTAAATGGGATTTTTCTTTTTAGACCAAAATATTGACTTTTAAACCACGAGGCCAGGAAAAAGGTTTCTGTTTATTTATTTATGGTCATCTGCCCTATTTAAGTCACACACAATTAGGCAGCCTTGGCTGACAGTCCCTCAGCTTGAGTTTATAAACTAGCACGGTTATTGAAGCAGAGGGTAAAGCTCATCCATGAACAAGGGAACAAGTAAGTATTTATTAAGTGACTGAAATCTTTTTGGATTCTTAAATGGTGGATTATGAGAAACGTACCCTACTGAGTCTTTGAAAAATACAGGACTATGGCTGTAACTGCTGTACTTAGAAGTCTCCCGGGTCCCCTAGGAAACACGTCCGTCGTCAGTGCAGGTAGAGTCTGCTCTCTTCAACAACTGAAGAAAAGTACTATCATGTCAGCGCTTGTGAAGAGACCGTCTCTGTGGTGACGGTACCAGCATGTATGAGACTGTTAGAAATGGTTACATCGATGTCATAAGTAAGAAATAACCGTCCCGTCCCTTCATCTATAGTGTGAGTCAGGATATGTTTATGAAGAGAAGTGTGAGGGACCAAGAAGCACGTGAAAGAGGGGAAACACTGGCTGTGGGGCCCCAGAACTGGGGTGAGGAGGGGCAGGGGTGTGTGGGGGGCTTCAGTTCATGCAGCGGCCAGCGGCCTGAAGCAAATGGCCTGACCCTCAGGGGTTCCCCGCTTGCCTCTCTCGGGCTTTCTGAGCTCATGTTTAATGAGAATCCAGAGATGTTCTCTTCAGTTAGTACCACAGAAAAGATGCTAGTTTAATGAGAAATGCCAGTTCAGTGTCTGCAAAATCCATAAACAAAACTTTGTGCTGTGCTAGTCTCCACAATCTCACCCAGAATTTTCAAAAATAAAATTTGAATGATCAGCTTCAGACAAAGGAGCTTCACTCTTCCTCTCTGCTTCTCTTCTCTGAGGGCCTTACTTCCTTCTTTCCCTTGTAGGTTGCTCAGTTCCCCTTCCTTCCTCTGACCCATGTCAGAACCTGTGCTCCTGACCGTGTAAATGCATTTTTCCAATTTCAAACTTCTTGGTGATCGGTTTTCGATTTTTTGGACCAAAACCGTTTTGGTATATGAATGATTACGCAGAACTGTAATACATAACACAGGCAAAAATTATATTTCATTCGGGTTTTTATTTTTATTTTTTTTAAGATTTTGTTTATTTGAGAGAGAGAGAGAGAGAAAGCGAGAGACAGAGCACAAGCAAGGGGGTGGGTCAGGGAGAAGGAGAAGCAGACTCCCTGCTGAGCAGAGAGCCCTACACAGGGCTCGATCCCAGGACCCCTGAGCCGAAGGCAGACCCTTAACCGACTGAGCCACCCAGGCACCCCTCATTCAGGTTTTGAATATTTACATATTATAGAACTGGCCAGTGAGTCCTAGTTTGACAAATGCTGTTCATTTGGCTCTGTTTACAACCATCATTAGCTTGTCCGCCCCTCACTCCCACCCCCACTCTCCCCAAACATCACCAAGTGCAGGACTAGATCAGTCCACAGGAAGCCATACAGATCGCAGTGCAGGCTGGACTAGACCCCCAGACGCCACCTCCCTTCAGCTGGTGCTCGGGTAGATGGGCGCCATGTTTGTGAAGGAGCTGACCCATGAACGCTGAGAGTGTCATGAGCCTGTGCTAATCATCCTCCCGGCCTCCATAGTAACTGGCTACCCTTAGAAGAGTCGCTAAAGAAAACCGAGACCCAGAAAATATATCTGTAAATTGATGGGATCATGCTGTGGAAACTGAATGAGTAGCTGTATCGTGTCCCTTTACAATAGCATTCTTGATTCTCTTAGGTCACTATGTCCTTGTGAGGCCAGTATTTTTTGGAACTCTTTCTCATAGAAGAAGTGCCCTACAAACACAAGTTTCATTCCCCAGTTTTCTGCCTCCTGGAAACACTGATAAGATTTACTTTTATCTCCAGATTTTATTTTACATCTGTTTTCAGAAAATAAAGTATTGCTGTATTCCCATTAACATCGCAGAATCCTTCCCAGGGAATATTTGAGAGATACGCTGACCTCTTTCACAGAAACTGACGGATACCCACTGAACGTGGTATGGATTAAAGCAGTGTTTCCCCAGGAAGAGCAGAACAAACAAACAAGCAAACAAACACAAATACTGCGGCCCATGGTCAAGCACGCTCAAATAAGTTAGGAAGAAATGCTGAGTTAAATGTAATTTAACAGCTTTATATTTTCCACTGAACTTCTCAGGGTGGTTGTTTTTCAGACTAGCTTTTAGTTGTTGAAAAAAAGGGACATTCATGAATAAAATTCTTAAAAATAGAACAGAAGTCTATATAAAAGGACGTCTTTTCACGTCACGAAAGTTCTGACCTTTTCCCACTGTTAAGTCCATAATATCTTCTCAGATTTTCTCTATTCATGTTATTTATATCTTTCAGTATATATATGTATTCTTTCTTCTTTAATACAGTTGGGACCAAATTATTCAGTCTGTTCATAACGTTGTTCACGTAACAGTATTTCAAGATTTTTTTCTGCTAAGCACACGCAGATCTAGTCTTGAATTTCCGTGGCTGTGTGGATTCCACTGCATGGCGGGTCTCTGGTTGAATCAGTCCCCTGTTAAATCAAGCAGGTGTTTTGCAGCCTTCTGCTGTAACGAACACAAATCCATGCGTGCGCATGAGTAGCTCTGGTGCCGTAAAGTTTGAGGAGTGGAATTGCTGAGTGAGGATTGTTCGCATTTTTAATTGGCTTGTTTTTCCCAACTGCCTTTCCAAAACTTTCTTCTTTGCGCTCCCACGAGCAGGGTACGATAGAGTTTCTTTGCAGTCTCATCCACGCTTTTAAGATTCTTCAGTATGTTCGCGTGCTTTTATATAATCTTCGCTGAGTGTAAATTACAAAATATTTCAAGAACTTATTAGATCACAGAGGAATGCTGTTTGGTTGGTTGATCGTTTTTGTTTTGTTCGAGATTTCGTTTGGTTTTTATGGCAAATTTGATGAAAGCTTAGAAACCGTTTGGAAAATGCTGCATTGAAAGGACATCAGATTATTGACATGAAGCTCTTTTCTCCTGGGAACAGGAGAAAAAGCATGCTGGACAAGAAATTCATAGGAGAGGAATATAAGTAGAATAGTATTTTAAATTATGTCCAAAAAACACCCTTCTAACAAATTTCGTTACAACAGCTCTACACATGAATGTTTCCGTGGCAACCACTGTTCTGGAGAATGTGAGGAGATAATTTGTATCAGCGTCAGTGGTGTTTATACTTTGTGTGCTAACTTGACTGTCAGTAGCTCTGAATTGTCTTTTGTTGCAGATTTGCTGGAGAGCCTTGGGCAAAGTCAATTAGTCCCTGAGGTTTGGGCTGATGATTCCTTTTTTTGTTGTTTTTTCAGTATAGAACTGGGCTATACTTCACCTAAATTACCCAAATTAGTCTTAGGTAATTTGAAAACTAGATAAATATTGTAATAATTATACTGCAATGCTAATGTTTCCAGTCCATCAGTGGTGATATTTTAACACTACCTGTTATTGCAGACAAGCATGAAGCTAAATTAAAAGGAGTAATATACTTCCAAGCCATTGAAGAAGTGTATTATGATCACCTCAAGAACGCCAATAAGGTAAACACTGATTTTCAGATTTCTGTCATTTGCATGCATACTGAAGTTGGGGAAAATATGTTTTTTGAACTCCAAGCAATTTAGATTTGTTGTTCTGACATAACTGATTGATATAATCCTACGGTTCTAGAAAAGTGAGCATAGAAGTAATTAATACAGCTGATCTTTTGTGGGGGAAAAAAGTCACGGTGAAGTGAGAAAATCTTATGGTCCTATTAGTTTAGAAGACGCTGGTAAGTGACTTTGCATGAGGTTCTAAGAAGGAGCTACAACATGGTTATGAGGTTATCAGGAAGACTCTCATTCGGGCTAAGAGTACGAGCTGTCATTGGTCGAGCACCCACTATGAGCTAGGTACCCGCTAGGGCTCTACCGACAAAGTAGCTGCTAAGAGGATTGATCGGTGAGCTCTCTGTGTGCGATTTCTTGTGCAGAAAGTCTGGAGAGATGGTCGATCTTGGGAAGGGGGTTGGAGGTGGGGCTACAGGTTATCCTAGAGCAGCAGGAACACCAACTTAGGTTTCTACACATTAGAACTTATGAAGAGGAAGAAGCCCTCACATATGTCTGTGGTATTTAATGTAATTTCAGGATGTTTGTTTTACGTTCTTTTCCTTTCTCAATTTTTAGAGTCCTAATCCATTACTCACCTTTAGCGTCAAGACTCACGACAGAATCTACTATATGGTTGCGCCCTCGCCAGAAGCCATGCGGATCTGGATGGATGTTATAGTTACGGGGGCAGAAGGTTACACCCACTTCTTACTGTAGTGAACTGGCCCAACAGTCGACTTCAGGGCAGACTGCAATAATCTCTTACAAGAATGAAGCCATATTCGATCCCAGATGGAAAGACCCAACAGACCCATCCGTCTAACTGCGTATACTCAGAACTCCTTTTATATTAACAGGAAGTCATTTATAAAAGCGAAAAGGGGTTTAAATTCAAAGTTTGATGATAAATAACAAAAGGACTGAAACACCTATGAGAAAAAAACCCACTATTTTGGTAAATAGCATCACTTATAGGAACACTTCTTATAAACTATTTTTTATCGATTGTTTACTTTGGTGAAATAAACTGAACGGTTTACAGAATGTATGTACTTGGAAATATGAAATTATTTTAGCACCCCAGTTATTGGCATTGACATTATTGGTTATCAACCAGTTTTTTAAAAAGCATTTTTCTGAAGGTTATTTTATAAATAGAAGGAAATAAGGGTTTGGAGGGGAATGTATTTTAGGAGGAGTTTTGCCCTAATTATTAAGTACTGCACCTAAACCAAAGACTTGATATGACTTCTGTTTAATAGTGGTAGTTTCAGGTGACGAACCACGTACAGTGTTACTCTACATTTTAAAATGGTACTTTGATGCCATCAACTGTCTAGGAAATAGACTCTGAAGAGTTACCACTGGTATAAGCTGCTGTACGTGTAGAGCAAATCGCTTTTTGTAAAAGAAGAGAAAAGAAAAAGTTGTGTGTTTTAGACAGAAGCAGTCTTATTAGACAGACATTCTGTCACTTTGAGCAATTTAAAATAAGGAGAATATTTCTTGTTTTGCTTAAGATTTCTCCATTCCCAGGGCTGAGCATAAAGGCAGCCAGCAGCCGATGTCCTTTAGATTGTCTGTTTCCTCCTTTTTGTGGAACACACGTGTAAATTGCAGCCTCATGTGACATAACGATGAAATCAGAGCTCTGTTTTCACCAAAGAACAGACCAATTAAAATACTTATTTACAGAAGTAGTGTAGTTCTATAAAAATGAAAATGAACTTCGACTTAATGTTCTTTGTAATGTACTATTTTATTATGTATTTCTTTACAATTAGCCTTTGTTTTTTAGAGTTAAATTAATTTTTGTTGAATGAAATGACTTCGGGCAAGTCTCTTTTTATAACAGTTTTTCAAATGACATCTATCCTGGTTTGTCATGTTGTGTGTATTTGCAAGTATGAACGTACTCTTTCCTAAAAGTTGGCAAATGGATAGAAGTAGAAAATAATGGCTTTGCTTACCAGTACAAGGTGAGATGATTAGATTGGAAGTGTCCATAAAATCTTTGGCAGGCCTGACGGGGTACAATTTTTAAAACTTTGCAGTGTGGTTTGTATACATGTATACATGTTGCCAATAATAAGATTTTGCAACTGGATGACACATGATTTTACTTGAACAGTGGAGGACAAAGTCACGATTGCAAAAGACATTTTTATAATATGTTTTTTCAGAGATCACCCCAAATCCTGTAATGATCTAAAAGAGTGAAATGCAATTGCTAAAATTTTGTTGGTTAATGTAAAGATATAACTTGTCTGTACTGTACTTGATAGGATTATAAAGATATTCTAATCAGCATTATATCTTGCATGATGTAGTAAACCTTTTAAAATGTGTGTTAAAATATGTTGAATATGGATTAAAATGTTGACCAGATTTCACATTTGAAAATAAACTCATCTCTCGTTAGGAGGTTACCTCTTGGTGACATGACAGGGGATAGATTAATTAGCAAAAATCAATTGTGAATCTCCACAAAAGTTGTTGTGTGCTAACATTATGATTTGTAGTTTTATAAACTGAAGTAATTATAAGTATCTCTGGTCACATTCCTGTTGCTAACAAGGTGAGATAACCCCTGACAAATCTGACATCTTACTGTCTTTTTGCAAAGACGCAATTATTACTGGGAATTGCAAGGACTGTGCTTACTTCTCTGGTAGGGAAAAAGTCATGCAGGTGTGAATTAAGGGCTATACCTGATAGCAACCTCATATTTCTCCCTGGGCTTAGGCAGCAGATTTCAGAGAGAGAAATGGCCCTGAACAATATGTCTTATGATAAACTCCTGTTAATGAAGGCAACATTGACAGTGGGTATGAAAACAGATTGGCTTACTTCAAGCCCATCACTGTGGATGAAAGCATCTTCACTTGACACTAGCCACAATTTTTCCTGATTTGTTATACTGATAAGGGTGGGTAGAGAAAACAGTCCATGGTTTTTTGTACAGTGCTTTTCCCGTTATGGCAACAAGTCAGATTTTTTTTTCATCTTGCTGCTCATAAAATGCAAGAAGATCTGTAAAAATAAAGGGAGAGACTGACTAAGGATAGGAATGATTGAGAATATTTGCAATTATCCAAAAACCACAGTGAGAAATGTTTATTATTAAGATATAAGGGATAGTGAAACGGCATGAATCGTGTATCAATCACCTTACCGATTTAGTTCCTTTGAAGTCTATAATGGGCCTAATGGAGAACTGGAAAAACAGCTCAACAGATTTTGGAGTGCGACCTGCAATCAAGCAGCCCTCCTTGCTACCTATTTCTGGCACTACAACACTTGAGAACGATCTATTTAATTTTTATTTATCCAACTTTTTCAGTATGTTCCAATAAGACAGGTTCTCAGAACTCCAAAGACAGGCTGGATTCACTGTATCCAAACTTTGCCTTTATTCTAGCACCAATCATTGCTCCAAAATTTATGACGAACATAGTAGTGTCTTTACGTAAGTATTATACCAGCCATAGTAACCTGAAGTAGAAAAAAAGGAGATCTTTCTTGTTGATGCTTGATGCCCCAGGATTAATTTGAAAGGTGCCAGAGCTAGAATTCAGAAACCCTTGTACAATGTATTCAACCATTTTTCTATTACTGACTATTCCATTTTTTTCTTCTGCTTCCTTCTAAAAATGGTGCTGTAGCAGATAATATGCCTCCTTATGAACCAGTGTTGTTTTCTACAGGAGAGTCACAAACTGGGGCCCCTGGGGCAAGGACATTGAAAATGATGCATATTCTAAATCGTAATAGGTGTGGTGAGATCACTTGATAGGACAGTTTAGCAATTAACCCTCCCCACCCCTCCAACCCTCCAGGAGTGCCAGTTTCCCAGCATCCTTGTCAATAGTTGCTCTTCTTAATTTTTACGAATCTGATGCATGAGAAAAATGTTATTTTTTAAATTCTCATTTTTAAATTAGTGAAGCTGAACATCTTTACATATGAACTGCCTATTCATAGCCATTGGCCAAGTCTACGGAAATTACAGATTTTCCCCCCTTTCTTCTAGGAGCAGGCTGAATAGAAGTATTAATATTCTGTTATCTGTGCTGTAAAATCAGTTTTTCTGGACTCTCTTTTGACTTTTGCCATTCAAAAGGTTGAAATTCATATACAAACATTTTTATTTTTTATGATTTGGTTTCATATCTGGTTTAAGAAAGTCTGCCATCCCCAAACTATAAAATATTCTCAGTATTTAAAACCTCTCAATTTTATTCTTCCGTTGAGATCGTTTATCTACTGGGATTTATTTTTGCACATAACATGAGACGGGAATAATTGAAAAATTCAACTGTCAAGCATACAAAGCTAGAGCAAGAACGAATTGGACAGGCGCGAAGTAGCGGTGAACAAGTCCACTCCGGGTATTTCTGCAAGCAGGATTAGGGTCAGATCTTGAAGCATTTCCGATAAGGCTTAAAACTGTCGGGGTTTTTGTAATGCAAGCAGCCACTTCCGCTCCCTATAGTGTCCTCGGGATGGTGAGATGGTTTCCTATCTAGGAACGTTGGATACGGATTCTCTCCGCGCCTCCAGCCATGAAATATCTAGCTCACCATTGAAAAAGTCGCCTACTGAGGACATTCAAAACATTCCGAGCCATCAGAGGCAAAAACTGCCTGAGAGAATCAACTGTCCAATAGCGAGAGGACGGCAAGCGCGACGACGCTCTGCGCAGGCGCGCTCTCGCTGACGCGCTCTCAGCTGACACTCTCCCGGGGGTCCTCCTCAGTACGTCCGGGCTTCCGGCCCGCGGCGCGTGCGCAGCCTCGGTTGCTGTGCGCTAAACGATTCTGTAGGTCAGCTCGGTGCTCAGGGGCCGCTGGGAAGATGGCCGGAGTGGGCATGGCGGCTCTGTGCGCTTGGGTACCTTGTCGGAGGTGGAGCAAAGCGGCCGTCTTCGGCTTACACCGTGGCCTCACCGCATTACTCGCAAGGAAGGCCGAGGGGACGCCACGATGGCTCCCAGGTCAGTGACCGAAAGGCGGGAGAAGTACGCGTTCTGTCGAACGTCGGGTTCAGTCCGTTCCTGCTCAGTGCGTTTTTGGCGCCCTATTTAAAAATGGCCTTCCCCCATTCTCAGTACCCCAGTTTTAGGCGCTTTCAACAATTCTGGTGGGGGCAGTAAGAAGACCTCTGCCGGGCCCCGGGTATCCGGCACAACTTGGGCCCTTTCTGGCGTTTTCCGCTCTGCAGTTCAAGGATTCTACTCTCTGCCTGCCTCCCCGCGTTAAGCGCCAGCACTAGGAAATACAAAGATGTGCGTTTATTAATTGCTTTTTCTCTCTTTTCTCTTCGGGTCTGAGGGGTTTGCAAATCTTGACTCTGTATAGATGCTTAGACCTGCCTTTGCTTCACTTGAGGGAATTTACGATGTGAACTTCCGTGTTGTAAAAGTATAGACGCCATCATCAAGCTCGATTTCTGATTTTGCCTTCTCGATGATGCTCCCGCTCAGTGAAAACCATAATCATTACTCAACAAAGAAAACTAGAATTCGGACCAAAAATGAGAGCATCTGAATATTTTCTTTATCTTGTGTTTGATTCTTCCCCGTACCACCCTACCCTCAGTATATATAGTCTGTTTTTCTGAATTGTGTCTTTTTAGTCTTCCGTTTTGTTGTGCTGACACCTTTGCCATACAAGCTGTCAGGTGTACTGTGCTTGGAATAGAAACGTCATTGCTGATACCCTTTGTTTTAGTTAAAAATTTTAAATGTATATAATCAGTTTAACTTATATTTAATTGTATACAATCTAAAGGCTTGTTATATTTAAGTTCCTCTAGCAAAGTATGATTATGTCAGTTCATAACTAGATTGTAATACTGTTTCATCTATTTAGCACATCATTGAGGACTTATGCATCAGGCTTTGAACTAATCCTTGTAATAATAATAAGATCATTTATGGGTGTAATATTAAGAACCTGTCCATTTACAACTCACCAAAATGAAGTAAATTGTAATTGTCTTCGGGAGAAATTCCTGTTTTGGGAAGTAAAATCAAGAAGAGGATAGGGGCGCCTGGGTAGCGCAGTCGTTAAGCGTCTGCCTTCGACTCAGGGCGTGATCCCGGCGTTCTGGGATCGAGTCCCACATCGGGCTTCTCCGCTGGGAGCCTGCTTCTTCCTCTCCCACTCCCCTAGGGGCGCCTGGGTGGCACAGCGGTTAAGCGTCTGCCTTCGGCTCAGGGCGTGATCCCGGCGTTCTGGGATCGAGCCCCACATCAGGCTCCTCCGCTGGGAGCCTGCCTCTCCCACTCCCCTGCAGTGTTCCCTCTCTCGCTGGCTGTCTCTCTGTCACATAAATAAATAAAATCTTTTAAAAAAAACAAAAAAACAAAAAAAAAAGAAGAGGATAGGAGGGATTTTTTGAGTGCTGAGCTAAGGAAATGGGAAGTTGACATTTTTGCAAATACAGTCTGTCAACCAACATAACTTGGCCCCTACTAGCCCTGGTTTTCGCTAAAAGTTTTAAATTTGGCATATTTTACTATACACTGAAACTTTGAAACACACGTACATGTAATAGGGATAAGGCCTTCTATTCAGTTTTTAAAAATTCAGCTTCTTGGTCTGCCTGGGTGGCTCAGTTGATAAGAGTATAGGACTCTTGCTCTCAGGTTCATGAGTTCGAGGCCCACCTGGGGCATAGAGCCTACTTAAAAAAAAAAAAAAATCAACTTCTCAAATCCAAAATGAAGGAAGCTTTTATCAACTCACGTGAGGAGGCCAAGATGTTTCCATTGGCCACAATAAAGGAGAGGAAAGTTTCATTTAATATAAGAGATTTTGTTGGTCCAGAAAAAGACTGTAAGGAAATACACAAACCTGTTTTTTTTTTTTTTTAGATTTATTTATTTATCGAGAGAGAAAGCAGGAATGTGTTGGGGTGGAGGGGAGGGGAGAGGGGGAGAGAGAGAGAATCGCAAGCAAGTTCCACGCTCATCTCGGAGCTGGATGGAGGGCTCCATCTCACACCCAAGATCATCACCTGGGCCGAAATCAAGAGTTGGACGCTTAACCGACTGAGCCACCCAGGCGCCCCACAAACCCAATTTCTTCGGAAAGAGGAGGTGGGATTATAAGTGTCCTAATGTTCTTTAAGTATCTTTTTACTTTTTTTTTTTTAGAGCAAGTATAGATTTTGTGGTAGGACAAAACTTCAAAAACAATGAAACAATGAGTAACCTTGTAAAATTTGCCAGTTGTATTGTAGTTAAATTGCAGGAAGATCTGTGTAGCATTCACAGAAAGCCAAACCAACAAATAAAACACATAGTGATTGCAGAGCCCTATGAGAAATCTTTTTCCAAAAGTGGTACTATTATAAATTATTCAAGGT
Source organism: Ursus maritimus (assembly GCF_017311325.1). NCBI lineage: Eukaryota > Metazoa > Chordata > Mammalia > Carnivora > Ursidae > Ursus > Ursus maritimus. The sequence goes on from NW_024426552.1 coordinate 55,840,342, forward strand.
TACCTGTAAAGAAACTGCTCATTGAACCCACCTCTGCTGATAAAGAATCACGATTGGCTATTACCATGGCCCACAATTTTGTGGGTGGTGAGGGAGCCAGTAGTTAAAGTGGCAGACCAACACCCCCACCTTTGGAACAATTTCTCAAGGGCAGACCAGACTTGTTTCTCCCCCTCCTTGCCAAAAAGTAGAGGATGTGAAACTGCTCAAGCATTGAAAAAATTAAAAAGAAAAATCTCACGAGAGAAGGCTAAAACTAGTGTAGATAAATCTGAACAGTGATTGATGCTTTTTAGGACAGATGATACAGCAGCAACAGGAAAACATTTTTTACAAGTCTTTATCTTTTATTGCCTTGAAATTTCTTCCTCATCGCATATTTTGGAAGAATCCAGATTGGACCTTGCTCAAAGGCACTGATTTTGATACGAGTTCAGAAAATACCATGCTTAGACTTGCAATTTTAGTACTTCGAGTCTTTTGTTTTTCCCCTTAAATGGAAGTACTTTTGACATCAATTTGACAAGTTAAGAAAGTTAAGATTGAAAATATACAATTGACCGTTAAACAACATGGGTTTGATGGCAAAGGTCCACTTATACATTGGTTTTTTTTTTTTTTCAGTAAATACAGTACACTACTGTAAATATATTTTCTATATGATTTTCTTAACATTCTTTTCTCTAGCCTACTTTGTTGTAAGAATACAATATATAATATATATGACATACAAAATACGTGTTAATGAACAGTTTATGTTATCGGTAAGGCCTCCAATCAACAGTAGGCTATTAGTGGTTAAGTTTTTGGGAAGTCAAAAGTTACACGTGGATTTTCGACTATGGGGGGTTAGCACCCCAACCTTCATGTTGTTCACGGGTCAAATGTATATGATTTTCCAAAAACAGTATTTGTGAACTGTAGTTTATGTTTTGTGTACTTTGTTTAGCTTGCAGACAAAAGACATCAGTCTCTTTCCTTAGTCGACCAGACCTTCCAAACCTGGCTTATAAGAAGCTAAAAGGCAAAAGTCCAGGAGTTATCTTCATCCCTGGCTATATTTCTAATATGAATGGTACAAAAGCATTGGCGATTGAAGAGTTTTGCAAATCTCTAGGTCACGCCTATATAAGGTAGGAACAATGCATTTCAGAGAAAATACTACTACCATTTAGCATGGCAACAGAGAATTATTTCTGCTCTAACCAGTTAAACCAACTGCCAGTGTTTTTATGGATTAACTTATTTTAATGGTCTGTACACTCTCACCTTGTGATTTAGGGTTATCGTACATACAACTTTTGAAAGACCTTTTCTAATGGTCTTTGTGCCACACTGACAATGCTGGCAGGAAAGGAAACTGGTGGTAACTAAACTCTAAATATAATAATCTAACATGACAGCAAACTGATCATAGTAGTTGGCTTTCTTGTAATGTCTTGTAATTATATTGTGGTTTTCCATTGGGGACTCATAGGCTTTTATTTGGCCACTCTTTATAACTCTACTTTTAAAATATGTATTTAAAAATAATATATGTATTTAAGAATATTGTATTCTCAAATTTTTCATGTCTCTTACCTGGGATCTTTTTAAGTTCTCATTTCCCATCCTCTTCATATTGAGCCCATTCTTTCCCTTGGTTTTAAGTATAGTCTATAACTCCTAAATTTATTTCTCTGGCTTAGTATTTTCATTGGAGTTCCATGCCCCTATTTAAAAAAAAATAAACACATGAAAGTATTTTAAAATTAGTATTGTATAATTCACGTTTCCACTGAGTTTTCTCTTTCCCCTCGCTCCTGTAGTCTGAATATGTAGAAGCATAAATAGAGAGGATATATGTTGTTTATCCAAAGTTTGATTTCACAGTTCCTATTATTTCATACTGATAATTATTTTAGTCAAATAATGTGCTTACATTGTTGTTATTGGGTTTGTTTACCTGTAACAATCGTTTATATAGTGCCTAATTTGCCAGAAGATAGTATGGCTTAGTAGAAAGAACACTTGCCTGGGATTCAAGAAGTATAGGTACTAGGGCACCTGGGTGGCTCAGTCGTTAAGTGTCTGCCTTAGGCTCAGGTCATGATCCCAGGGGCCTGGGATCCAGCCCCGAATCGGGCTCCCTGCTCAGCAGGAGGCCTGCTTCTCCCTCTCCCACTCCCCCTGCTTGTGTTCCTTCTCTCACTGTCTCTCTCTCTGTCAAATAAATAAATAAAATCTTAAAAAAAAAAAAAAAGGAGAAGTAGTAGTATAGGTACTAGAATCAGTTCCAGCGATAACTCTAACAAGATGAGTCAGTTGATAAACACTGAACCTGTCTTCTTCATCATAAAAAAGGGGCAGGTTGAACTAAAGATAATTTCTGAATCCTTTCTAGCACTAGCAGCCTAAAAATGTATTCATCAAAATTGTTAGTAGTTACACTAACATTCACTCAGTGGATCTAGAAAATACATCTCTCAGAAATAAAATAGTAAATAAATTTTAAAAATAAAAAAACTTTTAGATTTTATTCAGTATATTAGCTGAGATTATGTCAATTATATGGATTTAGTGTTACTCCTTTTTTTTTTTTTTTTAAAGATTTTATTTATTTATTTGACAGAGACAGCCAGCGGGAGAGGGAACACAGCAGGGGAGTGGGAGAGGAAGGAGCAGGCTTCCAGCGGAGGAGCCTGATGTGAGGCTCGATCCCATAACGCCGGGATCACGCCCTGAGCCTAACGCAGACGCTTAACGACTGCGCTACCCAGGCGCCCCTAGTGTTACTCCTTTTATCATATTAACTGAGTGGTTTTATTTTCATGCTCAGAACTTTTAAAAATCTGTTCTGTTATTCTGAAGACTGGACTGTCTTTTCCAAGCAGACTTTCTAGCACTGTTGCTGGGTGCTGTAAAATACACAGCGAATTCTTTTTTTTTTTTTTAATATTTTATTTATTTATTTGTCAGAGAGAGAGATGGCGAGAGAGGGAACATAAGCAGGGGGAGTGGGAGAGGGAGAAGCAGGCTTCCTGCTGAGCAGGGAGCCCAATTCAGGGTTCGATCCCAGGCCCCTGGGATCATGACCTGAGCTAAAGGCAGACGCTTAACGACTGAGTCACCCAGGCGCCCCTACTCAGGGAATTCTAAAACATGGCTATTGTTCTTAAAGATAGGTTGGGGAAACACAAGATAAAATACATATGAGAAATTAGGCAAAAGTACTCATCAGAATGTGATTGTGTCAAAAGAACAGTCTACTTAATTGCACAAAGTGAGAGGAAACTGGGGATCGAAGTGGATAAAAAATAGTTCATAAAAGCCCACGAAGAGTAATTCTGATTTGGGTAAGAAAGAAGAGCTATACAGGAAGGAGGACTACCTGGATCAAAACATGATAATATCTGAAAAACTGCCATCATTCTTTTTATCCCAAAGAATTTGAATCAAGAAATCACCATTTACTGGTTCTTGAATTTAAATTGAGACTATGAGCACTGTAACCAGTTCCTATCTGTATCAGACATGACATCTGTGGGTTTTCTGCATTTTGGATACATACATTGGAAATGGTAAATAAGTATGATTGAATTATAATGTGTACAGCCCATTAAGTGGTACTGGGTTAAAACATAGCCTAAATATATCTTTATAAACCTTATAAAAGTATAGCCCTTCACTACAAAGTTTTAATTTGACCAAGTTCCTTTTTATTTGCTTTTATCAAACTTCACTGCAATCTGATCACTATTAACTATTGATTGCATTTTAGCTTGTTATAGGAGATTTCATCTTTTATTTATACTCCAGTTTCTCAGTTCATTTTTGTTGTGTTTTTGGCTCTAAGATCTTAGATCTTGAAGGAGGAAATAGTTTTGTATATTATACAAGAAATAGTACATTTGGCTATAGGAAAATGATTTCTTCATGTCCTGTCACCATGCCTAACATAAGATTGAGTCAGAGCTCAGGAATGTAACACATGGCATTAGGGTTGGTATTCTCTCACTTATTTGTCACAGAATATTTAATTGTAGATTCGGGGATATGTCCCAGAGTATTGAGGCTGCTAGAACGGTGCCGTGTTGCCGTGTTTTAAAGTCCTAATCAGCTGAGTATGTTTGAGTTGACTCCGTCCCTTGATTACGGTTCAACAAGAAGGAACTATGTTTTTTACTTGTACCTTTTAGTATCCCTGAGTGTTTACCTTTCCCTCTTTGGAGGGACTCTGCATGTCTTCTGCATCCGCATCATGTATTTGGAAGGCAGCTGTAGAGATGCAGCAAGTAGAGATGCCCGATTACCCACCAGAGCAGGGAAAAGGAGGGGATTGGCTGGTGTCTTCCCTCTTCTCCTGGGTCCGTCTACCACGTCCCCTTGGACTGAGAGAAGTGATAACTCTGATGGAGACTTCAGCAGCAGCCTTGTTACGTATTCCCGTGGGTCCCAAATCATTTCACTTTATACCTAAAGACAATTTTTATTTCTTCTTTCTCCGGGACTTATAAATCCCTAAGAAATTGTTACATGCTATATATCACATATGTATTCTTACATATACACTAAAAACACTAGGATTTATTAGTTTTCACCAGATTTTAAGAGTAAAAAAAAAAAACCATGAAAATTTGGATAAGGTGATTCGTGTTACTTCTGTCTCCCACTTTTATTTGTTTAGTATGTGTTGTGATACTCCGCGTACGAGGCTTACACGCCTCGCCTCTGTGAGGAGTGCAGAGACAAACCAAGAGTGGTGCTCCCCGCGACGATCTGACAGTGTCAGAGCGATGAGGAGACGCACCACGCGCAGCTGTCTCAGGGCGCAGGTTAGAGGATTGATGGTGCTGCTGAGAATGAATTCTGTGTACGCTTCATGAGGTAGAGATTTTTTTCTTCAGCTTGTCTGGGAAGTTTTTTCTGCAAAAAATGATTCATTTGGACTAACTTCTGAGAGTGTATGAGCTGTGAAGGTGAGAGGAGAAGGTGTTGCAGGTGAAGGGAACGGTATGAGGCACGAAACAGGACAGAACGCAAGAGCCAGTTGAGTAACCGCAAGTTGATCAGTTCGCCAAGGCAGTGGTTGCCTCTGACGAAATGATCAAAAGCCAGTCCGAGATGACCAGAAGCTGATGGTCTGGAAAGACAGGCTGACTCGCTCGGTGTTTGTGTTGTGTGTCACAGGGAACCAGAGAAGTGTGTGCCATGTCCATATAATGTTGCAGATGAACCCGACAGGTATAAAGTGGATGCATTTGGAGAGAGACTAGTCGGAGAGACAGGAGGCCCCTGTGATGGGCCAGGTTTGCAGTGTGATCCCAGGCTTACCAAATTGCAGAGAAAGAGATGAATGAGGAGAAATGAGTGAGTGAGCAAGGACGGTACGGGGCAAGCAGCGTTCCGTACCCTGGAAAAAACAGATTTGAATAAAACAGTCTGCTCCGGAAGAGCTGACGTTGTAGTCAGACAAACACTTGAAACTTGATTACAACATAATGTGAAAAGTGTTGAGTGAGTACATACAAAAGAAAGTGACTGATGGTAGTAAGCGGGGCATGTATGTCGGAGTGCCTCAAAGGCAGTGCTTGACTTAAACGATGAGTAGGGTTTGGGTGCGGAGGGAAGGCTTTCCAGGACCTTCCAGCAGGACCGCATGCGAAGGCTCAGCGTTCCGAAAGGGCTTACGCAGGGCTGAAGTACTTCGGTATGACGGGTTTAAGGCAGTCTGCAGGCGCGGTATGCTACCGCATGGTCTGTCGAACTGAGGTCTTGAAGGAGAGGTGAAGTGCGCAGATCACACAGCCTTTCCGAGCCTGGACAACTAGAAAGTTGGAAGGAGAAGCAAATTACGGGATGAGCTGGTGTTCGTAAATTTGATTTGCCTCTTTCCCTTTCGTTGATTTGGTAAATACCAAGCATGTACCGTGTGCAAGGTACTGACGTAGGCACCGGGAAAGCAGTGTGGTAAACAAAATAGTCTGGGCCCAGATGGGGCCTCCGTTCCAGTGTGGGGGACCACAAACAGTCACATTTCCTATCTGTCAGGGAGCAGTGTTTGCCCTGAAGAAAATAAAGCAGGGCAAGGAATTTGAGAATGATGAAAGAAGCGCTATTTTAGACTGAGTTGGTCACAGAAGGCATCGCTGGGGATGTAACATTGGAGCCAGAGGCCTGAACGAAGTGAGGGAGCAAGCAAAGCGGATATCTGGAGGTATAGAGAGAGAAGCTGATGTAAACTCCCGAGGCACAAACATGGGTGGTGTGTTCCATTAGCTTCCAGAAGGCCAGTGAAGATAAAGTCGGGAGGGAGGAAACAGGAAGAAAGGAGACCAGAGAGGTAGTCAGAGGCCACGTTATGGTAAGGACTTTATATTTTATTTAAAGATTCTAGAAAGCTTTTGGAGGGTTTGTGCAAGACGTGATTTTTGTTTTAAAAGGATCACTGACTACTGCATGGGGAAGAGACTACAAGGGTAGGAAAGGGAGGCAGGGAGACATAGGCGGAGACTGTCGCACTGGTCCAGTCAGAGGAGATAGTGACTTGGAGCAGCCGCGGGTGGCGGGGAAGGTGAGAGAGTTAGCTGGTGGAGGCGATGTTTGAAGGTTATGCCAGTAGGAGCTGCTGAAATATATACTGACCTCAGTGTTTTATTTTAATATATTTTAAGCATTGTAATAACGATAAATGTGCTATCTTCTTTAAAAATCAGAGAAACAGATATATAGATAGGTATCTAGATATAGATTTGTTTTCCCTTTTTCTAGGTTTGATTACTCAGGAATTGGAAATTCGGCTGGCAACTTAGAAGAATGCACAGTGGGAAGATGGAGAAAAGATGTTCTTTCTATAATTGATGACTTAGCTGAAGGACCACAGGTGACTGTTTTTGTTAAATATGATTATTGACTAATGTCATTCTTTTTGAGCTGTTTGTTTAGCTATGAGAATTTAATAGTTTAAATGTTTAACCATCAATCTTGGTATTTAATTTAAAATTATTCTGTCATTTTCACTTTCTCATAAAATGTAAGTAAGCATTTTACTTTTCACTGCAATCATAATTTTAATTCTACTTTGTGCCAAATATTAAAAGTCTGGGAGCTAATGGATGTAAAAGAAAAATGTGCATATGTAAATTACTCAGTCCACTTACAGAAAAGAAAATTCCTCTTTAAAACTGTAATTGTTTATTTTTAGATACTGGTTGGATCTAGCCTCGGTGGATGGCTTATGTTTCATGCTGCGATCGCAAGGCCACAAAAGGTTGTTGCCCTTATTGGTATAGCGACAGCTGTAGATGGCCTAGTGACACAGTTCAATCAGCTTCCCATTGAGGTAAGTCACGAGCAATCTCAGCGTGTACTTCCTGTCCTCCTCCTCCTCCCTCTGTCTTTGAATATTTGTCCGTGTGTCATCTGTACTGACTTCCTATGCTGGCTCATCTTTTGCCTTAGCTGCCTTTTTGTGTAATCTTTGCCTTCTTTGACTAATTGGTCTCTTGTTCAAGGTTTCCTTCTTTTGACAGACCCTTCAAATCATTCTGCCAAATGTTTGAGCCACGTTCATGAAATCACTTTAAATTTCTTTTTTAGCAATATTTTCTTTATTAATCACGTTGACTTAACTTGTATCATACATTGTGATCTCTTTTTGTACCTCTTATTCTTATTTTGTGGCATATGGGAAATAGTACCTATTCTTATGATCATGTTAGATTTGGCTCATCAATTATGAAACTTTTTTTTTTTTTTTAAGCCTGAAAGCAGCCTCAGAGCCTTTCTCAGCGGAGCTCTCCACGTACACACTATCAGTTGATCAGAATTAGCACACGGGAGATGAGATTTGCCATTCCTGGCTTAGACACTTGGTTGGCGTTCTTTTCTACTACAAATTCTCACCTTTAAAAAAAATGTGCTTTTCATCATTAGCATGCCCTTCAGCAAATCATGGTTGAAATGAGGTTTCTGAAATGAATGAAGGTAATTTATTTGTTACACTTCATTATTGGACATATGTTTAAGCACTTCAGTTGTCTGCAGGGGTAAAGAAATAGTAGGTCATAGCTCTTTATTTTTGTGTGTTTTGTTAATTGTTTTGTACTCAGTTGTGTTCTCTTTGCATATGTCTTTTTCCTAAGGATCTAAATGTCACCTGTGGGACTATGATCCTGGCAGGACTAAGGCACAGAAAATTAAAGAAAAACAGTCAAGTAGTGGTTCAAAAAGTGTTGCCGCAAGGCCAGCAGTATCAGCATCACCTGAGAACTTGTTAGAAGTGCATGTTCCTGATCTTTCCCTGAGACCTACTGAATCACAAACTGGGAGTACGGCCCAGCGATCTGTTTTAACAAGCCCCTCCAGTGAAGTTTGGGAACCACCGCTCTAGAGAGTGGACGAGCACGTGGAGGAGGAAAGGAAATAAAGAGGAGGAAAAAAGCACATGCAGTGTTGAATAGTAGAATATTATTGACTTTGGCCTCAAGTTCCGCACTGCTACATACCAGTGGCATATATTATCTGTTCTGAGCTTATTTCTCAGTCCACATTCTTTTCAGCTTCTTAAGAAATGACATTGTCTGCATATGAAATGTCATTTGTCATTTGTCATTTCCTCTGAGGGCTAAGATTACAAAGCTGGTCTTCCTTGCACTTAACCTCCCATTTCTGTTTTTTTTTTTTTTGCTTTCTTAGTTATTTCTCATACATAGTTGCTCAATGTCCTCGTGCTGCTAAATTCTCCTACCGTTGCATCTGTCTGCATATAAACCTTGAACCCTTTACCCCATCCTCTCACTCAATTAAATAGTGCTTCTCCTGGTAGAAAGTTATTTCAAGAACATAGCAGATTGGGAAGAAGGTGATTAAATAATTTTGTTGTTGTTATGGTAAATGGCAGGATCTTCGTACATTTCTTTTTATGTGTGTGTATCCACTTTACTCGGGGAGGATATGGCACATATCCCCTAAGTGACTGAGAAGATCTATAGCCTGCAAATCGGGGCATGTCTTTGCTAATCCTAAATCAGACCAACAAATCGTTGTTAATAGAAGCATGTTAATTTAAAAGCATGTGTAAGGGAAGAGCAGGGACACTAGGACCACTGTCTCTTCTTTACAGAAGCAAGTAGCTCTAACAATGGCAAGGCAGCAAAAATGATTTTTACTATCATCTTTAACCCGGGCAGTGTTAACAGTCAGCATTGCTTATTGTGTAGGAACTGAATCTAATGATGTCTCCTGCTTTGAACGCTAGAGGTCATCAGACAGGATGCACAGCTGTTTGGAATACAAGCTTCTCAACTACATCGCCTTGATGTGGTTTCTTCTTGCCGTAGAACTTAATGTATACAGGACATTTTCTTGGGTTAGTGATGGTTTTGGCTATTTCTGAACTTTTGTTTTGGAGCGTTCAGTTACATATAACACTCTGTGAAGTTTGTTCTTCAGATGGACAGTATTCATTCAATTCAGTGGCAGATAACAGCTGGCTGGGGGCGGGAAGACTTAAAATGCAGCTGTTCTTAATTATGTCTCAGTAATTACCGTGGCTCCCACTTTATATAATAACCAATGAAACTAAGTTCTAATTACTGAAATTAGAAATTTAGGAATGATCCTGAGTACTTTGAGGATCACTGAATATCATTTTTGCTTTAAACATTCAGTTCCCATGTTTTAATGAAGAGAATGCCTTGATTTTAATATAGATTCGTACATTTTATAGTTTTTTAGAATTTCATTAATTTCAAGTCATTTGAAGACATGTTTAGGAGTACAGCTTTCAGATACACAGCTTTTTCACTGAATCAGTAAATCATTTTGGAATTTTACAGACCACATTAAAATGCCTAAATACATACAGATTATATCATACATATTTTACTGTTTAAATTCTTGTTTTCCTTTCATATTTGCAGTAAATTAACACATTTTAAACAGGAAATATTCATAATATCTTCAATGAAAATTTAAATACAAAAATTTTCAATATGTTATATTTGGTTTTCCTTTCCTTATATTTTTCCTTAATTTTGGTAAGATGTCCACCTGTTTTTCTAGTTAGAAATGCTCTTAATATGATATGGTTGCAAGAGCCTTAAAAATATTTACATCTTAATATATTAAAGTCTTGATAATCTTTCCAAATAATTTATTATATACAGATAAATCTTTGTGCTCAAAGATGTTCATGGAAGTACCCAGCTGTGTGGAAATGGTCAGTCAGCTTAGACCCAGTATAACGGACTACTCTGTAACCTTTGAAAACGTCACAGTATTTTTTTAAAACCCAGAAATTATGTATGAAATAAATAAAGCGATGTAGAAAACTCTGAATAGATATCCATTTTACATATTACATGTATAAAACCAAATACATGGAGAAAAATAATGGAAGGAAATGAGCCAGAATATTAATGGTTGTTGTATTCAAGAGGTGGGATTATATTTTTTTAATTTCTATATTTCCCATGTTTTCTATGAGTGTACATTACTTTAATTAGAAAAACTGTTTAAGGGGCACCTGGGTGGCTTAGTAGGTTAAGTGTCTGCCTTCTGCTCAGGTCATGATCCCAGGGTCCTGGGTTTGAGCCCCAAGTAGGGCTCCCTGCTCAGTGGGGAGTCTGCTTCTCCCTCTCCCCCCACCCCCGGCTTGTGCTCTATTTTACTGTGTCTCTCTCTCAAATAAATAAATAAAATCTTTAAAGAAGAATATAGTTTAAGACAAATTATAATCAAAAAAGTAAAAATTTTTCAAGAATCCAAAGATACCCAGTATTTCATCTTAAGGGAATAAGTGTGGAAATGATTTCCTTGTTCACTTTTCAGGAAGTATTTGGAAGACTTCATTGTCTTCCAAAACAACACATTTTTTTCTCATTTCCTGGGACTCTGGAAGGCAAAAACAGTACTTTTTTTTTTTTTTTTTTTGGTAACATTTAGCCTGAAATTTTATGTTTGATTGTGCCAGAGTAACTGTTGTCTTATTTTTCATTTTTAGTTCTGGGCTTGATTCTTTTCTCCCTTTATCCCCTCCCCATTTTAGTAACTTCACATATAGGCACTTTGAATTTTGTGCTTTTGAGATCTAAACAATCCTAAGATTTGGTTTTATATGTTATGAATGATACCTGAACTGATTCCAAGAAATTACTTTTTTCTCCCCTTCATTTTCCCTTTCAGTTGGGGTGAAGCAGCACGTGATTTAAGATGTTGCCTGATAAAGCTAAATCTAAGTTTGAATCCTAGCCATGACAGCTGTTACCTTTCAGCTTTAAACGTGGCATTTAACTTCTCTAGCCTCTAATACCCTCTTTTGTAGAAATGCAATAATAATAATTTTTATCCGGATCTCATGAGATACTATGTGTAAAGTGCCCGTCACAGTACTTTGCACAGTCTTTAATTATGGATAATGATCATTCTTACGTTTTTATCTCTTTTTTCCTCTTCTTCCAGGACTGCTTTCCTTAGACTGTTTAAGACTATTACGTGTGTTAGTGCTGCATCCATTTATTTTCCTCATTTTTCCTAATAGGTCAAAAAGGAAGTAGAGATGAAAGGCGTGTGGGCCATGCCATCAAGGTACAGTGAAGAAGGAGTTTATCACATTCAGTACAGTTTCATTAAAGAAGCCGAACACCACTGCTTGCTGCATAGCCCCATCCCTGTGAAGTGCCCCGTACGGTTGCTCCACGGCATGAAGGATGACATCATACCTTGGCATACATCCATACAGGTTGCTGACCGAGTGCTCAGCACAGATGTAGATGTCATCCTCCGAAAACACAGTGATCACCGAATGAAGGAAAAAGCGGACATTCAACTCCTTGTTTACACTATTGATGACTTAATTGATAAGCTTTCAACTGTAGTTAACTAGAATCACATTTTGAGTTGGTATGTAAACTAATGGATCCAGAAGATTGGAAGAGAGATAACAAATCAAAGACCCCGATACTTAGGTTTTTCCTCTTGTCTCTATTTTGTAAATATCACACAAGTATTTATTTAATGATGTATGATACAAATGATACAAATGGTGAAGAAAGTACAAGCTGCTGTTTGGAAAATTTTCTGCTTCCTTCAATCCTTGATTTTTTTTAATTGAAGTATAGTTGACACACCAGTGTTCTGTAAGTTTCAGGTGTAGAGCGTAGTGATTGCACAACCCTGCATGTTACGCTGTGCTCACCACGAGCGTACCTACCGTCTACTATACGGCGCTCTTACGGTACGGTCGACTCTACTCCCTGTGCCGTAGCTTCCATCCCTCTGACTTACTCATTCCGTAGTGGAAGCCTCCAACTCCCACTGCCCTTCGCTTATTTTTGCTCAACCCCCCGCCCCCTCCCTCTGACAACCACCGGTCTGTTCTTGGTATATATGGGTGTTTCGGCTTTGTTTTGCTTTTTAGGTTCCACATGTAAGTGAAATCATAGCATATTTGTCTTTCTATGACTTATTTCTCTGAATCTAACGCCTTCTAGGTCTATCCATGTAGCATGGTGGTTTTTTTTTTTTAATTAAAATGTCTCCTTTTTCATTCAAGAGATGTTTACCTGCTAAACGCTTATGTTAACCGGGACAGCTCTTAATTGTGCTCTCTTCTACTTAGAATTGTTAATAAAGCTAGAATTTTTTTGTCTTTTGTTTAGTGTCGGTCATATACAGAGATTTGTAAAATTGCTTCAGATTTTAAAATGCAGTTCACAAAATATAGGACAATGTTTATTGAAATAAATCCGAAATGATCAGGAAAAAAGTCTGAAGCATAATAAAGTTCAAAAAGTAAGGGTATTACTTTATGTATTATATTCTGCCTGTTTTATTTGAAGTTAAGGTTATCCTTTTTTAAAGGCTCAAAACTTTACAGTAATATAAAGGAAATGTATCACTTCTTAATGTTGGCTTATATGTCATTTAAATGGGGGCACTTGATCTTAATGATATAGTATATTCGAAAGAGGTAATTAATCTTTATATATTAAGGCCTGCCTGCCTTCAGAAACATGTGCCCTAAGTACAAATAGCCAAGTGGAATGCCATCTATGTTAGAGGGCTTTCTGAAGTGCAGAGATAGTAAGAAAAATATGCAATTACTGCAAAGGTGTTTTTTAAGAACTGAAGTGGGCGTGTGCAGTAGTGAGCCTTAATATTACTGAGTTGGTGTCTTTTAGCTTTTAAATTTGGTTGGACTTTATTTAGCCTGCTGAAGTTACTTCTGTCGTCAAGGTAAACCAAATTGATGACACAGAGAGAAAATCGTTGGGATAACATTCCTGTGCCAACAAAAGCTGACAGCAGGCCTGACTGCACAGCTTCAGAGAGACCGGCTTACAAAGCCCTTGGCTGGTGCCTGGGAACCTGGATTTTAGGAGGTTTCCACCATCCTCACAACGGGTAAATGTAGCTCACTATGCCTAAACCGTCTATACTGTGTGAACAGTATGGTTTGTGCTGAACACCTTTCCCTCTGGGAGTCTGGAATCATGGTAGGTGCCTGGCAGAGGCTGATGGCCAGCTCCCAATACCTGGGCACTGAATTGCACAAGCTTGCCTGCTGAACATTTCACAGGTACTATCACAACTCATTACTGGGGGAATTTCAGCTCGTGGCAAGACCACTGGAAGGGAACTGGAAGCTTGTGCCTCTTTTACCCGGACGGCACCCCATGTGTCTTTTTCCTTTGCAGGTTTTGTTGTGTACCCTTTCACTAATAATAGTCCTAGCTGTGAGTAGAACTAGGTGCTGAGTCCTGTGAGTCCTAACAAGACATCGAACCTGCAGGTGGTCTTCAGGACCCCTGGCACCGATACTAAAAAGGTTAACGCTGTGTAGGACTACAACCTGTGCGTTCTCTTTTATACTGAGCAGAGGTCATTGACCAAATACACACGAGTCACGCGTGTGCTGCGGTGCCTAGGGCTAGTGTGAGTTGATAGCGGATGGCAGGGTGGCTCTTCCGGGCCTGATCCGGGCAGACACTGCTAGGCACGAGGATTCGAAAGATGAGGAGGAAGCGGTCCAGCCCGTGGGACTTTTCTGGAGTTAAACATCGTCATAAAATATAATAAGCATGATTAGAGATTCGTAGCCTACCTGTAGAGGCGATGTGCATAGTGGTTAGGGACAGACTGTGCAGGGTGGGTTTAAAATCCTGGCTCGCCATTTACAAACCCTGTAATTGCCAATTTACTTAACCTCTTTGAAGTTTGTCAGCTGTAAAATGACATAAAGTTAGATAATAAAGCGTAAGGATTCAATAAGTACAGTACGTTTAGAACAATGACACGTAGGAATCACTGTCTTCACTTAAGATACACTGAGCACAGTCTGGTGAGAAACTGGTGGACGTAATTCGTGGCAGTTAGGAAGGAAAAGAGGCAAGGAAGCGAGCAGGGCTTGTAAAGCACGTTCCTCTCCTTAACATGCTGAAGTGGAAGGTCAGTGGTGTGGTATCTTTTCAAACGTTCAACGGTTAGAAAAGGGGAGGAGGAGGAAACTTTGCTATCTGAAGATAGGAAAAGCCAGTTTTAAAATTTCAGTCTAGCTTTGCAGAGGGTAGCATCGCAAATTCCGAATGATTTTGTATCAGCGAGCTACGTATTCTAGTGCACTGTTAAGTACTGATGGGGTTTTTCTTCCCCCCAAAGCCCTCTTTCTTCTTTTCCTTCTTTCTTTTTTTTTTCTAAAACCACTCTGTGCCATGTGTCCAGTGACATGGAAAATGCTTGAACAGCCAGCAGCCCCTGAGTGCCTTACCTTCTGGAACTCCTGCATTATTTTAAAAGCAACGTGACCCTTCTCAACTGTCTCAGCACGTGCAATGGAGAGAGAGAAGGCAAAGGCCAATGGCAAGGAAAGCTAAGTGAGGCCACAGAATAAATTTGCTTTTGCTGCATCTGTTGAGCTTAGAGCCATCTCCAGACACAAATCTAAACAGTATGCTGTTCTCTGAGCAGCCAATAGAAAGTTCTGTGTGGAGGAGAGGAGGGAAAGAGCCTTGGGCAAGGCTGAGCTTTACAAAGCGTGGAGCTAGCAAGAACATGACCAGCCGCACAGCAGGGCAGCACCCAAAGGGAATATGCCAACTTTTCATTAAATTTGAAACTAAAAAAAAAAAACAAAACCCAAACAACTAAGAAACTCTTTTTTCTGAAGGAAAGAGGAAGATGGGTGGAGTTTAGATACACCTTTTAAAGATCCCCTTTAAATACACACCTCACTCCATCCACCTGATAAATACCCACTCATCTTTTGAGGCTTAAAGCCATCTCATTTATAAACCTGTTCCCCAATCCCTACCCTCTTCTAGGTATCATTGTACCTGAGTACCTTCTGCATATTTTTAGCATGACACCTGGCTGGTATTTATTGTTTACAAGTTTAACTTTGCTACTAGACCATGTTGCCATGCCTCATCCATTTTTGTCCTTTAAAAAAGTTGTCGAGAAAATTAATTCTAATACTAATACACTCAGTAAATGTAGAGTTGAGCCCATTTGCCCCAAAGATCAAACAACTTGTTTTCTCTAAAGGCTTCCTGTAGATTGCTGGACACTGCTAACCTCTTCCCTGCCGTGTCCCCCACTCTTCGCCACTGTATCCGCTCTAGAACAATGAGCTCAATCATTCACTTAGAGCACCCCAGCCATTTTGTCAAAACGGAAGGAAATCTTTGGGTACAAATGATCCACAAAGCACAGTGAAAGAGAAAGAAAGAAAAGAAAGGAAGGAAGGAAGAAGGAAGAAAGAGGGGGAGGGAGGGAGGAAGGAAGGAGGAAGAGGAAAGAAGGTAAAGGTACATCTTTTAGAATTGTTTGTAGTTTTGTAGACTAAACCAGCCTCTTCCTTAGAGCGATTCCAGCCCCAGAGAAAGTAACAGGCCTTCTGTTTGGGCCTCTGTTTCTTTAGTCGCAAGTTAGAATTACCCCTACTATTGCCACCCAAGATGCAACACGGTG
Organism: Ursus maritimus; assembly: GCF_017311325.1. Lineage (NCBI taxonomy): Eukaryota > Metazoa > Chordata > Mammalia > Carnivora > Ursidae > Ursus > Ursus maritimus. Next base: position 55,856,293 of record NW_024426552.1, read on the forward strand.
ACTTCCAAAATCCTGCTGACAATGTCCCTGCTCTAAACTCTTCCCCTAAGCCCCAAGTCTCTAGACGGTTCTGTTGTCTTCAGAGCGTCTCCAACCGATGAGTCCACGCAGCATCAAGATCTGCATTAGTCAGTCCTTTCTGTGCCTTTCGCTAAACGCACTGCTCTCCTAAAAGTGGGTTCTCTTACAACCCTCTGTATCTCAGAGTTTCTCTCTCTACACCTTCAGCTACTGACCGCTAAATCCTTTCCCAGGCAAACCGTCCACGTGTCAACTAAGTGATTACATTTTCACTAGTCCAGGCCCCAGCCGGCAGGAGATTCTCTCAATACACGTGTTATCTAAGGAGTCCTTTCCTGCCTAGCTTCCAACAGTTTTGCACAGGGACAAAGATTACCTTTGCACGTACCAGAATTGCTTTATCTAATATGCCTGAGTCAACTGAGCAATCCATTCCAGGGGAAAGAATTATATTTGATTCTTCTCCAGTGCAGTACTTGCCATAATTAAGCACAAAAAATATGTGCCGAATGAACCAGAAGAACACATTTTGGGGAGTTGTTCTCATGAAAAGTACCCAGAGACTTACACAACACCAGTGAGACCTTACCCCCAAGTGGCTTACAGTCTAGGAAGGCAGATTGCCCAGCCCTTGGGCAGTTATAAAACTTTCAGGCCAACCCGGGTCTAAGTTGATTTGTCCTGAGGTCTTGTTTGACCAAGTACTCAGTTCCCACTGGTAGCATGTCAGTGGGGCCTGCCAGGCCCTTAACTAAAATAAACAAATGCAATGTTCACACTCTATCAAAACCTTTCGCTCCGTGAGTTTCTTAACACACTGACATTGAGTTCTGTTTAATTTGTAAAACATACTCCTAGTATCTCTCGATTCAAAATAGCACTAAAGAGGTGCATTCTTTGGATAAGTCAACTGAGGCACAACAGTTTCCCACCGGGATGGAAGTTTCTGGATGGAATCTGGCTGGCAGCTGAACAAGGGAATGGTTGCAGCTCTCAGCCCCTCCCTCCCGTCCAGCCAGACAACTGTTACCTCAGGGCAGAGGGAAAGTGGTTTGGCAACTCCCGACAGATGGACAGCTGACAGAATGGACCCTCCCCCAGGCCCCAGGCCCTGTGCAGCTGTGTCGCTGGCCTGGTAGACAATTGCCCCCTCCCCCCAGGAGGGGAAAGAATTGTACGCCAGAAAGAAGCTCTCAGCGGGAGGGAGGCGGGCGGGCCTGAGTGACACACGAGAGGGCCGGCTTTTTGGGCGGCTCTTAGCAACGGCCCGGGTTTGACCCTCCTCGGCCAGGAGAAAATCGAATCAGTGCACCATTCTCGCAGGCGCCACGCAGCATCAGCAACGGGACGTCAAGGCGGCCTGCCTTCCTGCCTGTTAATGACCGGCTCTCTGCCAGCCCAGGGTCCCCGCCTGTGCAAAGCGCTTCTAGAGAGGGGCAGCCGCGACCGCCACCCAGGCCCCTGGCTGCCGGGGGAGCTCGGCCTCGACTGGGAGTCCGTGCGCATCATCGCATCTCACCCCATCGATAGGCGGGACCGAGAGGGGCGTTGCGGCCCCCCTGGACCAGCGGGGGCTTTATTCTAGAGTCACCGGCGCGTGGCTGCGCTTTTCTTTCGCGTTGGTAGGTGAAACCCCGGTGGCTTCATTGGCTCCTTGATTTAAACCCCGCCCGGCTTTCTGCCTGCTTTGCTGCTGCTGGGCCAGGCGGCCCAGCCCCGCACGTCCCAGCGCCGCTCGCCGGGAGCCCGGGCCGCTGCTGCTATTGTGTGGATGCCGCGCGTGTCCTCTCTTCTCTTCCAGAGATGGCTAACAGGGGCCCGAGCTACGGCTTAAGCCGAGAGGTGCAGGAGAAGATCGAGCAGAAGTACGACGCGGACCTGGAGAACAAGCTGGTGGACTGGATCATCCTGCAGTGCGCCGAGGACATAGAGCACCCGCCCCCCGGCCGGGCCCATTTTCAGAAATGGTTAATGGACGGGACGGTAAGGCCGGAGCGGTCTGGGTTGCTGGGGCAGTGGGCTGGGGAGCCCTCCAGGGCTTTCTCTTCGACCGCGAGAACGCGAGGCTGCGGGAGGAGCTGCGGCTGCCAATCTCTGTGTCCCGCGGGCTGGGCACGGGCATGCCTTTATTTCTCCAGGGCGGCAGATCTGGGCTCCCCGCACAATCCCTCGCTGGCCTAGAGCATCCTCCACCCCACCGGAGACATGGCAGCTTCCTTTGGAGCTGTTGCAGAATTAGAAGCCTTTTTGCTTTTTCCAGGGGGAGTAGAGATAAGGATTCCCCTTAGATTTCTCCAGCCTTTTGGTCCCACAGCTCTTGGAGGGTTTTTCCTCCCCCCCCACCCCCCCGCAAGGAATGGGTTAGTTACAAAGTACAACAAAGGAAAGGGTCAGGCTGACTAACCCCCTTCCCATCCTTCCCTTCCCTCCCGGAGCCCTGCTGCCTGGGGCTGCTGGATGTTGAATGCATGGGTTCTCCAGAAACTGAAGGGAATCCTTATTTGAGAACTGCTTTACTGACCAGAGGCTCCTGTGTGTTTGGGGGTTGGGGACGGCTGATTCGCACAAGCCCATCTTTTCCCGCAGGCTGTGATTTACTGTTACGTAACAGCTATTCCCCGCTTCTGTTGGGTTGCCCAGGACTTGGGTTACGGGCATCTAGGAGGATGGTACCCGGTTCAGTCCTTTTATACATCGTGGGCACAGATAGGATGCGTTATTGAAGCCTGATTCTGATCTGCCTTTTGATAGAAGACATAATATTAGATTCTATCATTTGACCTTCCCTCCCTTCCTTAAAAGTCTGCAATCATAGCCTCATCACCACACATTGCTCCCTATTTGTAAACATTCTTTCCCTCCCCCAGAGAAAGGAAGGGAGAAGCAAGGAGGGAAGGGGATTCCTAGGCTAGATGGCAGGACCCACTGCAGTCAGGAGCGGCCCTGGAGTGAGGCCACCTGGGGCTTTGGGATTCGATGTGGGAACCTGGCCACCCAGCCCTGAGCTGGTGCCTTCCTGGGGCGCAAGACTGGCCCCTGCCCAAACCTGTGAGCTGTGCGCCCTGTAGGGCTTGGATTCACTTTGCATCTGTGACGGGTAAATACAAAGGGAAACATTGGTTTTTGTCTCCCCTTTCTCCCTTCAGGTCCTGTGCAAGCTGATAAACAGTTTATACCCACCAGGACAGGAGCCCATTCCCAAGATCTCCGAGTCAAAGATGGCTTTTAAGCAGATGGAGCAAATCTCCCAGTTCCTAAAAGCTGCAGAGACCTATGGCGTCAGGACCACTGATATTTTTCAGACGGTGGATCTGTGGGAAGGTAAACAGCCCTTGGGCCTTTGGGATTATTCACCCTCCCTCTCCACTTTGCCCATCTCTTTGTGAAAGCTGCTCACGCTGTTCTTCCCTGGGCCTGTGTGTGCCCGTCTGGGGGGAGCAGAAGGGTTTATCCGCTGTGACCCAGGGGCACTGTTAGCCTACCCCTTTGTGAGGTCCTATTGAAAGGGCCCCTTCCCCTGAGGAACGCACACCCTGAGGACATGGCAGGGACCTCAGCAAACTAGCGGGGAGGAAACAGAGGCCTCCACGGAGAACAAGCTAAAATGGTTACGTGCATGTTTTTTATTCCTGTTACCCCTCCCACAACGTACTCTTGCCGAACAAATGGTAGCTACTGGAAGAGAAGGGGGGTGGTAAGCGTGCTTCTGACTCACCAGCGGCAGGGCTTACAGACAAAGCCGCCTGGCGCAGTTGTGTCATTCAATCTGAGAACTCGAGAGCACCCTAACCTTTTCTTAAACTATTGTCAGAGGGCCTGGGGACTCTACCTTCCAGATATGTATTCTGCTCAGAAAGTGTGACACATGTTTTTTTCTTTCACATTTGTGAATTGACTTAGGACGTCTTATGAAGCATAAAAATCAAATCACATTTCTGGACGTATTTAACAATCCGCAGTTATTGGGGAAAATGCTGTGAATGGAGACACTACCCGACAATTTGGGACTCATGGTCATAGGGCCTAGCGTCCCTCTTGAGCCCAAATACATGTGCCCGTCCGTGCAACTGTTCCACGCGAAGCCGGCCGGGCCCTGGAGATACAGCACAGCTCACGCAGGCCGCCAGGCCGGCTCTGCTCCCCCGTGCTCGCTGGCCTGGCTGTTACCAGTGGTCCAACCAGTAGGACACCCAGGGCAGTGGTATTTCCTGTTTCCTTCACAGGCCAGTTAAAATCCTGAGATGACTGTCAGGTTACCGGTGTTTTGCCGTTACTGAGAAACTCAGATATCCAGTCCTTCGGGGCAGGCCGTGGGACTTCGGGGATACTCACCTCCGCATCCTCACGGATGTCAGAGTTGAGGCTTGGTTTCTGCTCTAAATCTAGATCACAACAAGGATGATTCTCCCAGCTAATAAGGACAGCCACCGCTTATGGATAGTTTCCCATACAGGAGGCGCGGTGCAAGGACTTTACTGTGTGATGCCGGTCAATTCTCCTACAATTCTATGAGGTGTTATTAATTTTCCCATTTCATAGCGGATGATGCTGAAGCTTGCCCATAATTACTTGTTACATCGGATGGCCAGTAACTAGCAGCAGAGCTGGGGTGCAAACCTGAACTCTCTGATGCCGGAGAATAGGGCCTCAACCAGCGTGCCACGCCACGCTTTGACCAGGAGGCTGTCTCCTCACCTACACCAGGAGGGCTGTTGAGTCCGAAGGGTGACCGAGGAGGATGAAAATGAGGAGGAGTCAGGGCTATATGAGACAGAAGGACGGAGCCGCTGCACTTGGGGGTTCTTGTGAATAGAAGGGTGAACCCCCCCCCAAGTACAGGAAGTATGTAGGAAGAGGAAGAAAGTGGGAGGTCTGTGGGAGATGGGGACCCCGAGTGTGTTTTCCTGTCTTTATGTGACTGAGGCTGTCTTACTTGCCTTTCCACGTTTATCAAAAGACCACGCAGGTAAACTTGATATCCAGGAGGTGCTGGCAGGGAAGAGGAGGGGTGGAGGGAGCAATGGTCCCCGACTCACAGAGCAGGGGGAGGTCTACGCCACCTGCCCCAGCCCCGTATGTTCATACTCCTTAAGGGAAAGGGAGGTCAGGAAGCAGGAGTGAGACTGACTGGGGTAGCCCAAGGTAGGGTAGTGGACAGGCCGGCTCCAGGCCAGGTTAATGCTCCTAGAAAGCAGGAAACGAGGCAGACACCAAGGAGCCTCATCCCCGGGGCAAAAAGTATGAAGCTTGAAAGGAAAAGAAGGGGACTCCCTCCAAGGGTGTTACGGCTGACCTGGTTTAGGGAGCCGGGGCTGACAATAGCAGAGCAGATGCTTAGGGTGTCTGAGTGCCTCCGGGTCCCCCTCCGTGGGAGACTGAGGACTGAGGTCCAGGAAGAGTCCTTCTGAGCGTGAGGGGAGGCTCAGGATCCCTGGCGGAGGCTCGGGCCGGAGCTGGTCACCGCACCGCGGGGCAGGAGGTGGGCAGGCGGGCGGCTTCGGGCAGGGAAGGGGGGGCAGAGCCGGCCTTGAGCAAGGCCTGGGTGATGCCCGTCGTGCAGCCTGGGCCGAGGAGCGAGGCTGGGGCCTTTCTGCAGGAGCCGGCTGTCGCTCCTGTTTGCGGAGGGGCAAGCGGGAATCAGGGACGCCACCAGGCAGGGCTGGCGTGGGTCTGCATGCCGGGGAGGGGGTACGTGTTTACATAGACAGCTATTGAATTAGCCATTTGCTTAGCTTCCTGCCGCATTCTCCCCGGTGTGCCGACTGCGGTTTTCAGTTTCCTTGCCCTTCACTCCCGATTCCTCGCGCGCAGTGGGTGTGGTGGCTGTGGCTGCCGTCGTCCAGCCCTCCCCGCCTGGGCACTTCTCTTCCTCCTCTGCAGGCATTTTAGGCTCAACAGCTCTCTGCCCCCTGCCCCCCATCTTCCCCGCTTGGCATCTGCCCAGTCGGGGTCTGTTGCCCGCGGCTGCCCAGTGACTCCCTGTGGCTCCGATGCTGGGGATGAACAAAGCTGCGGGAGCCCAGGCTTGCCAAGTGCCTTCCCTTTTAGGGTTCCATGTTTTAGAGAGGCAGAGGCCCCGGATGGACCCATTGTCCTGAGGCCCCTTTTAGATGCACAGTGAAATGTTTGAAATGGACTTGGGAGCTACCAGAATAGAAGGTTCAGGGCTTTGAAAAAGAACCCAGGGCTCAATGGCCCAGAAAACAACCCAACCACAGGGATATTAGAGACAAAGCTATTAAAGTTCCCCTGGAAGGCAGCTGGGGGTGTGCAATCCCTTTCAGGGCTGGGGAAGAAGCGAGGGCCGAGGGCTGCTTAGCGAGGACTGGAGAAGTCGTCTCTAGGATGGTGGAAAGTCAATGCCTGGCAGGTTCTGGATTTGCCATGGGCGCCCGGAAGGGGTGGGAGGGGGGCTGTCTCAGCTGTCCACGACTCGGGAGAGCATACTGGAGGTTCAACTTCAGTGTGTTTCCTGTGGAGGGAAAGTGGGAAGGAGAAGAGGGAGGAGCAGGAAAAGGAGGTGTGAGAGAGAGAGAGACAGAACACGTGAGAGCTAGGGAATGTGCAGGTCAGAAAGACGCGAAGAAAACTTACCCTGGAAGCTAGCAGAATGCAAATTTCTGAGTCAGAAAGAAGACTGCCTAGTTCACATCTCTATTCCACCGTGACTGGCCAATCGAGTTTTCCAAGCTTCGAATTCCTCAGCTGTAAAATGGGTACTAGTGTCTACTTCACAGCATGGGCAGGGTGGGCAGGGGGATGGAATGGATGATGCATAAGTGCTTAGCATAGGGGCTGGCAATCGCGGTGTCTAATATATGGCGGCAGTGTGAAAATTACTGTTGTCATTGGCCTGTCCTTTTCTAGGACAAATGGACAATGAGGGCGGGAGGAGCAAAGCTGGAAAGGCGCATATTCTGCTTAGAACAGATGGACTCCATGAATAGTTTCACACAGAAGCCGGTAGGGTTGCCTGGGTGGCATTTGGCCTCTGTCATTGGTGGTGTCTTCACTGCATCGGCCATGCTCCGACACGGAGGGACTGGCTTTGCACATCCCCTTTTTTGACTTTTTCCTATCCCGTGGTCATTACCCTCTTGACGTCTTACCCCGTAACATGTCGCTTTGCCACTTACAGACCCAGGAGGTCTTGGTACGGTGGAAAGAGCATGAGTTTGGAGTCAGGTGGTGGGTTGAAAGTCTTCAGCTACATGCCAGCTTCGTGAGCTTGTTTAAGCGCGTAGCTTCTGAGAGCCTCGGTTTCCTTCTCTGTGAATAGGTCTAGTGTCTTCCACAGAGGGTTTTTGTAAGGACTAAATGTGTACAGTGCCTAGCACAACGCCTGGCTAGTAGACACCTAATAAATGTTGGCTTCTTTCCCCTACTACGCGTCCACCCGCAACTAACCTTTTGGTTCCTTGGCACCAGCACATGGTGAGCAAGCGTTAGACGGTAGAATTCTAGAATGCCAGCACAGGCAAGACTCCAAGATCAATCCAGTAGTCCTACCGACAAGGATCCAGGACACGTGATCCTCCCTGTTCCCCTTCCGTGATGACTAGCAGTTGGGAGGAGTGTGGTTTACGTCGGGGGTGGACCTGGAAGGTCCAAATATGTTCTCCGGGTGGTGCTGCTGTGTGTGTCATTCCTTCACAGCAAGAGAAAGAAACATTTCACCCAGTTTGGGAGACATTTTGGGACCGTGTGAGGTATGTGTAGGGACTTGAGTCATCACTCATGCCCGCCGCGTGCAGCCTCCTTCTCCGTTGGGACAACCTCCAGCGCCGTTACCGCCAGCGCTGCTCATGATCGTGCTTGGCAGGTGTTTTCTTCAGCAGCCGTTCCCAACCCCTGTTGTACGTTAGAATCACCCGCAGGCTTAGGAAAACACGGCCCCAGAGTTTCTGAGGTATTCCACCTGGGGTAGGACCCAGGAATTTGCATTTCTTACCAATTCATGGGTGACACTGCTTCGGCTGGTCTGGGAACCCCACTTCGAGAACCATTGCCCGACAGAGTGTCTCCAGGAAGGCAAGCAACAAAAGTTCGTAAAACTCACAGAGCAAGCCCAATCTATTCTCTGGCATTTCTCCTTTGACCGTGGCAATAGTTCCTCTACCTTGAGTAGAGAATTGGGGCCATGCCTAAGTTATTACTCAGGGAAATAAGAAATGGTTCCAGAAAGATGAAAAAGGTCAGTATTCCAGGAATAACAAAGATGAGTCAAGACTGATAAAAAAATGAAAGTAGCTCTGAAGCAAAGAGTTTGGACTATAAAGTGACCTCTCTCTGACCTTTTTTATTTCTCTTTTATCCCTCCAATTATTTTTTTCCCCAAAGACATGCATAAGATATCATGAAAGTAATAAAAAAATTCAAGAGAACAAAATCCTTGTTTAAGTATCCTTATGGTAAGAGCACTCAAACTTTACGGGTATTAAGGATCCCCGGTGGTGGAAATGCGTGGGTAGCTCAGTTAAGCGTCCGACTCTTGATCTCAATTCAGGTCTTGTCTCGGCATCCTGAGTTCAAGGTCCTCATGGGGCTCCATGCTGGGCATGGAGCCTACCTACTTAAAAAGAAAAAAATCCGGGTTGGGGGTGGGGCAGGGACCTGACAACACAGCACCCTTGGCCCCACCCCCCAGAGGTTATCATTTCATAGTTTGGAGTGCAATATCCCACTTGGGGGAAACACTGCTCTGTGATAATGCAGGAAAGAGGGCACACTCAGATGCTGCGACTCTCTGAGAAAAGGTTTGCCAGGTGAGACGAGGGAGGCTTCCGTACTACACCTCTGTCTTGTTTTCCACAGCTGCATGTCTAATATTAGCCCCTCCCATAAGAAGAGCCTAGAAGAGTCCAGGTGCCTGATCGAAATGCTGAGCTGTTCAGGGACATTTGGCACCTCCTATTCCTTGTGTCACTTCCCATCTTAATGGCCAGTGGTCTCATTTTTAGGTCACCACCAAGGACTCAGCATCTAGAAAATTCCCAGCACTTCCCAGTAGTTGGTAATTCTTCTAGGACCATTCTTCTTCTTTTTTTTTTTTTCTTGGAAGAAAAGCCTTCAGCAGTGTTTTTCAAGTGGTCTTGAAAGGGGTATCTAAGGGTAGCTTTCAGGGAGCAAAGAGATCCCACGCTGCCAGGCCCTGAACTGACCCCCAGTTACAGAAGTCAGTCTCTGCAAACGGCCCCCTCCCTCCAGCAGCAAGTGATCTGGAATTCTGAGCTGGTAAGAGACAGGAGGCTGAGAAAAGGCCCTCGTGCCATTCCGTCAGTCCGGGAGTGCTGGAGCTCCTCATAAGGGACGTCTCTTAGAAAGCTTCCTGGACATGTCAGGAAAGCAAGCTGGACAAGTTAGAGAGACAGATTTCTGCTCATAGGGTTACTTAGAATCTCGGCAAAGATGAACTTGATCGGCACGCTGATGGGGGACTCTAGGCCCCAGCTCTTCCTCTTGCTTTAACCTCATTTGGGTTGAGACCTCGTATTCCAGACAAAAACGCTCAAAGACTTCACGGCCCTTGGGGTTGGTACCCTTGAACTAATGGAGACCAAGGACTGTGACTGTTTTTTCTCCCCAGTGCATTCCCACTAGCCTGGCACCAAAGCAGCCACTGCCACCCCTTCATGTCATCTCTGGTCACCAGGGAACGTGGCACCCCAACCAGCCTGCGATGGGGACCCACGGGAGATGGTGGCCCTGAGGACTGTTTACAGCCTTTGCACTCCGACACCTGAGCTAGAGTCAGTTCTGGTTTACTTGTTGAGTGACTGGGCACGTTCATTAACCTCCCTGATTAGTTTTCCCATCCCTACACTGGGCCAATCGTATCTATTCCACTGGGTTGATGTCGTGTAGAATGAAGTGTCTAGCCTCTAATTTATATCAAATCTCTTGCCTTGGGACCTTTCTTAAGAAAGACTTCTCCAATGTGTTCCTGTCAAATACAGCCTCCTTCCCTAGCTTCTTCTGCCCCCAGTCACGTCTCCCTTTTCCACTCTCCAGGATGAGGGTGAGTGCGGTGTTGGATATCCTAACCTTTGCTCCGGACATTTTACCCCCTTTCTGCCTGGGTCCATGCAGTATGCACACGAGCGGCTTGTGAAGGAGGCTGGGTCTGTGCTCGCTGCTGCACGCAGGGCTGCAGGGCTGACTTGCCGGGTGTCAGGCTGCACACTGGCCCAGCTCCTGGGCTTCCCGGACCCGCTCTTTGCAACCAGCGGGAACAGACCTCGTGTGTGCTCCTTGTGCAGCTGAGTGCTGCGCGCTAACCTTCCTGAACCTCCCTGTGCTTAATCGTTGTTCTAGGCTCTCTTTAATGGCTCACTACTTAAGAGCAGACCTCTCTCTATCTCTTTCCAAACTGATCCTTCAGAATATCATCACTACAGCTCTATTCAAAAAAAAGGGGGGGGGATCACATTACACAGTGACAATTATAGAAAAGCTTTTTATCTAGGGAGAGAAGTCATTCTCTGGGCTTGCTCTCTCGTCTCACTATTCCCTGTGCCCTCCTCCGCCCATCTGCTGCCCACACACTCTAACCTGCACCCCCCCGCTCCTTGCACCCGGGGACTCTCCTCTGACAACACTCGTCCCTGCAGCTGCCTGCCAACCGCACCGGCCTCAGGATCCCGGAAATTGCCCTGCGGTTAATGGGTGGAGGAGAATAGTGAGGGAAGGGGGATCTGCCGTCTCTCTCTCCTCGTTGAATAGATGGACATCCTGAACTGGACTTCCTCTGTGGGCCTTAATTGTTTATTTCGTTAGAGTTCTACTCCAGTCTTGCTTTCCATCTGCCTCTCTCCTGTAATTCTGTATTCCCCAGTGACCGAGCTGCAGCAGCCCGGCTGCAAAGACCACAGATGGTTCACTCCGTGCAAGGAGGGCCTTTTTTTTTTTTTTAAAGATTTATTTATTTATCTGAGATAGAGAGAGAGAGCGGGCGCGCGTGAATAGGGGGAGGAGCAGAGGGAGAGAATCTCAAGCAGACTCCCCGTTGAGCATGGAACCTGAGATCACGACCTGAGCCCAAACCAAGAGTCAGATGCTTCACCGACTGAGGGCCTTTTAGTATTTGCTGTTAACTTCTGTAGCTTTACCCCCACGCTGCCCGCCCGCGGAGCGCCGCTCTCCGTTCTAACCCTGCGCCTGGAGCTTTGCCCTCCACACTCGCGCCCTGCGTGGGTTCTGAGTCAGGGCTAACCGCCCAGCAGCATGTTTCCCAGTCCGGGGCCTGGCAGTCAGCTGGAAGGGGGGAAAGGAGGAAAGGTGGGAGGGAGGCTGACCTGTAGGGTCCCATGGCCTTCTCTGTGCGCTCAGGGTCACTGGGCTCCTCAGGTAACAGTGCCCCCCCTCCCACGGCGTCAAGGGGCACACCCCACATCTCTCACACACACGCAGACACACACAGCCCACAAGCCGGCTATTTAATATCTCCATTTAGCTCCTTCCAAGCTGCACAAAATACAGGGCCTCTCACTTGCGTCACATTGGGTGCTTTCTGTGGCGATTCGCCTTCCCTCCTGCGCCGGCCTCCAGCCCACAGCCACGTGAGCACTCAGCTGGGTGCATGTCGGTGATTTCAGACCCTTTTAACCCAGAGAAAGTGAAAGAGAGAAGCCCCCTGGGGTCTGGCACGTTGAATCCATCCAAAACAACTTCTTTCTAGTTTCCTCCCCACCCCCGGTCCTGAGGAAAATCCCCTTCGGTGGACCAGCCCGCAAGCCTATCCACAGGACTGCCCCCTGCCACAGCCTGTAGAACCCACTGAGGCGAGGGCCTCTGCCCAGGGCGGGCGCCTACCTGTATCTGAGCAGAGAGGTGTTTGGAATGGTTTATTCATACAGCAACTGTGAAAGGATGAGAAACTGGGCAAGTCACATAGAGAGCAGGCAGGTGATTTTTTCGTTCCTTTCTGGAAAGTTTTGTTACGGTTATCTTCAGGGCTTTGAGACGTATTTGCTCTCCTTCTCCCCGGGATGGGATCGCCGACAGCCTCCTATCAGAACTTCCTTCCCAGAGGGCCAGGCCCATCCTTCCAGATTCCTCGGCCCTGACACAGGCTGGGCTTTCATTTCTCTGTTGGCTTACAGGGAAGGACATGGCGGCCGTGCAGAGGACCCTGATGGCTCTCGGCAGTGTTGCGGTCACCAAGGATGACGGCTGTTACAGGGGAGAGCCATCCTGGTTTCACAGGTAAGTATCCCTTCCTGCCTCCCCCCCCCCCCCCCCAGCAAAGGATGATTTTTACAAGAGAGCGCATCCAAAGCCCCAGAGGCTCTTTCCACACAAAGCCTTTAGGAGCAAGCACCGGGGGCAAGCACTCTTGGCCCCACAGCTGATTCCCGAGAGCGAGGGAAGGCCCATGCTGCCATGAGGCCAGCAGCCCACCCAGGGCGGACTCAGTTGAGTGTTTCCTGGTAGATAACTGGACCCTCCAGCTCTGGCCATGCTCTTTCTCCAGAGGCTCAGCGGGACTGCTTGGCTTTTCTCAGAGGTGGCCTGAGGTCTGAACTTGGTTTTATTATGATCTAAGAAGTCCTAAGTCAACTCATTTATCCATTTATCCTTGCACTCAATGAAGGGAAAATATGTCCTGGTTCATGCCTGTTGTCCCAGTGAATTTATTGATAACAGTCACTTTCACTTTCAAAAGTGGCCTGGTCTGGATAATGTCTTACGTGGTCATGTCAGTAAAGGATTTATTTTGTTGTCGTTGTTGTTGTTGCTGCTGCTGTTTTCATGGGTGGGGGAAGCAAGGGCGCATACACTCAACCCAAGAGCTCAGTGGACAATGAAGACAAAAGAGCACTTTGTAGCAGATAATTGACCCTTCATTTCCCTAATCCCTCTTTCTTCCTCTAGACCATTATTAAAAGGTAGCAGTTTGTGTCATTTTAAATGAACCTGGTCTGAAAACCTCTTAGACGTTGGCCAGTTGAAACTCTGGTTTTAGTCCCAGCTTTGTTAATGACATACCATGGTTTGTATGACCCACAAAACCAACATTACTTTACTATCCAGCTCTTTACTGAAGCTTGCTGACCTCTGGTGAAGAGTCAGAAATGTATCCTCCTTGACTCCTAGGCCCTGTAGCTCTAAAACGGGAACATTAATACCCTTGGCCCTACACAGGGAAAGGTGGATCGGGATTGTAAGAAGAGCTGTTTGTACTTTTCACAAGGGCTTGAGGTAACTATGAGAGAGTGGGTGACAGGCAAGTTCTCTGAGAGTGAAGTCCTCAGAGAGGACCCACTGAGTCTTTCATGGAAATTCTGAAAAATCATCTGGGTTCTAAGGAGTAGAGAGTTCATGTATCATGGAACAGCCCACTTGGAGTAGGGCTGTAGCTCACGATAGGGCCGCAGCCCCAGGTGGGAGCGTAGCTCAGGGTCGGATCACAGTTTCCATCGCTACTGTAGCTCAGACAGGGCCTACTGTTCTATTTGGGGACCTTGTGTTCTATCTGCTGATCCCCAGGGGAGCCACTGTAACTGCGTATCTTGGGAAGGGTTTGAAAACTGTCAGAATGACGTTATTCCACCTCACTTCCTCTGCCCAGGAAAGCGCAGCAGAATCGGAGAGGATTTTCAGAGGAGCAGCTTCGCCAGGGACAGAACGTAATCGGCCTGCAGATGGGCAGCAACAAGGGGGCGTCGCAGGCGGGCATGACCGGGTACGGGATGCCCCGGCAGATCATGTAAGATGGCCGCCTGCCGCTTCCCGGTGAGAGGACGAACGTTCCACACACACCACGGTCTCTGTGATAAAGAAATAGTTAGTCACCTTCTGACCTTCTCCTCTTTCTCGAAGCCTCCCAGTTTCTGGTTTTTGCAAGTGCCGCACTTCTGCTGAGAACCCGCGTTGCCTACTGCTGCCACCTTGTGTTCATGTAGAACTATGCAAAGACTCCGCCGCCTCTTCCTGAGCGCCTCCTTTTGTCTGATTATTTATTTATTTATTTGCCAAAAAATGCCCCTCCTCAACTTATTAGAACACACCTAATAAACAAATTAGTCTTGTGGCCTCAAACGTAATCTTCGTTCTTCGTCACCGGGTCTTGGCAGGCAGGGCTGACTCTCGTTCGCTCCCGGGGCCAACAGGATGGAAATGAGCTGAAGCTGCAGGTGTAGAGACACAGGTGAGCTTTGAGGAAGCCCTGAGAAGGTTGTGTTGTTTATCTTGGCAATGGCAGTAAAAGCTTAGGAATAGCTTTGCCCACTCTGACAGCCCACAGCCATGAGTTCAAGAACAAGCTCTTTGATCCCCTGGGTCAAAGTTCCTACCTTGTGCTATTGATGCTAGACTTGGGGGGGGGGGATGAGCAAACCCAAACCCCAGTTCTTAAGGGGCTCTCATATAGATGCCCAGGAATTATTTGCTGGGTGGGTGGTTTTATCAAATGGATGGGTGATGGTTGAAGGAAAAAGCAGTTGTCACTTCCGTACCAATAATCTTCCCCGTGCAGGCCAGACCCAGTTTCGTCAGAAGCCGGGAGTTAGAGGGAATGTCCTTTGCTCTCTTATACTCACTTAGTCTAAATCCCTAAATCTGTTGGTTATGCCTAAGACTGAGCTCTAGCTAAGAGATGGGATAAGTTCTAAAGATTCTGTCAGCCATATAAAAATTAAGAAGGCTAATAAATCAGCTAGTAATCTTATTCTTTGCTACCAGTAGAAACAAGAAAAAAAGGGCTGCATTTAGTAAGAAAAGAAATAAGGCATTGCATTCATATAATGAATTGTTAATTAACAAGAAAAGGTAAAAAATAAGTGAAACTGTAGATATTGCCACCCTCTAAATGTTTGGGTGGTGGCTTTTCAGGCTGTGTTCTCTGCAGTTCTAGGCTTCCATAGAGATTTCTACAGAATCCCCGCGGGGGTGGGCAGCACTGCTTATAAGAGGCAGAATCCTGGGTCCCCATTCCTTCTCCCAGGAGAGCATCACTGATCTTATCTATTTTATATATTAAGATTCAGCATAAGATTTCAAAAGACTTTTAATATTAAAAACAAAACAAAAAAACCAACCAAACAAGAAAAAAAGATACAGTAAAGGAAAAGAGCCTGAGTCAGCTAAAGGGCCTAATGTGTCCTGTAGGAGCCCTATGGACTCTGAAAGCCCCTGGTGAGTTGTCCATCCCTGGAAAGATGTCACATGAACTTGACAGCTGAACCCTTACCTTGGAGTTGCCACAAAAGCCAGAGAGGCAGGTTGATAGATCCCTAAAAACTGAAATAAAACTGGGAGGGAATTCCTGGAGAGAGATAGAAGGTGGTCAGGTCCCTGTCTGGGATAGGGAGTGGGGGCGTGGGACATAAGTCTCCATCATCGGTGGGACAGATTTGGGAGACAGCTGTCAGGCTCTGCCTGTTCTGTTCCCCACACCACCCTGGCTCCACCACTGCCATGCCAGAGATGCAAAGAGGCAGCTCAGAGCCAGAAGGAAGTAACCTACCAAATCCAGGGCGGTGCTTGAGCCCAGCCGAGGTGAGGAGCAGGTGAGAACACTGATGCACTTGCAGCACCTGGGCATTTCCTGCTCCCAGCGCAAGTGCCCCCACCCGCTCTGGCTCCCACCTCTGAATTGCTTTGCATGATGACAGCCTGGAGATGAGGCTGTTAAAAAAAAAAATTGAGGCCCTGGGGGTAGGAGGTAGATGGGAGTGGTAGGAGTTAACACAGCAGGAATGAGAGCTTAGTCTGTAATTCCAAAGACTGCCTGCCTCAACACAGTATTTCCAGCTCCCAAGAGTCCCCAGAAGCAATCCAAACTGGGGCCTGAGGTTTTTTCCCCCCTTTCCCCACTTTGTATTTGCAACCAAGGTAGCAGATAACCTCAGGGCAATGTGAGCTCATCTGGAAGACTCCTGAGGAACAAAAGTATCGTCATCAAAGACACACCAGATCACCCTTACCCCATGAAGCAGAATTCATGCTTCATTCACCAGACCGAAGAATCATTTAAAAGTAGTCTAGTAAATATACTAAAAATGATAAGGGAAAATATTGGAAACATGAAGCAATAATCCATTATGGGGATATGGAACATAAAAAAATAAATTAAATAATAGGGCACCTGGGTAGCTCAGTCGGTTAAGTGGCTGCCTTTGGGGGCACCTGGGTGGCTCAATCGTTAAGCGTCTGCCTTCGGCTCAGGGCGTGATGGGATGGAGCCCCACATTGGGCTCCTCCTCTGGGAGCCTGCTTCTTCCTCTCCCACTCCCCCTGCTTGTGTTCCCTCTCTCGCTGGCTGTCTCTCTCTCTGTCAAATAAATAAATAAAATCTTAAAAAAAAAAAAGTGGCTGGCTTTGGCTCAGGTCATTATCTCCAGGTCCTGGGATCCGGCCTGAGTCATATCAGGCTCCCTGTTCAGTGGGGAGTCTGCTTCTCCCTCTCGGCCCCACTCATGTGCTTGCTCTTTCTCTCTGTCAAATAAAGAAATAAAATCTTAAAAAAATAAATGAAATAAAGATTGAGAGTAGAATGGATAAAATGAACAAGCTAATAAGTTGAAATATCAAAACAAGGTACTCTGTAAAAAAGATAGGCACAAATAAATGGTAAATACAAAAAAAAATGTTATGTTATGGGCCAAAAATCATATCATTGGAATCTCAGAAGGAAAGGAAAAAGATCAATATAGGGGAGGAAAAATCTGAAGAAATGATTTTGAGAATGTCTCAGAAATTAAAAAAAAAAAAAGCTCCAAGGACTCAGTTTTAAAAGACTTACGAAGATGCCAAAAAATAAATGGTAAGAGTCCTCAGTGGGAAACATTATAGTGAAATGTATAACCACTAAGAATAAATACAAAACTCTCAAAGCTTTTAAAAAGTAAAAGCCCATTACATATAAGGGGGGAATATCATATTAACATTGAACTTCTCAACAGTAACCCTGGGGACATAAAGTGATATTTTTGAGGAGCTGAACGGAAAAAAGAAAACATTAAACATATAATTTTCTACATAGCAACTAATTTTTTAAGCTGAAATGTGGAGCAGAAATATTTAACGAAGACCCTCTGAAACCGTAATTGGATTAAATATTCCAATTAAAAAAATATCTTACCAGGACAATGCTATTTGATATGGGAAATGAGGAGAAGTAAACGAGAAAACTTTATTCTTGTTTAAGTAAACCACAACTAAATAATAGAGAGAGAAAAAGTTTATCTATAACAATCCAAGAAAAGAAAAAGAAAAAGAAAAGGAAAGTGTCTTGTTTGGAGGAAATATAGAGATATTGATAAATTGAAGAACTTGTTAGGAGAAGACAAACATATTGAGTCTAACTCACTTCATGAAGCTAATTTAACGCTGATTCCCAAACTCAACAAGAATAAGAAAATTACAGACTGATTTCACTTGGGAACAGAGATGTGAAAAATTCTAAATAAAATAATATCTAACCAACTCCAGCAGTGAATTTTAAAAATCTGTTAGAATGAACAGTTTTCTCTCTTTCTAAGAGAACTCCTTTTTTTTTTTTTTAACTGGATGGGCTCTTTGGGGACCTATCCCTGGCTAGCCCTGAGTGGAAACTTGAACCCATGTTCCATTCCTTGCCTTTTCCTCTTCTAAAATCATAGAGTGATCACCTATTTCAAGCCCTAAGTTTTATTTACAATAATACTAGAGACCAAAGGTGAAATGACTTCTCCTACATCATTTGGCTAATTAATCTTCAGAGCCTTCTTTAGAGGCTTGCAGAGAAGCCCTCATTCATTTTTATTACTCAGCCTTTCTGCTAATCCTAATTCTTCCTAAGGCTTTATTAAATCCAGTGCTAATGTAGCATTCTATTCTTTTCATTTATTTATGTATTCAAAAACTGCCCTGGAAAGCAGCAAAAGCCATCTATGTGCTAAAGGTATGGAAATGACTAGAAAACCATCCCTGCCATCAATCAACAAGAATTTCTTGAGTCCCTAATATATTTATGGAAATCTATTATAAACTAGGGAGACAATGAAATATGAACATGGCTTTTAATTGAATGAATTCGTAGTCTAGTTGAACAAACAGAATCTACTCTGCGACTCCTCGTATCAATTGCTTGTTTAAGGACCAAATGAGAGCCATGTTCATTTGGCCTCTCTGAAAAAAGAGTTTTCTGGGCTGGGCCGGCCAGGGAATGTTTGCCAGAGGAGACTGGACCCAGGAACTTCTGTTTTGTGCCATCCTGGGAATGTGTGGGCTGCCTTACCATCTGTCCCAACCTGCCTGCACCCAACAGAGTTAAAACAATGAGGAAGAGGCGTGGATTTCCAGACAAATCCTTGATGGATGGCCTTGAACAAGGGCCATGGTGACGTGGGAAGGACCTGTGGTACCCATGCCTGGGAGCCTCATTCGTCTTAGGCCTCCAGGAGACAGAGCTAAAGGTCGGGATCTTAAACGAAGGCATCAAAGTTGTTTGTTTTCAAGTTATTTTTTGAAAGGCTAATTTGGTCAGCTTTGTTAGAATTCACCTTGATATAGAATGTACAGAACTTTCCCTGGTGATGGTTGTAGGTCCACCACGGGATGAAGACATCAAGCTCTCGGCCTCACACATCTGCTTCAACCCAGGAGCCAAGATCAAGGCTCCTGATGATCCTGGAAACAAAAAGATTTGCTAATGGCTAGTGACATCTGTAGGCATGCCATCTATAGTGTTGTGCCTGGTTGCAGTGTGACCATTTCTGGTTGTCTAATATGTCAAAGACAGAAAGACGATTTAAGAAAACGTCTGACTCCAGGCAGACAGACTAGGCCAGCGTTTTCTGCGTGTCCTATCACCCCTCCAACCAACAACAACGACTGAAGCTGGTCTTCTGTCAACGGAAATGCAAAGCTCAATTTTCATAAAGCCTTGTTTTATTTCCAGGCACGCTGTCATTTAGTTATCATTTATAGAAAGCTTTACTGATATCACAGATTGCCGCACTGTTGTTGATAATAAATGTAATTGCCATCACCTCAAAACTGCTAATTTCACCAGTCATTAAAATTAAGATAATTCCGTTGACTATGAATCTTTCACTGCTATGATAACGTGAAGCACAAAGCAGCTTCCGGCGGCGTCATTGGCAGAAAGGAGCACATCGTTCTTGTGGGTTGTTTTGTATGCCTAGTTCGCTTGGACATTTTGAAAGCTAACTGTCCCCATACAGTCAGCTTCTTGAATGATG
Organism: Ursus maritimus; assembly: GCF_017311325.1. Taxonomy (NCBI): domain Eukaryota; kingdom Metazoa; phylum Chordata; class Mammalia; order Carnivora; family Ursidae; genus Ursus; species Ursus maritimus. The sequence continues at coordinate 55,875,501 of NW_024426552.1, forward strand.
TAGATTCCGGGACATCTTGCGCGTGAGCTTGGTAATGCCCTCATGGAAGGCGGATGAAGAGTAAGCGAGGGTCACTCTCTCCCCTGAGTAAGGGTAAGTGCGGCCATTTCTGTACACTCTCACCAGCATTATCACTTACAAACTGTGTGTGTGAATGTTCTGAAAGACACCATCTGCATGGTAAGATGTTAGTGGAACTCGGTGTTCTTTCTGGACAGCTGCAAAGGAGTTTTATGATTGCTGGGTCCAGACCCCACATCCCAACATGTTTCGTCTCTGCCAAAGAGCACATTAAACCCACGAGCTGTTCATGCTTGTTACTAACGCTGACGTACACGGGGTTGGTAAGACAGAAGAGTCAGCTGGTTAAAAAACATAATAAAGAGGCAAAATAGGAGACCAGAACAGAAATGATTACTTCCAGAATTCAACTTCAATGTCTTAGGCCAAAGAACTAGAGCAAATTGTGGTTCATTTGACATTCAGCAAAATCAAAGATCTGATGTGGCCATAAGCCTATCATACACTCACAAAATAAATATGTCAACTTTCACGGCCCTAAGCAGAGAATGTAAAGCTATTTTGAAGGGCAAGGATAAATCTCACTATGGTTCAATTGGGTTTAGAGCGATCATTGCCCTACTGACCTTTATTCTAATGAAACAGATATTGAGTGGCCTTCTGTCGGATAAAATTAAAGATCCATGCTGGTTCCACATTCTTGGATCAATAATTCTTTGGGAGAACACTGCCGCAGTCTTATGATGGAATGAGTTTGGCTTGCAGAGATTGTAAAATGAGAAAGTCTGCCTGAGAAGAAATCCTGTTTCAAAACAACTGAAGGAAAAAATTAAATTTCACTTGAGAGATATTTATCAGGCACCTACTAAGTATCAAGCTCTCTCTGTAATCCGTGTCTTCTAATGCATATAACTATACTGCAAGGTGAGTATTGACATCATTTTCCAGATAAGAAAAGTGAGAATCAGAGAAGGCGGAGGACTGCCCAAGGTCTCACAGTTAGTTACAGGGAAACTAGAATTTGAACTCCGAATAGTATGATTCCAGAATTTTATGAATTCCATTATACTACACTGCCTTCCACAGCCGAGACCCGCTACTGGGCTCTGGAGGATACCCAGGTGAAGATGTGGTCCCCCCTGAACTCAAGCAGCACTTAATCTTTATTGCAGTAGGAACTCACAGTGAAGAGTTCACCTGTCTATAATTCAGGAAAGCACAAATATGTACGATTTTCTGGACCCAACTCACAGGACGTGTCTAATTCCTTCCTGAATTCAAAGTACACTGATGTATAGAGAAGTAGCCAATACTTAAGATAGCTTGTTTTACATGTGAATGTTGAACACATGATTCTTGATCAGAATTACTCCTGCAAAGCTCTATAAATGTTAAGTACATTTTTCCTTTTCTTTGGAATCGTTTAGTTAAGGCCAAGATTAGGCTAAGGCGAGTGGGGCTCTCTGCTGGGGCAGAACGTTAAATTTTGAGAAGCAAACTAGTCTGTAATACACCCACCCCTATGTGACAAAAAGAAATAATTCTAGAGAAATGAGGTCTTTGGCAATGTTGTATTCCTTAGTCCGTGGTAATTAGATGTTCTTAATTAATATTTAATCAGCACATTAGCCAAGATTTACTGAGCATTTGCTATATGTCAAGGTTCATGCTACCCTCAGGTTTTTTCTAAGAACAGAGACTCCCTTAGCTGACGGGAGTTTATCAGTAGGAAGGTCAGGCACTGGAGCCCCCGACCCACGCAGCCCTGCCCCACGGCTCTGGATTACTCCGCAGAGCAGTGACTAATCTTACAGCCTGATGCAGCCCAGGGGACGGAGTCCAGCCTTTGCTGGTTTGGTAAGACACAAATTTCATCAGTGAGGCTGAGGCGCCTGTGTGGAGAAAGGGGATTTGGAAGCTGCGAATAACTGGCAGTTGGCGCCGTCAAGGACTTCTGGTAACATTCACCTTGTGAAAGAAGTGCAAAAATACCATTTAAGATAAAGCTCTTTCTGGTCCATTGGAGCAAATTGATGCGCTGAATGTTCACTTAGCCGAGACATCCACACGTATGCCCTTTATGCTTGACGGGAAAGGGAGAGGAGGGCAGCAATTGCCCTCCAAAAGTCAGAAGCGCTTAGCCTGCTAGGGAAAGGCAATAAAACTCTACCGAAGCCTCTGGCGTCTTGATGCTAGGTCCAAGAATATTCCCAACCATGTTTTATTTTGTTTTTTAAATTGTTATTTATTTACTTGACAAAGAGAGAGCTGGAGTACAAGCTTGTGGAGCAGCAGAGGGAGAGGGAGAAGCAGGCTCCCGGCTAAGCAGGGTGCCGGAGGCAGGACTCGATCCCAGGACCCTGCGAACATGACCCGAGCTGAAGGCAGACGCCCAGCTAGCTGACTGAGCCACCCGGGCACCCAACCATGTTTTAGAACTCTCGAGATCAGTCACAGTGTGAGAGCCAGGAGACGCTGACAAATAAACACATACCTGTCTCCGGTTCCCCCAGGTTTTAGGTGAGCCTTAATCAGATAGAGGTACCAGTGGAAATGAGTAAAAAATAGTTTAGCACCTCCTGTGACAGAAACCACACACAGACGCGCTATGTATTGTCTGGAACGAAACCCAAACCTACAGCTGGTTAGTAGCTGCAAAAAGACAGGGAGAAACACCCGCTTCCACACTCTTTCCCTTCCCCCAATTAGGATAGGAAGTGCTGGAAAGCCAACTGTTTTTTAGGAGAAAAGCTCTAATTCCATTTGGAAGTCTCAGAAGAGCTATGAAAGTCGGGAGGCTGTCTTGTGCTAGGGTGTGGCCGAGGGTAGGACTTCTGTTGTGCCACATCACTGATGTGTTTATCTGGATATTAGCTGTGCTCCCAAGCAGCTGATCTGTGACAGAAATGACCCGAATATATGCCGAGGTATTTCTTGTTTGCCGTTTGTAAATGACATCAAGGCCACTGGGGCTTCTAATTGGGAATGATTTCGGATAATGAGCAAGTAGTTGAATGGGATTTATTTCATATTCCAGAACATGCACTTAGCCTCTGGGAAAGTCGGTACGACCAGGGACTGAACTCCAAAGCAGTTCAGAGCACTGCACAGCGTAACAAATGAAATTGGGGGGGAAATGGGGAAATGTTACTCTGTGGAACAGTGTAAGGCTCGACTCTGCTGAGAAGACAGATGTTCTCCCGGCCCAGTTACGCCAGGGGATACCTCTTTAAAATGATTTCACTGCTCTTGTCTTTTTGTTTTCTTCTCCTCTTGTTTTTGTCCTTCCTTTTTGTCCATGCCTCCTTGTGCCAAGTTCATTTCGATTTCTCCATTTTAGTTCATCCTTTCTATCATATATTGTTCTCATTTTTCATCATTCTGTCATTTCCCCAATCCTAACCTTTCAGTCTGATTAATCTGATTTTTAAAGCTGGTTTCAAACAAAGTATTCTTTTACAATCTAGTGACCTTTGCATAATTTCCAAGGTCAATACTTTTTAGTTGGGCCAGATTCATTCCTTCATCAAGCATTGAGCTGATTCAGCACCAACAGGGAACCTGATGTCTGGCCAAGTCAAAACAGAGATAGCTTTCTGTGCAAATGCTTTTTACCAGCGTGGGTCAGTCTGGGCCCTCTCGGGTGCATCTGTCAGGGATGTATTGTGGAATCGCATCTGGACTAGTTTATTCGGTGCTCTGCAGCCCAACTATATGCTTTTCCTGAATTGAGCACTCTTTATACCAGGCACTTAAAAAGAGAAAAGAGGTCTTTTTAGTGTGGTTATTGAACCAAAAAGAGAAGAGGCATTAGCCATTCACCCCTTTATTCTCCCATTTCTGACCTAATGCAGGACAATTTTGTCTGAACATTTGCCCCTTGGTATTGATATGGCTGACCATGGGTGATGTATTAATGGTTCCTCCTGGACCGTGACTCAGTCATACTGAACCATCCTTCTTCCTTCTCACCACAGAGGAAAAGGGAGTTAGAGGAGTATGATGGAGTTTTAGGATAACGTCTAGATAGTCCGGTTAGAATACTACCGTAGCTGCCCCAGACTATGAGCAGGCTGTAGATTTTTCGAAATGCTGTCCATTAAAAGGAAGTTTACTCTGCTGAGAGTGACAATCCTCCAATAGTCTCTCCCACTTCCACAGACCTTGTGGGGTGTCATGGGCTTAACTGTGTCATCCCAAAAGACAAATTGAAGCCCTAACTCCCACCACCTCAGGATGTGACCTTATTTGGCAATAGGGTCATTGCAGATGTAATTGGTTAATATGAGGTCATACCAGAGTGGGGTGGGCCCTTAATCCAACATGGCTGGTGTTCCTGTAAAAAGAGACACAGAGACACATAAAGGGGAAATCCAATGCGACAATGGTGACAGGGACTGAAGTGCTGCAGCTGAAACCCAAGGTACCAAGGAGCACTGGCCACCATCAGAAGCTAGGAAGAGGCAAGGACGGATTTAACCTTACATATTTCAGAGGGAACATGGTTCTGCTGACACCCTGATTTTGGACTTCTAGCCTCCTGAACAGTGGGACAATGAATTTCTGTTTTTTAAGCCCCCCAATTTATGGTACTTTGTTATGGCGGCCTCAGAAAATTAATACACTTTGTATGTAAAAAATGCACTGTCCTGGTTGCTCTCTCTCTTGGCTCTTTCTGAGTGTGTTTTCAGGGAACAGCCTTGAAGGATGAGGTAATGCCTCCATCTTGGACAATGGACAGTCTTGTTTATCGCTTGCTATAAAAATGGCAGATTCCCCAAGCTTGGTGCTCCTCAGCTGTGAGGTTAGTCCACTGCACTCATCCAAATCACGTTGTGTCACCCCTGTGGGACTCTGGAAAAGAAGGGCCTGGTGCAAACATGTCACTCATGCCACTTGCTGAGCCATGAATTGTGTGTCTTCTGTCATCATCCATGAAACAGTAATGAGCTAACTTGTTAGCTAGTAAATAAGGCGAAGCCAATCCCAGACACGGCAGATTTCTGAAGGGGCTTTCGCCCAGTCCCCAAAGCTTTTATGTTATAGGGGCTCCTGTCTTCAAGGAGCTTGGAAATAGGATATGCACATGACAAGAGGAATAACCAACAAGACAACATGAGAGACGCTACAAGGTAGTGTGTGATGAGTTGTTATAACATTAGTCAAGTCTCAAGTACTCGTATCTACAATAAAGGTTTTCAGTTAGGGAGAGGAGAGTGCTGGGGGCTGGAGTGGGAAAGCTCATAGGTGAGCTGCAAGTGGAATGTTGAAAGTGGTTAGAATTTGAATCGTCATATGAACTGGGGACGTAAGATTCAGAGGAGAGGCCTGTGGCTATCAGCCCCTTCTATGATTCCACAGCATCTTGTTGGCACCTCTTTGATAGCACTTATTACAAAATATTGTGATGTACAGTTTGCATGTCTGCTCCCTCTATTGAAAGCTTTTTAAGGACAGTGAAATATTTTATTCATTTAAAATATTTGGCATCCATCACATATTATGCATGTAATAAATGCTGGGCAAATGATGATGGGTGAGTAAATGGCTGCAGTAAAGATTGAAAATGCATGATGTGACAGAGCAGATTTAGTGGGTGTGACAGGAGGACAGAGGAAGGTAGCCTGTTGCCACATTGAGGAAGACCTTGAATGTCAGCTTGGGAGCACTGAGCAAAAGGAGACTGGGCTGCCCTTGTAAGGGTGGAGGTGACATTAGAGATTTATTTTAGGAAGATTTATTTAGTAGTGATGTACACCTGCCCAGAGGCAGGAAACCAGTTAATGGGGTATTACAATAATCTAGATCTAGGGTCCTCTAAGATGTCCCACTATCACTTCATTTTTTAAAAAAGATTCATGTGGGGGCACCCGGGTGGCTCAGTCAGTTAAGCGTCTACCTTCAGCTTGGGTCATGATCCCAGGGTCCTGGGATCGAGCCCCGCATGGGGTTCCCTGCTCAGCCGGGACCCTGCTTCTCCCTCTCCTTCTGTCCCCCCTCCCACTTGTGCTCTCTCTCTCACTTACTCTCTCTCTCTCAAATAAATAAATAAATAAATAAATAAATAAATAAATAAAATCTTTACAAATAAATAAGTAAAAAGATTCATGTGATGTGACAAAGAGGATTAGGATTGTGGTACATGGGAAAGGGAGGCCAGGATCACTGTCACGTCATTTCGTTACAGCACATTAAGGGTGATAGTGTTAAGTGACGGGCTGGCTCCCCAGGCTCCTAGGTCACCTTGTGACGCCTCAGGCTTCACTCGCCTTCTGCAGAGAGCTTGGTGATGATCAGAGAGCAGCTTTGCCCGTGCCATTTATCATAATAGAGAGAAGTGGACCCTAAGTAGTGGAAACAAACCTTATCAGTCGTTGGGGCGCTGGCCTCTCCTCTGGTTAGGCAAGGATAGAGGTGGCACCTGCTAAGTGCCTTCTAGGCCAGGGGCTCAGAACCTTGCTCAGGTTAGATGGATGACTTGGCCCCACGTCCAGACCTTCAGATGCACCAGGCTTGCTGTTGCCATTCGATAGAAGGTTGAAACTTTAGAAATATTTTTGTGCATTGAATCGATGTGTTGGGTCAGTAGTGCCCTCCCAAGGACCACTGCTGAACCTAATGGAGAGGTATTTCTCCTTCAGTCCAGGTCACCGTATACTCTCTGCTTAGCCAGTCAGCCAGCACACAGCACAGGGACTTCTGTTTCTAGGAAGGGGATAGAAACCTCTTCACTGTCTTTCAGACTGCTTAGGGTAAGAAGCACTAACTTCTATCTGGCCATCATGATTTGATTATGTGTTCTGGAACTGAAGGAAACGGCTCCGTACCAGAACTTCCATGCCAGTAAAGGCAGCAGGGAGATGAGAGCATGCCCAGTCATCCAGACTTTGTCTTGCATCCCAGCTTCTTTGCCATTGTCTTTCAAAACCAATGGCTTGTCTAGAGTCTTTGACTCCCAGAAATGATAATTCCACAGCCCCCCCAACATTTTATCAAGAAAAATTTCAAACATGCAGTGGAAAAAATTCAGTAGTGTAACTGCATGTACACACAACTGGATTCTACCATTAACATTTGCTGCACTTGCTTTACCATGTATCTCTCCGTCTAGAGTGGGTCATTTGTTAACAATCCCTTCTCTTATACAATGAAAATCATTACAGTAATAATCACAAAATAACATGAATAATAATAACTGGAAAAACTAAAAATTTTTAATCACCTTTGTATGTATAATTATGTTAGTAAAAAATAAAGTTAACAAGATAAATGTTGCATACAAAATATTATATAAAAATTATTACACTTTGGGGCGCCTGGGTGGCTCAGCTTTTGGGCATCTGCCTTTGGCTCAGGTCATGATCCCAGAGTCCTGGGATCGAGCCCCGCATTGGGCTCCCTGCTCAACAAGCCTGCTTCTCCCTCTCCCTCTGCCTGCTGCTCCCCCTGCTGTGCTCTCTCTCTCTCTCTCTGTCAAATAGGTGGATGGAATCTTTAAAAAAAAAAATTATTACACTTTGCAGTTTATACCCCGTATGCCTGTTTTACTTTTTTTTTTTTTTTTAAGATTTTATTTCTTTATTTACCAGAGAGAGAGAGAGTACAAGCAGGGGAAGTGGCAGGGAGAGGGAGAGGAAGAAGTAGGCTCCTGATGAGCAGAGAGCCTGACGTGGGCCTCGATCCCGGGACCCGAGGATCGTGACCTGAACTGAAGGCAGACGCCCAACTGACTGAGCCACCCAGGCACCCCTGCATGCCTGTTCTAAATTTGCAATATAAATTAACTCTAAATGATCATATGAATTAAGAAAAATTAAATAATTAAAGTTTCATATCTTCATCTTTGTCAAGGTGCTATTGTTGCTTATGCTAAATCTTCTGTTTAAATGCAGGAATATGTAACCCCACAGGGTTTGTCAGAGACCCAGGATTCTGGCCAAATGAGTTCAAATGCTTCCAGACCACCAGAAACTTACTCCTGAAAGAAGCATGTGTGACAGAGTCCTCGTGCGTTCGAGACCAACTGTACGAATGGGAGTTCTCTCAATTAACTTCTACGCGACAATTCATTATTTATTAAAAGAGGAGAATAAAAATGTGCTCATTTGAAGCTTGTATATACATATTTTTAAAACTCAATTGTAATAACGGACAGCAATTGTTTCAAACTTATCCCAAAGCTTTTTTCGGCGAGGAGTATTTTATTATTTAGACATTATTTAGAATTGCTGGTTTATGGTAATAATATAAAGCAGACTTTAGTCGGCTTTCTGGTTGTTTTAAAATCCTGTGCATATAGTGTAGCCTTTTGTGATTGGCTACCCCTTCGCATTCATTATGACGTCAAAGAGAAATAGAGCTGGACCCCCAGCAGAAGGCTCTGAAGACGGATTTTATTCAGTACCATTGCAATAGGGGAAAGAGACTGCAGGATAGAACTCAGCCCAGCTCCAGATACAGCAAAGCCAGTGGTGATTTGTGGTCAGTGAGCAGAGTAAGGGGGCCAGTGGGTGGAAAATCACTAAGAAAAGACATCAAGGGTAGGGAGATTCTCACTAAAGGCAGGCCAAGGATTTATGCATCAAGGGTGGGGCGATGAGGACCTTGATCAGGTATGAAGGGTGATCAGATGTCAAGGCTGGGGGAGGGGGAGATTCTCACTAAGCTGACAGCA
>NW_024426552.1:55884200-55936278 GCF_017311325.1 Ursus maritimus
CATTCCTGCTACAACTGGCCTGGGTAGGCTGCGGAGAGGGCCCAAGGATGGGGCCTAGTGAACAAGAGGGCTCAGAGCAGCCTGTCTCAGGGTCGACACTCAAGGAGACAGTCTTTGTCAGTGACCACTGCCAAAGTGCCACATGGCACTTACTTATACAGGTGAAAGGAGTAGTTATAGAAATAAGGGAAATAATACAGAAAAGAGGGGCAATTAAAGAAAGCTCTATTTTTAGATTTCCCAATCTTATAAAACCTAAAGCATTATTAGTCATTTCACCAGTGTTATTAATAAATTGCAAAGCCAGGAAGTGAATTAGTACAACATGGCATAGTCAGGCTGTCGTTCTGTCTGTGCCTGACTAACGTTTGACCACTTTCAGCGGGCAGTTTCTCTAGTGCGTTCCTATGAACGGCCCTTGAGTGACGCCCGAGATTGTGTCCAGAGCGGTGCTTTCTCGTCTAAAGGGCCATTGATCGGCTTTCCATTAATGCCTGGTGCTCACAGGAAAGCCTGTTTGTGTCACAGGGAAGAGCCGGGTAACATGTGAGCAAGCCTCGCCTTTTCCTCCGCTGTCTGCTAAGGACGACGCCCCTCAGGATTCCCCACGTCCCACCCCTGAACCTAAGTCAGGCTGGTGTAGGCAAGAATGGGGGAGAGAGGGGCGCCTGGGAGGCTCAGCCCTTAGGTGTCTGCCTTCGGCTCAGGTCATGATCCCAGGACCCTGGGATCGAGCCCTGCATTGAACCCCGCATCGGGCTCCCTCCTTGGCGGGAAGCCTGCTTCTCCATCTCCCACTCCCCCTGCTTGTGTTCCCTCTCTCACTGTCTCTCTCTGCCAAATAAATAAATAAAATCTTTAAAAAAAAAAAAAAAGAATGGAGGAGATGAGTGCAGGGCATTTTCACCAGAAAAGGCCCAGGTTGACAGAGGGCTGCAAGAGTGGGGAGAAAAAAGGAAAAAGTCCTCTCGAATGGGGATTTTTCAAAGCTCATAGCTGCACAGTCTAGAGCAGAATCAGAGAGTGAGGCTTCTGGAACCTTCTTGGATCCGAGCAAGAGAAATGGGGGTGTGGAGATTTCTAAGAAGCAGGACTGGGGGTTATATGTTAGATCTCTTAGTAAATTCTTGAGAAGATACAGGTAAAAAAAAATTTTTAATTTGATTTAACTTTTCATCTCTTATTAATTTTATAACTGGGAGGCAACATTTTAATAACTTGGAAATATTTTCCGATTGTTGAATGTGTCCCTGTGAAGCAATCTTGCCTTGAGGCTCTGCTCTGAGGGCCTGACTCTTATGGAGTTATGTTAAGAAGCCTGTGGTTTGGGGTGCAAAGTTGGGGTGCGAGTTCCCTTTAACACTCACTATATAGCAATGCGGCAGCTTCAGTTTCTGAACTGGACCCCGTGGAGGTAAATTGATTCCTTCCCGCTGAAAGCTAGCTTGAACGCGGCCACCGATTCTCCTCAAGCGAGAATGTAAGAGGATAAAAACTAGCTTTGAGACCCTTCAAAGCTCACACAAAGAAAACCTAACAATGGACAAAGAAAAGATGGATGTTTTATCCAAACCTGCTGAAGGGAGCGTAAGTACAGCATGGGAAGCCTTCTCTCTTACTTGACTGCCATGTATTGGTGACCTTGTTCGTACAATGAGACTGTGTGACTCTATATAAATAAAGAGAGCAATAATGTACTTGATCTTCTTACGGTACTTAATGGATTTTACCAATGTGAGCCTGTTTCAAAGTGCTGTACTCGGCAATTGATTTGCAACTGTTTTTCTGAAACTCCAGGGAAATCGTACTGATCTCCGTCCACATTCCATTTTAAAATTTAATCAGTGCTAACTGAACCGGCCTATAATGTGTTCCTGCCCCGAAGGACCCAGCCTTGGCCCTGTCAGTCCTACAAGTGCCAGCCTTTCTGCGCGTTTCCCTTTTTTACTTCTTTGGGGGAATATTTGAAAGTAGTCTGGCACCATAGTCATCTCATCCTGCAATGGAATCTTTTTCTCTGTAGAAATACCACCTTCATGCCTTGGGACATCACATTCCACGAGCCCTGGTCTAGTTCAATTTCACCAGGAGGGATATAAGCTACATTTCACTCCAGGGGTTGACAAGGGTGTTTGGCAAAAAAGAATGAGCAGGCCATGAATAATTCAGAATGTACTTGGCACATGTTATCCCATTAATTGGTAGGATTAAAGACTGGAGACATGGACTTTGAATGGAACACGGAGGGAGAGTAAGAGAGAATGAGAGAACTCTTGAGAGAACTCAAAAGAGATGATGTCTTTGAAACTGGTGTTCTAGGTCGTTTCCTTTAAAGGAATGTGTGGTTAAAAGTTATTTCATCACTGGAGTTTAGTTACCCTGACATGTATAAATCTCTCCTTCAAAGAAGCTAAACTCTTCAATACATTATTAAAGAATTCACAGCATCGGATGACAGAGGGTAGAGGAGAAAAAAAAAGAGGAGGGAAACAGTTAAATAATGCATTTTTTCCTCTTGCACATAAGGTTTTGCACATCGGTATGCTAAAACCAATAATTTTGCGGGTCCTCTATTTCATTCTTTATTTTTTTTAAAGATTTCATTTATTTATTTGACAGAGAGCGAACACAAGCAGGGGGAGTGGGAGAGGGAGAAGCAGGCTTCCCGCTTAGCCGGCAGCCTGATGCGGGGCTCGATCCCAGGACCCTGGGATCATGACCTGAGCTGAAGGCTGACACTTAATGACTGAGCCACCCAGGTGCCCCTCATTCTTGATTTTTAAATAATTCTTTCATTTGGCATTGAGAAACTGAGTCCCTGATCAGCTCATTGACTGTCTTTAAAGTGCACACATGGGAGGCCCTGGTTCCTATCTCATAGCCCTGCACAAACCACAGCGTCATCATCCTCAACTTGTTTTTCTCTAACACCCCATCAGGAAGCCATAAGTGAGAAATCAATTTGTTGCTTTGGGGAACTCACTTATATTCTTATTTTTAGTCCTGCCTCAGCCAGAAGAAATTGATGGTGGGACAAAAGCAATATAATACAAACACGTGAAACACACGCCTATTCCCACAGCTGAGCTGTGTACACATGAAATGACCCTCAGAGACTTCTTGCTGCCTGACCTTCGGGTCCTCTGGTCCACCCTCCAGGAAATTCAGGCCCGTCCTTTACAGCATCTATTTGGCAGAAGTGGAGAGTTGAGGAGAGGATCTGGGATTCATATAACGAATAATTCACTGAAGTTCATATAGTGTCTGATTTTTCTGATCTTAATTACCTGATTTAATGCAAGTCATTCATTACACTTATATCGATGATTTGACTGATATAATGAGGCCTTTTAGTGCTAAGATTCTCCTTGGATGCCTCCATTCCACATGTGTTCTAGACTAATATATCTTCTTTTCTTCCCCTTTCTTCTCTTTCTTTCTTCTTTCTTTCTTTCTTTCTTTCTTTCTTTCTTTCTTTCTTTCTTTCTTTCTTTTCTTTCTTTCTTTCTTTCTATTTTCCTTTCTTTCCTTCCTTCCTTCCTTCCTTCCTTCCTTCCTTCCTTCCTTCCTTCCTTCCTTCTTTCTTCTTAGATATCCAATATCTCAGTTCAGGTGATCAGCGCCCAAGGGAAGCTGCCAGGTAGACGGGCACCTCGGAAACCCGCCGGCAAAGCCAAACCCAAGAAGCCATCCAAGAAGAAAGCTCCCTTCTGGAATGTCCAAAACAAAATCATTGTCTTCACAGTATTTCTCTTCATCCTAGCAGTCATAGCCTGGACACTTCTGTGGCTCTACATCCGTGAGTGAAAATCCGTGTTCCTTTGGGGCTAGGCCTTGTCCTGTGGCTTCAGCATCGGCAGGGCTCGCCCCATCTGGCCCTGGGTGTGTCTGAGAGAATTCCCCAAGTTCCCAGGCTGATAGCCACTCCCAAAACTGTGAAGATTGTCAGGAGGAAGAAAGCAGAATTGTCTTTCCCATTTCTTCTTTTACCACCGCTGCTTTCTTCCCATGGGAGAGCAAGAGGAACAGGGCTGGGGGAGGGGAGGACAAGAGCTGAGGAGGAGGCTCAGGAGCTTTGGAAGAGTTCAGAAATGTAATGTATTTTTAGCTTTAAGAAATGAATGGGATTCTCAGTTGTTTCATTTCCTCATTCCACCCACTGCTGGTTTCTAGGCAACCTCACATTTCCTGCTCCCCGAGCTTCTTTCACTCACGCATCTTTCTCTCCGCTGTGTTTATGTTTTTGTCAAGCTGATTGGTTATGCTTTTGTCTATCTGACTGATCCTTTTGGACGGGAGTTATGACTAAGTTTTTCGTAAAGAGTACTTACCCATGCTGCTCAGTCACTATAGCATTCGTTGACTTATGCTCAACTTCCAACCCCATACATGGTAATATGTTTGATACAAGATACGTGTACTCTCAAGGATATTAAAAATTGGTTATGAGGCAGGATTTATAGGCAAAGAATTAATGAATATTGTATTGAACAGTTCAGGTCATATATATATATATACACACACACAAACTGATTACTTACGATTTGCACTTCACAACGTAAGACATCAGACATACCAAGATATATCTCCTACCTTCAAAAAGCTCACAGATGCATTTTCTACTTTCAAAAAACTTACAGTTCAGTGCTGGAGAGGGGGTGTGAGTTGATTTTTATTTTTATTTATGTTTATTTTTTTGCTGAAGCAATTACTTTGCAATCACAGAAGAGAGGCATCTAGCCTGCCCAGGAATAGAGTCCAGGGAAGGCTTCATGAACTGGTGGTTCAAAATTCACTTCTTTCCTCCTCCAGGAAATTCAGGCCCGTCCTTTACAGCATCTATTTGGCAGAAGTGGAGAGTTGAGGAGAGGATCTGGGATTCATATAACGAATAATTCACTGAAGTTCATATAGTGTCTGATTTTTCTGATCTTAATTACCTGATTTAATGCAAGTCATTCATTACACTTATATCGATGATTTGACTGATATAATGAGGCCTTTTAGTGCTAAGATTCTCCTTGGATGCCTCCATTCCACATGTGTTCTAGACTAATATATCTTCTTTTCTTCCCCTTTCTTCTCTTTCTTTCTTCTTTCTTTCTTTCTTTCTTTCTTTCTTTCTTTCTTTCTTTCTTTCTTTCTTTTCTTTCTTTCTTTCTTTCTTTTTCTTTTTCTTTCTATTTTCCTTTCTTTCCTTCCTTCTTTCCTTCCTTCTTTCCTTCCTTCCTTCCTTCCTTCCTTCCTTCCCTTCTCCCTTTTCTCTCCCTCTCTAGATATCCAATATCTCAGTTCAGGTGATCAGCGCCCAAGGGAAGCTGCCAGGTAGACGGGCACCTCGGAAACCCGCCGGCAAAGCCAAACCCAAGAAGCCATCCAAGAAGAAAGCTCCCTTCTGGAATGTCCAAAACAAAATCATTGTCTTCACAGTATTTCTCTTCATCCTAGCAGTCATAGCCTGGACACTTCTGTGGCTCTACATCCGTGAGTGAAAATCCGTGTTCCTTTGGGGCTAGGCCTTGTCCTGTGGCTTCAGCATCGGCAGGGCTCGCCCCATCTGGCCCTGGGTGTGTCTGAGAGAATTCCCCAAGTTCCCAGGCTGATAGCCACTCCCAAAACTGTGAAGATTGTCAGGAGGAAGAAAGCAGAATTGTCTTTCCCATTTCTTCTTTTACCACCGCTGCTTTCTTCCCATGGGAGAGCAAGAGGAACAGGGCTGGGGGAGGGGAGGACAAGAGCTGAGGAGGAGGCTCAGGAGCTTTGGAAGAGTTCAGAAATGTAATGTATTTTTAGCTTTAAGAAATGAATGGGATTCTCAGTTGTTTCATTTCCTCATTCCACCCACTGCTGGTTTCTAGGCAACCTCACATTTCCTGCTCCCCGAGCTTCTTTCACTCACGCATCTTTCTCTCCGCTGTGTTTATGTTTTTGTCAAGCTGATTGGTTATGCTTTTGTCTATCTGACTGATCCTTTTGGACGGGAGTTATGACTAAGTTTTTCGTAAAGAGTACTTACCCATGCTGCTCAGTCACTATAGCATTCGTTGACTTATGCTCAACTTCCAACCCCATACATGGTAATATGTTTGATACAAGATACGTGTACTCTCAAGGATATTAAAAATTGGTTATGAGGCAGGATTTATAGGCAAAGAATTAATGAATATTGTATTGAACAGTTCAGGTCATATATATATATATACACACACACAAACTGATTACTTACGATTTGCACTTCACAACGTAAGACATCAGACATACCAAGATATATCTCCTACCTTCAAAAAGCTCACAGATGCATTTTCTACTTTCAAAAAACTTACAGTTCAGTGCTGGAGAGGGGGTGTGAGTTGATTTTTATTTTTATTTATGTTTATTTTTTTGCTGAAGCAATTACTTTGCAATCACAGAAGAGAGGCATCTAGCCTGCCCAGGAATAGAGTCCAGGGAAGGCTTCATGAACTGGTGGTTCAAAATTCACTTCTTTCCTAACTTGAGCATGCCCGCGACGAGCTGGGTCCTGTGATCAGTGTGGAAACAGAGTGGTAGAGCAGGGAGATTCTCTATCCTGAAAGAGCTTAAAGACTAGCAAAGGAAGTCAAGTCAATAGGCAATTAAGAGAAACACAAGACACAATCCCAACCCAGAATGAACCAACTTATTTCCCATCGGTTCTCTGCTGGCCCTCAACTGATGCATTCGCCTTGCTTTGGCATTTCTGTGTAAAGTTTTGGAACATCACACATGTAGAGGGAGTCTGTCTGTGTGAAAAATCAGAGAAGGATGTTTCAGGAAGACAGACCAGTATGAGCAAAGGGAACTGTTCAACAAACAATGATATTGTGACCATGCAGCTTGTTGTATGTCGGGCTGAGCTGGAGAGTTAGGTGAATGTAATCTAGTTCTAGACTAAATTGATCTCGCTTATATTGTTGTTATCCGGACCCTTGAGTACTTACTGATAGAGGAAGACTGTATGAGCTTCTAGATAGAAGGCATGGCTTTCACTCAAATTTTAAAGAGTCTGTAACAACAACAAAAATCTAAGAAGCATTTCCCTGTGAAAATCAGGAATGAAAACAACCATTGTTTTATACGGGAGGCTAGTGAGTCAAGGTGATCCATCCAAGGTCACATAGCTTGAAAGAATAAATCTAG
Organism: Ursus maritimus; assembly: GCF_017311325.1. Taxonomy (NCBI): domain Eukaryota; kingdom Metazoa; phylum Chordata; class Mammalia; order Carnivora; family Ursidae; genus Ursus; species Ursus maritimus. The sequence goes on from NW_024426552.1 coordinate 55,891,359, forward strand.
GACATCAGCTCAGGCCTTCTGCCCCTGTGCCCCTTTCCCACACCCCCACAGCCTCACTCCACTGCAAGGGGCTACTGTGACTTTGGATGGCCCAAACAAGGGAGGTGGCTTCCTACCACTCGCATAGGCGCCCCTTCTTCCTAATTCAGTCGTCCCTTATGGCAGCATTTCCATGTGCTGGGCATTGCGCTGGGAGAGAATATTCTCTCCTTTTCTTTCTCTACCACCCTTCCTTTCTCTCTTCCTTCCCTCAAATATTTATTGAGCTTCAAAGCTACAAAAAGGGCTGAGGGACAAAAAGAAGTTACTGTTACTCTTAAAGGACAGAAATACAGACAGAAGTTATGATATAGTGGGACATACATCACAGGAGAGAAATGTACCCTGGCCACGGGAGCCAGGGGAATGTTACCACCAAGGAGGAAGACCTTGGTAACAAAAAGGAAAGGAAGAAAGAAGAGCCCCTCATCCCTCACCCCCCCACTCCCCCAAGCTATTCTCAGGTGCCCTAAGGCAACTCAGACACAGCAGTGTTCTTGCTCATGTTGTCAGTGGTTTCCGGGCAGGCCGGACACCCAGTCCTATAGTCCTCACTGGGCAGAGTATTTGAGCACGAGTGACCTGACACTGGGCTGAAACCATGCTTTGGGGCCCACAGGAAGAATGAGTTCTCCATGTATTGCACAGAGCTGAAGGCCAGCCCAGCACCCTGCGCCTCAGCACCCAAGTCAGATAAGGATGAGCCCCCAGCAGCTCAGTGAATGTCAGCTGGAGGCCCTTCCCTCTTCCGCCACTATGCTCACTTGACCGCCCAGCAGACATTTCTTTTTTTTTTTTTTTTAAAGATTTTATTTATTTATTTGACAGAGACAGCCAGCGAGAGAGGGAACACAAGCAGGGGGAGTGGGAGAGGAAGAAGCAGGCTCCTAGCGGAGGAGCCTGATGTGGGGCTTGATCCCAGAATGCTCGGATCATGCCCTGAGCTGAAGGCAGACACTTAACGACTGAGCCACCCAGGCGCCCCCGAGCAGACATTTCTTACCTCCTTGCCGTCTACAGACTCAGGATCCATGAAAACTGCATATGCTCTTTTTGGTCCCTTAGTGACTCTAGGATGTGTATAAAGTCAAAAAGGTGTACCTTTTACCTTTTAATCTTGTTCATAAATATTTATCAGGAGTCGATAGAACAGACTATCCTAAGAGAAATGGTGATTTATTGCTGATGGAAGTGTTGTTATTAACGACATTTAGAGCTTCCCAGGCTATGAACCAGTAACACACGTAGCTGCCCAATAAAACCATTTGCGGAGCCTGATACTGACGTAGAGCAGACAATGTTTCACTGCCACGCAGAGGGGAGACCCTTACCTGCTTTCTCTCCTGTCTTACAGGTAAGACAGAAAGCAAAGATGCTTTTTACTTTGTGGGGATGTTTCGCATCACCAACATTGAGTTTCTTCCTGAATACCGACAGAAGGAGTCCAGGGAATTTCTGTCAGTGGCATGGACTGTGCAGCAAGTGGTGAGGTGATGGGGGTGTGTGGGGGGGGGAGGGTTTTGTGAAAGGCTGGGAGAGTGGGGTCGGGGTCAGGGGATGAGGGGTTAGGATGGCGGGGTCACAAGTGTCACAGGTGAGCAGGGAGGATGAAGGAAGAAGTCAGAGGGAAACATGGGATTTAGCTCCTGTTGGCTGTAATTGCTTGACAGAATTGCTAATTAATTCAATTTAATTTATTTGTTTACTCATGTATTTTATTTATTGCTGAAAGTAAAAGCAAATAGCTCTCTGAGCTCCAGTTTTTCTCATCTGTAAGATAAAGGAATTGGATCACGTGATCTTTAAAATGCCTTCCAGAACTAAAGTTACAATCATAGTGATTGATTCTAGGAGCTGTACACATTTATCTCAACCTCAACACACTGGAATCTCTTTACTTTTTTAAAAATTCTCTTTATAAAACTAATATGTATTTAGCTATAAAAATTATAAAATTCAGAAAATTACAAAAAAGGAACATTAAAATTTTCTTTAATATCATCTCCAGAGATAGAGTCCCTTTTTATTCTGGGCCACATAGGCATAGAGGACAGCACAATATTGGAATATTAGTAGATATTCAGTTTTATAATCTGAATGTTTCTATGCAAGTAAATATTCTTTTAAAAATGTAAGTTTTAACAGCTACAAAGTTAGCTAAATCCTTTAAAAAATTTTTTTTAATTTAAATTCAATTTAGTTAACATACTGGATATTATTAGTTTCAGGGGTAGAATTTAGGGATTCATCAGTTGCATATAACACCCAGTGCTCATCACATCAAATGCCTCCTTGATGCCCATCACCCAGTTATCCCATCCCCCCCACCTCCCCTCCAGCAGCCCTCACTTCCTTCCCCATAGTTCAGAGTCTCATGATTTGTTTCCCTCTCTGATTTTATCTTATTTTATTTTTCCTTCCCCTATGTTTATCTGTTTTGTATCTTAAATTCCACATATGAGTGAAATCATATGGTGTTTGTCTTTCTCTGGCTGACTTATTGCGCTCAGCCTAATAACCTCTAGTTCCGTCCCGTTCTTGCAAATGGCACAGCCAATCCTTTTTATTGGATATTTGCTACACAAAAAGTAGCAAAAGTGCTACATAGCTACACAAAAGCGCTACATAGATTGTGTATCTCTGTGATTACTTCCTTAGCCGATCCCCTAAAAGTATATAAAAATATCTGTTCATGGCTCTTGGTACATATCACCAACTAGAAACTTCTGCCAATTTGTAGTGCACAGTAATGGAGTAATGTCACTCCTGTGACAGGCGCCCTGCCGTGTAGACTGCGGATAGGCTGTGTGTGAGAGAGGACAAGCTAGAACAATGGCGGGCACAGCGACAAGAAAGAAAGAAAGAAAGAAAGAAAGAAAGAAAGAAAGAAAGAAAGAAAGAAAGAAAGAGAGAGAGAGAGAGAGAGAGAGGGAGGGAGGGAGGGAGGGAGGGAGGGAGGGAGAGAGAGAGAGAGAAAGAAAGAAAGAAAGAAAGAAAGAAAAAGGGATGGAAGGAAGGAAGAGGGAGAGAGAGAAAGAAAGAAAAGAAAGGAGAGATGGAGGGAAAGAGAAAGAGGAGAAAGAAAAAGAGAAAGAAAAAGAAAAAAAAAGCGGGGGCTCAGCCGTTTTAGGTAACATGTTCCGTGTTGCATAGTCAGGTGGGTGATTTTGCCTTTAGGTAGGAAGGGGAACACAGGAGGAGGAGATTCGGCAGAGACTCAGTTTGGCTTTAGAAATGCTATGGAAGGGCAAAGAAGGTAAATTCAAATAGCTCTCCTTTGGATCAAACTCTCCTTACAAGGGCTGGGTGTTTCTCTTGAGACTGCGTGGGAGGAGGGGGGTTGGTAGACCTGGCGGAGGGCGCCGCCTGCCCCCTAGTGGCTAGTAGGGCAATGTGTCCATAAGAATATAAACTTGCCAGGCTGCGCATTGATAGAAAAGTGGTTGGGTCAAGTACTTTGAAAATGTACTTAAAGGAGTTTGATTTATTAATTGTGGAGAAAATTAACCTTTGGAGTAGGCAGAATACAGAAGTTAAACTTGATTAGGGTGTCTCAAGACAGCGAGGAATGAATGACGGTAACTGATTATTCTTCAAAGAGAACACAGAGTAAGTAACCGAAGACTCGAGGCTTCAGCCAGGGCCCTGCTTTCTGCTTGCTAGCTGTCGGGGCTTGCACCTACGTATGCTAGGTACTGTGAGACGAAGCCAAGCTTGAAAGACTCAGACACCTCCTTTTTTTTTTTTTTTTCCAGGTAAACCTGATTTATACAACATCTGCCTTCTCTGAATTTTACAAGCAGTCTGTCGTTGCAGATGTCAGGTAATACATGTCCCTTGCTTTGGGACTTCTGTGTTTACTGCTGTAAATTCCTCTCAAGGCTGTGGAAGGGCTCAGATAGCACCATTCTCCAGCAACTTCCTGGAGGTGGCTTTGGGTTAATACTTTTTTAGCACAACGGGTGACCCATCTCTGCCGTGCTGTCATGCTACGTTTTTCTCTTCATCTGCCAAAGCCTGCCCTCTCCCCACAGCCGGGATCCTGGGCCCCCGGTATTGTTACTGCTGGGCAAAATGGCCACAAACATGACTAGCATTGGGTGGGGGTAAAACCAAACTACAGTCCAGTATTTCTCAAAATATGTTCAGCCAAAAATTGGTCACGGGAGATTTTCTGAGAAAAAAAAAGGATCTCATGGTCAAATAATTTTTATTAAAATTTATTTTATGAGTTTTTAATGGATTCATTTTATTAAAACTTATTTTTTAAATTGTGTGCCATGTTCCCCCACCTCCAGTGTCTCTGCAGAGACTCACAATTCACTTTGACATACCAAAGGCAATAAGAAGTCTGGGAGTAGAGCAATTTGTTTACTTTCTCTTTCCTGCATTATTTACCATAGAACACTCCAGGTTTGTTTTTCATAAAACATGACGGTATTTGTGCCCTTAGAGCTCTTGCTCCAGGGTTTGGCTAAACACCAAGTTGGACTGGATTCCTGGATTTGCTACTTATTAGCCATATGATTTTCAGTCGTAGTTGGCCTTGACTTCCTTTTCTGTAAAGCTAGAATAATAGGACCTTCCTTCTAAGATTAAGTGGGATCAAGCGGAATTGAGCACTGTGTCTGGACAAGGCAAAGTATCAAAAATCAGAGTTGTTGTTATTTGTAATAGCAGTGAATGATTGATATCCGTAAAAATAGTATATTCTCCAGGGAGATGCAACAATACACGAATGATTCTAGATGTGAACCCAACACAGGAAGACACATACTATGATGCTTTCCCTTCCCAACCCCCACAATAGGAGTCAATGACTTCTTAAAGAAGGGATTTTGGAAGTTGAAGGATGTCCTCACTGGCCTTACCTTGAATCATTCAGTTGGGTCACTGGTTTTCTATGAGAGTCCACTTCCTAAGATACACACATGAACATCCCTCTTTTTTTTTTTTTCTATAGCAGCAACAACAAAGGTGGCCTCCTTGTCCACTTTTGGATTGTGTTTGTCATGCCACATGCCAAGGGTCATATCTTCTGTGAGGACTGCGTGGCCGCCATTTTGAAGGACTCCATCCAGACGAGCATCATAAACCGAACCTCTGTGGGGAGCTTGCAGGGCCTGGCTGTAGACATGGACTCTGTGGTACTAAATGGTGATTGTTGGGTAATTCTCCTTCATGCATTCCTTCCTGCAGCACTCCTGATACTGCCATTAAACTTAGTCAATATTGTAATGAAGTATTCTCTTCTGCAATCCCAGTAAAACAAGATTAGCTGAGGACATTGATAAAGGAAGTTGCTAAATGTTATATACAATGATTGGACAATAGAAGTGGGTTCAAAATACATATGAAATTGAATTTGTTCAAGTGTCCCCTGCCCTATATTTAATTCAGCTTCACGAATCTTCAAACTAAGGCTCCAAGTCCTGAAGAAGAAGGAATTTTACTGAGGCTTATCTTGTCTTTTCCCTTGTCCAGACCCAATGCGCCTATGTTATAGAGTGTTACCCAATGTTCCACAATGGCCTGCTGAATAGCCCCGCCAAAATGCTATCTCATCATTTGATTTGCCAGTAAAATACTTTAATTATGTGACCCCAAAATTATGCTTTCTCTCTTGATTTAAATCATACACACACACACACACACACATATATATAAATCATCGGCATCTGTCTATCCATCTATCTATCCATCTGCCAGGCATGTAATGTAGTAGTATGTGGCTGATAAGTGTTGCTAAATGAATGAATGAAATACCTCTAGTGAAAAAGTCGGCACCACAAATACTATTTCAGATCTGGGACTAATTATTATTATATTTGTTTTGTTGCTTTTTACCTTTAAAGATGTTTAAAATGTGTCACTAAGGACAATTTCAAGCATCAAGAAAAGTAAAGAGAGTGTGATCATGAACTCTCATGCATCCTTTTACTCAACTGCAACAACTATGAACTCACGGCCCTCCCACTTCTCTCGAAATACATAAACAACTTCCCCTACCCTCCCTGGATTATTTTAAAGCAAATCCCAGATAGGATGAATTGCTTTTAAAGGACTGAAAGGAATTTTTACTAAACAAAATTCTAACAAAGTGAAATGTTGGAACTGACCGTCTCTTTTCCATGTGTTTTTTCGATGCAGCTGGGCTTCGGTCAGATTACTCTTCAACCATAGGTTCTGGTAAAGTATGACATGCGGCTTCTTCTACGCTGTCTCCAAATCAGTATCCTTTTTGGCTATAGTTTTATTTTCAAATAATGGTATTTGTTAGTGCTCTCTCAGTTGCCTGTGACAGAAATACACTCGAACTGGCTTAAGCCCAGAAGAAACGTGATCGGCTCTTATAACTGGGACATATTATGGAATGTATTGGTTTCAGGCATGTTTGGGGCCAGGTTGTAAAATAAAATATCATCAGGACTCTGCATCTGTGCTTTTCCCTGTCGAAGCTTCATCGAGGGTATTTTTCTCATGTGGTCTCATGAATGACAACTGGTAGATTCAAGCTTATAATTTATCAGTAGCAGCAATAGTAGGAAAAAAAAGGCCACACAAATTTCCAGAATTTTTGCAGAAGTCGTGGGGCTGAGCTTAGTGTCTCAGATTGGCTGGCCTGCCCATTTATGAACCAGCTTCTTTTACTCTGATTGGCCAGTCTGGGTCATGTGCCCATCTCTGGACCTAGAGGTAAGTTTAACCCCGACCAAATCATACAGGCAGGGTAGGGATAGCTTCTCAAAGTAAAGACTTGGTGTTATTACCAGAAGAGAGCGGAGTAGACTCCGGGCTGGCAAAACAGCAGCTGTCCTCCTCATGAACTCTTTGCTCTTTACGCTTTATAAAGATGTCTAGAAAAGTCATTCCTAAAACAAAAGTGCTGTCTCCACAGACAAAGGCTGCTCTCAGCACTTGTATGCGGATCGCCTGTCTCTCCGCTACCCTCTGGAGATTTCTGCAACCTCAGGGCTGCTGCTGTGCCACTTCAAGCTGGTGGCCATCGTGGGCTATCTGATCCGTCTCTCGATAGAGTCCGTCCAGATTGAAGCTGACAACTGTGTCACGGACTCTCTGACCATTTACGACTCCCTCTTGCCAATCCGGAGCGCCATCTTGTATAGGTACTGGGATTTGCGAGTGAAGACTTTTTTACAGTGTCTCTCTTGGGCAGTATCTCGTTTCCCTTAGACTTTTTTTTTTTTTTTAAAGATTTTATTTATTTATTTGACAGAGAGAGAGAGAGACAGCCAGCGAGAGAGGGAACACAAGCAGGGGGAGTGGGAGAGGAAGAAGCAGGCTCATAGCAGAGAAGCCTGATGCGGGACTCGATCCTGTAATGCCAGAATCACGCCCTGAGCCGAAGGCAGACGCTTAACCGCTGTGCCACCCAGGTGCCCCTCCCTTAGACTTTTAAAACTATTTTTGTGTGCGCTCATGCGTTCAAAGACTGACCCATGCCTTACTTAGTATCCCCTGTACTAACCAGAGCCTATCACACAGAACGTTTGTTTTTTTACTTATAGCATACGAGGGTCCAAATCAGTATAGCAGGAACTTCAGACGGTATTTCTGAAATCTCACTGACTTTTTTTTTTTTAAGATTTTATTTATTTATTTGACAGAGAGAGAGACAGCCAGTGAGAGAGGGAACACAAGCAGGGGGAGTGGGAGAGGAAGAAGCAGGCTCCCAGCGGAGGAGCCCGATGCAGGGCTCCATCCCAGGACTCTGGGATCACGCCCTGAGGTGAAGGCAGACCCTTAACGCCTGAGCCACCCAGGCGCCCCTGAAATCTCGCTGACTTTTTTGTTTGATTTTACTTTTGTTGCAACTGCAACAAAATTTTGTTTAATTTTGTTTCATTAGACTGTGAGAATAAATATTCTGATGATTGCATACCATTAGTAAAACAATTAAAAATTTCCCCCTTATTATATAGATAACACAGTGTTCATTGTGACAGTGAACAGAGAAAGACAAGATCAATATTTCACAATCGCATTACCTAGAACAAATGTCTGCTATGTTTTTGCATAAATATTTTCATTCCTATATAGATATGTAATTACACACACACACATATACACATACCCTAGTATTTTTTACTTACTGATAGATATCTTTTTGTGAGTGCTTACTCTCTTGATGATTTAATAATGATAGTTGTACTTTATTAAAAATGTAGTCTTTGTTATGCACTATGCTAAAAAGGCACATGAATTACTAATTATTTTTTAACAGTGCTTATGTATGTATGTAACTGTTTTACCTATGTTTGTATAGTTTGGTGATGAATATGCATATGCTAGAAATTTCAACAGTATGTAATGGTTGCAGTGAAAAGGAAGTTGATCCCTGGCTCCCATTCCTCAGTCATTATTTTTGTTTCTTTTCATCCTTCCAGACATACTTTGCTATTATCACACTTAATCCTCACCCCAATGCCATGAGGAGTACTCTTGTTACTACCACCGTTTCATAGTAGGGGAGCTGGCATTCATGAAAATTAGTTACTTGACTGCCCAGGCTCTTTCAGCCAGTTAAGTGATGGAACTGAGTTTTAAACCCAGTTTTCTTGACGCCAGAGCTCGGGACCGTAGCCATTTCAATAGTTGCCTATGCCTTGCTTGCTCTCAAGGCAGGTTCAGTGACAGCCATCCGGAATTCTTCGATAGTTACTGGGCAAAAGTTTCTGTACCTTTATCAGCTCCCCTCCGTGGTGCCCTGGGGCAGATGAAGATCTGGCTGGCAGAGTCTGACTCACAAGAACTGTGTGGATGGCCTGGGAAATGGGTGGAATTAGTGGTGGAGGGAGGCTCACTGCTCAAGAACCTATTATTCATAGGCTTTTGTTTTGTTGTCTGGTTTCAGAATTTGTGAACCCACAAGAACAGTAATGTCCTTTGTCTCCACAAATAATCTCATGTTGGTGTCATTTAAGTCTCCTCACATACGAAGGCTATCAGGAATCCGGGCATTTTTCGAGGTCATTCCAGAAGAAAGTAAGTCTTTCTTAATAGAAAAAAGTCACCTTGAAAAATATCTATTGTGATATACTCCAGTCTTATCTCTCCTGAGGCTGTGTGGTAATACCAGTCCTATTAGTCAGGGACCTTGGCTCAGGGTTCAGTCAGAGGAGAGAGATCGTACTATTTAAACAGAGAGAATTTAATGTGAGAACTGTTAACTCGGCATAAAGGTGTCAGCTAGGTCACTCAAAAGGCAGAAGGAACACTGTAAGGTGTTCTGGGTGTAATACATGTAGGAAGCAACTACTCCCCCCGCCCCGTAAGGGGGACAAAGGAAAGTGGCGGCAATGCTGACAATTTAGAGTGTGGAGGGGGGATCTGTGGACTAAAACTCAGACCTCCGGCGGCGGGAGGAGGGGATGTTGCTACTCGGCTGGTGCACCTGTCTCTGAGTTCAGAGGCGGGTGTTCACGGACTTGGGACCCAGACCTTCCAGGAGGGGGTGCCAGACAGCCGGGGCTGGCATCTTTGAGGAAGATGCAATGAAGTGGAAGTTGGCAAAATTGCTAACAGGATTCACCTCTGCTACAGGAAGAAAGAGTAGCTGCGCCAAAGGGGGGCGGGCAGGGGAGGGCCGGAGGCGGGGTGAGAGAGAATGGGGGGGAGGGAGAGTAAGAATCCTTGCTGCGGTGGCTTTCCCAGGAAGAGGAAAGGAAACACGCAAGAAGCCCTGTTCTTCCTCCTCCAGTCTTCGAGGTTCCCTGTAGCGCCCCCTATTGGCAGGGCCTGTCAGGGAGCCAAGTGGCAAAGGTTCCCCAAGTCCTCACAGAACAGAGAAGGAAGGGTGCGTTGGGAGCTGGGTGATAATAGCCCGGTACCTAGCACACCACAGTGGCTGTCTTTCGTGAATTCTAGCTCATAGCAGTGCGTGTGAATGCCATCCTAATAAGTGCACGGGAAGCAAAACCCAGAGATCTAATGGGTTTTCCTAGGTTGGAGAGTGAGCAAAAAGGGACCTAGCTTCCTTTCATTCTTCTCTTTTTGACTTGGGTTGATGAAGTAAAACAAAACAAAACAAAAAGAGCCTTCACTGAAACTCTAGTTTTTTTGTGTTATTTGTTGCCTTGTAACCGGTCAACTCTTACAGGTCACGTCTTGGTAACTTCTTTACGAGGACTGACAAGGCCAAAAGGATCAGAATGAGAGATGGGTGAGGAGGGCAGTGTATTTGGCTTAAGTTAGATGGTCATAGCTTCACAGGTCCACCTACATTTTAAGGCAGTGGCTTATTTTGATAGATTTTTTTTTCTGTCAAATTATTACAAAACTAAATGTAAAATTGATTTATTGAACCAAATTGAACTAGCTATTTGACGTGTTGTTGGGTTGAAAATTATCTCTAACTCCAAAGGTTAAAAAAAATTATTAGCTCAGAAATACTGCGGTGGAATTTGTGAACAAACATTTATTGGGGCAGGTTCTATATGCCAGGAATGATTCCAGGTGTTAGGGAAAGCAGCAAACAAAATCGATAAAAATCACTACTCTCAAGGAAATTGTATTTTAGCAGAAAGATGACCCTACAGTAAGAACAGATGTTTAGATTGCTTTATATAAACAGAACAATATGTTATGTAAATTGGGTGTATTTCTTTCAACAACAAATAAACACTCATTTGAACAAATAAGCTCAGAAGATTTAAAAATATATTTAAACTATGTTTTTAAAGAGAGTAATAGCATCCTATAGATCTGTAGTCTAAATGTGATCTGAAAACAAATATAGAATTTAAATAAGAAGCTTAGCTATATATCTATAGGATACTATTTCCTTTTGGAAAAACTAGTTTAAATTTCACAAAAGTATATAAGTTTGTTGATCAAGGAGTGTGTGCTTGTAGTTAAAGAAATGTATGCGGTGCATTTCCCATAGTCTCACGACTGTGAATCATTGTGTGTTACTGGATATTTTTTTCAGAATGTGAAAACACAGTATTGGTCAAAGAAATCACTGGCTTTGAAGGGAAAATTTCAAGTCCATATTACCCAAGCTACTATCCTCCGAAATGCAAGTGTACCTGGAAATTTCAGGTAGCGTAGTTTTACCACTGCTTTAGAAAAATATTGTTATCTTATGTTTAGTAGCAATCTATTTTTAATTACCTTTATTTTTTACTACAAAAAGAATGTTAATTTTATAATATCTAAACCTTAATCAAATACATTACCTGGAATATGAAAGGTCCTTGTCATTTCAACCCTCTGCCCATAAATTAACTGTTCTTTGCAGATGGGCTTATTTTTCCAACTGTTATTTTGTTTGGTTGTACCAAAAAATGCAAAGATACTGTTAGGGACTCAAACACCTTATTATTTTACTCTGATAGAGCTCACTTATCCATTTTTAATTATTTCACTATCAGCATTATTGTAAGAATAATAAAGAAGTAATAAACTGAATTAGGCAATGTATATTTCAGTTATATAAGCAAACCAAACTTTGTAAATTTATATAAAATATATACATCTCCGTCTGAACCTTAACAGAGTTCCTTTTTATTTTTCCTTTAAAATTTTAGTCTATAACTGTTTTTCTTTCTCCAACTGTAGTGTCCTGTGAAGGGACAAAGGGCAAGGCTCCTTCAGCCTGTATGTATAAACCCATTTTTGTGAGGCATAGAAACTAGATGTAAGTGGCAAGCAGTTCAGGGTTTGCATTCATTCACCATGTTGCTATTAAATGCCTACTATGTGTCTGGGAGTATTCTAGACACTGGGATCCACGATATCTGACACACATGCACAAAAGCTCTGCTCTCACGGAGCTTACCGTACAGCAGGGGGAGACAGGCGACAAACGAACACACATATGTGCAGTATGGTACATGGTGGGACAGTGCTATGGAGAAGACTAAAGCAGGGAAGGAGGCTCCGGAGCTCGGTGGGTGATCCGGAGTACGAAGCATGGGATGTCAGGAATTTGTTACCTTAAGTAGCACGGCCAGGGGAAGCCTCGCTGACAAGCGGACATTTGCATAGAAACCTGAGAGAGATGGGGAAACTAACCCTATGCATGCCCAGAATCGGAGTGTTGCAGGCAAAGGAACAGCGGAGGCAAAGGCCCTGAGGCAGGTGCATGCTTGCTCCATGTGTCATTTGTACATAGAGTTAAATATTTTTAATAATTTTACTATACCCAAATGTGTACTTAGTGTCAATGTCCTGATGGCATACATCCTTACATTATTTTTTCATCATTGTTGCAAACATTTCCAAAATAATGAAAACCCAAAGGTTTTGGACTCTTGCTCACCACCAGATTCTTAAGGCCTCAGGGCAGCAGAATCTCTGTGTCTCAGGTGACTTCAGCAGTTGGGGGAGGAAAAAGAGGGACAGCAATCTGTCTCTTCCGTCTCTGCAAAAAGTAGGTGTATATTCTTTAGGACATCCAGAACAAGAAAAGCCATTCCCAAATGCTTGAAGTTCAAGTGTTTGAAGTTCCTTGGAGGTAAAATGAACATTGATTCCATGATAACCCATAAGACCTAATGAGAAGATTCCTAAACATTGTTCTAGTCAGGGTGTAAATAAGAATATCAGATTCTGTCTCACTGCAGGTCAAGTGTTAGAAATGCTGAGTAAAAAGAACTCTTTATAAAGAAAAAAGCATGCCACTGAGGGAGTGGAGAATGGGAGAGGGAAGACAGGAAATACTGGGGACAGAGTTTGGTTGATGACACCATTTCCCAAAGGTCAAGGTTGGTCCTCCTCAGTGTGGACATTAAATAAAGCTGTTCCTTTCTCGGACGGCTTTGAACAGCCACCTAAAATTTCGTGATGGCATGTTTCCGCTTATGGAAATCATGTAAAAACAATAATGTCACCGGTAAAATAGCTTTGAATTTATTACAACAACTGAGAAGAATGACTTAAGTGACAAAAGTATTGACTCAAGTCATGATAAAACCTTTTATACACATGAGTTGATTTCTTTCATCCTCAATCCTTCTTAGTGCCTGGTCTGATTTCCAAATGTAACTGCAGAGCGATCAATCCCTCTTGCAGACTCCCTTTCAGCTGAGTTTTTAAGGTCTCATTTATCTGAGAAGGACTAACTCCAGCTCCAACTTCAAATTCCTGTGATTTTTTTCTCCCAAGAATAAACAAATGTTTATTGAATGTCAGTTTCAGGCGCATGACCATAGGGAACACTCAGTAGCAAGGTAGTCCTTGCTCTTTCCGAGCTTACAGATTGCAGGGGAAGAAGGTGTGGCGAAACAAGAGAAAGTGAAAAAGAGTATTGAGGCTTATAACATGTCACCTCCATTTGTTTCAGGCACACACATTTTTATTTGCTCTTAAAGCATACCTCGGATATAGGAGAGAGACGTCTTGTCACATTTTAGAGATAAGGAAATAGAGCTGGGGCAAGCCATTGGTCAGAGGCTACTCAAATAAAAAGTGACCTAGGCAGCATTCAAAAGAATCATGCCGCCCTCCGTAAGCAAGTTCGGCACCCCCCTCCTTTTCTGGGTTCCTAAAGATGTTCAGTTTCCCTATGTTTCATAACAATCGCTTAGTTGAATATTTGCCTCCCTCTCTCTTCCTTCTTTTTGTTTTCCGACTAATATATTTTGCTATGGGATCTTAGAAGAGAAACAGGGAGTGGGGTTTTGAATTGTTTTATCACAGGTGTCATCAGCCTAGCACCCACCAATTCAGGTGTATCCGACCCAAGCAGAGATTACTGTGGCCCGTGTCAATTCACCTCCTCGCATCACTTAGGAAATAGGTGGGATTCCCCAGAGAGGAGTCCCTCTTCCCTGCTTCTGTGGCAAACTTCTAACCACTGAAGTTTCCAGTGCCTGTTGTAGGTGGGTTGAGCTGTATATACATAACCACTGGTGAGAGGTGACAAGCTTAAAGCGTGTCCTGCATCCTGTTGCTACCACCGACTAGAGAAATATGTCAACACAGCAGGTCCAGATCTGGAGAAACCCTCCCCTTACTCAGTAAACATGCCCAAAGCAAAGGCAGGGGTTGGGCATTGGGAACTGAGAACACAGGACGTAGAAGGAAATAGCATACTTGGCGGTTTTTCATTTTTGTCCATTTGTTGAACAAAACAGCTCACAATGCTTGGTGGACCTGCCCCTCGTGACCCCGCTGGTCAAGCTGACTAATATCAGTAGAGCCTCTTGGCCAATCTGGACACAAATGTAGATTTGTGTGCAAATCTGTGTCAGTAGAATCTGGTGTGCAAAGGAACTTAATTCTTTTCACTTTGGAGAGGCTTCGTAGATGGGTCGGTGATGCATTTAAATCGATTTTACTTTGGAGTGATGGAACAGTGAAAATGCCATGTCAGTTTCCTATGGAGAATTGCATTGGAATATGTCCTTACGCTGTAAAATTACAGTGATTACTCAAGGTATTTACTATCGGTTTGCATATTTTCTTCTTTTTTTTTAATGTGAAGAAAAACTCAGATAACACGACTGGGGAAAAAAATTGACGTGTGCCCTCAGGAACCCCTGGTTTTTATTGAACCTAAGACGATCCCATTCCTCTTGAGCCCTCACTGCCCATTTCCAGGCGCCATGATGCACTATGGAGCCAGGAAAGACCACCATGTGGCCTTCAGGGAAATGCAGGGTAACCTTGGGCATGTGATTTATTTTTGGTTAGTTTTGATTTCTTCTGTAACATAGGACTCATACTACCTTTTTAACTGTGTTGTTGTGATGTTTAAATGAGATACATAAAGAGCCTGATTCATTCTTTCTCAAAGATAAGTTGAGGGAGGAGGGCTACTATATTTAGTACATGTTAGAAAGAAGTACATACACACAACAAAGAAATTGTAGCATCAAATATGATGACATCTCTAAAAAAACCAAGTAGCAGAGCAATAAAAATCAATGGGTAAAATCCATCTCTTAAACCAAAAAGACAACAGAATTGAATCACAAAGTATTACCTATAACTTAATTGTATATTATTTACAAAAGATGGCAGAATAAAAAGTGATTTAGCTGAAAGTAAAAGGATGGGAATATCATACCAGACATTATAAACAGAAAGAAAGTAGGGTTCAGAACCTTAGCACGAGACAACATGGAAATCAACATTAGGGCAACAACACTGGGTGAGAAACGGAAGGTGATCTGTAATGATAATGAGGGCAATCCACGTGAACTTTTGTGATAATTATTTACTTACCAAAGGACGTTAACATTAATACTCTTAAATCAAAAT
Organism: Ursus maritimus; assembly: GCF_017311325.1. Lineage (NCBI taxonomy): Eukaryota > Metazoa > Chordata > Mammalia > Carnivora > Ursidae > Ursus > Ursus maritimus. The sequence continues at coordinate 55,906,629 of NW_024426552.1, forward strand.
CTATAGCACATTCAAAGAGAAATGGTCAATGCTTAACTAAGAGATTTTAGTTCTTTTCCGTTGGTTCCTGACAGAGATAGTGGGGAGAATAACTACAGCTAGGAAGGATATTAAACCACACAGATAATGAGTTTGGCTATATACTAACGTACATACATACATACATACATTACCCTTTTCTTTCAAATGGCCTTGGAGCATTCACAAATTCGATCACATCAAAATCCTTAATAAATAAAAACATTAAAAAGCAATACAGGCGACAAATAATCTCTTATCTAATTAGTATAGAATTAGAAAACTAGAGAGTGGGTAAACAAAAGTTCCACTCTCTGGAAATGTGTAAACTCTCTCTAAATAATTCCTGGGTCAGAGTGAAAATTAAAACGAAAATCGGGACATAACAAACATAATGTATGTGTATGTCATACAGTGTTGTAAACAGCTCAGCTGTGTGTGTGTGTGTGTGAGCGTGCACACACATGCTCTCACGTGGGCGTGTGCAGTACGGACAGCCTCTTCTCTTGTTGGATCCTGTCGGAGCAGACCTAGGAGTGACTCGGTAACTGGCCTCAGGAACACCCAGGTTGACTATGAGGAGGATGCTGATTCATTTCTCCTTTATCTAAATAATCTGAATAATGCTTTAAATAAACTATGTCATTATTGTCACTGAAGGAGAAAACTGTGTGTCCTCATTAACAAGGGGGTGTTTTCAAGTTCATTTACAAGGAGGAAACCGACACCCGGAGATAATCTAATGTGTCCCATGTCACCCAGCTCACTCAAACTGGGGCCTAACAGTGGCTCTCTGAGCACTGGGCCACCCACTTCCCTCTCTATTATGCTCTCCTCCTTCTAGTTTGTTGGGGAAGGGGGGTTTGGGTCTACCCCACCAAAGGCCATAGGGCACAAAGAATAAATTGCCCTGAGAACAGCAAGTCAAGGGAATGAGTTCTGAGTGAGGAATCAGCCCGAAACATGTCCTTCAACTGAAACATTTTTCTAACTTATGTTTGTTTTTCACAGACTTCCCTATCAACCCTTGGCGTAGCACTGAAATTCCATAACTATTCAATAACCAAGAAGAGTGTGAAAGGCTGTGACCATGGATGGTGGGAAATTAATGAGCACATGTAAGTGGGTTCCAGATGGAAAGAATCTGATGAAAGGCCTGACCCAGAGGTTCAAAGCCTTGGATTCCTTGTCCCCAAAGAGTTTGTACTTTACTGTTTACAGATAGGGAAATCGAAGGATACAGGGGTTAAAGAACTTGCTCAAGGTCACTCAGCTCCTACGTGATTAAGCCAGGATTCAAATTCCTGTCTTAAGGGCTCCCAAGGCCTTGCTGCCCCACTGCTCTTTGCTACTGGGCTATGGGCGTGTACACCCTACGCTTTACAAAAATAGTTTGGTAGATAAAGTCTTTCAAACCGCGGAGCCCTGGAGGAAATAGTAAATTGGAGTCCTGGTGATAGGAAAGGTAGAAACCATTAGCCAATTCTTTGCGGGAGGGGAGGCTGGATTGGCCCGGCTGTAGCCTGAGGCTGGGACGTGGGTTGAGGCTGATCAGAGAAATCTAGACGACTGAGCTTTCTGAACTGACCTAGGAGCACCTCGCTCTCACCTTTTATTTGTCCTTTGGTGGTTGTTATTGTTTAATTGCTTCTGAAGCTGTAATCGATCTTGTATTTAAAAATATAGAATGTTCTGTCTTTGCAGCAGAATAGCTTCTAAGTTTACTGTGAGGTAAGCTTTTTTTGTGTGAATTTAGCCTAAGGGATCTGCCAGCTAATTCTGTGCTCATTGTTAATCCATGAATGAGACCTTCCTTTTCTAGATGATTTTGCTGAACAACTTCTTTCATTTCCTTTAGACTCTCAGATTACGTGCTAAAATAGTCATTGGTTCTGTCTGCACTGGACTAGATCCTATCTGATTTAAGAGCATGCTTGGATCCATTATTAAGATGTGGCTTGGACTCCTTTTGGGAATATTTTTGAATCAGGGTCTATTACGTAGGAGGCAGAATACCTGCATTCGGGTTCCAGCTCTGTTACTTAGTAGCTGTATTAACTAGGACAAATTATTTAACCTCTTTGATTTTCAGTCTGTAAATGAGCTAACGATTCCTAAATACCTAAATTACCCAATGATTTGGTAAGCATTTAATGAGATAAAGCATACTACACACCAAAAAATATAGACTATATTATATATATATTATATATTATAGCCTGCAATATAGAATGTACTCCCCCTCCAAGTTTTAAGAATACTGCATTCTGATATTTAAGTAGATAGAGGCCCAGAAAACAAATCTGTGGAATTCTCTTGTAAAATGCGGTACTATTTTTTTTTTCTGTCCTAACTAACAACCCCCACCACCCAAGGAGTGTTGCTGCCAAATTATGAGCAAAATCTTCTCGCAAGCAATCAATACCAGGGAAGCTCTCTGCCCTAAATACTTTCTCTGAAGGGCCAGCTCTTCCCTTGGTCTTGCGGGCTGGCTGAAGTCCTATCAGATTATTTTGATGCTAGTTGTGCCTTTTAGGATTTAAAATGCCAACCCTTCCCATTATCAGTTCTTTTCATCTAAAAAGGAAAGGCTCTAATTACACTAATTTCTGACACCTTGCTGAAAAGTTGCCTAAAGGCACTGCGTTTGTAATGGGGCAGTAGGAAAAGGTAATGCTGACTCCAGGAAGCCTAGTACTCCTGAGTTCAGAGAAGGTGGGGATGGCGTGTGTTTGCTCGAGCAGCTAGAATGCAGCCTGTGAACCCTGAAGGAATGGATGTCCTTCCTAGGAAGCTTTGCAGAGTGAAGTTCCTGAAGGGAAAGCTGTTGGTGCCCTAGAAAGTGCTAGGGTTTAGTATCAGGCAGATTTGTGTCCTAATCCTGCTGCTTCTATTTTGAACTTCGACCCATTACTTTGCTTATTTAACTTCTCGGCTTTCTTACCTGTCATGTGTCTGTATCTGTAAACCAACTCTTGTGGTTTCTCCAATTTCTCACTTTTATTTTTTTTAACTTTTGTTCCATTAGCCACCACTATGCCCCATTCCCTGCTGTTCCACCCCGAACTCCAGCCCAAGCATGGATTCAAAGATTCCTTTTTTCTTGACTCTTCTTTAACATCCCAGTAAGATCCATCTTTGCAAGAAAGTTCTAGTAAGTGTTGATGGAGAGCACAAATAAAATCACCATGAGACACACGTAACAATGACCATGTTTTCATGGTCTGATCCCAAGACGACCAACTGGAGAAGACTCTGGCCCTAAAAGGTTAACGTGGATTCCACGTGCCTTTCAGATCCCAGCTCCTACTTGGCCAAGTGGCCACCTACCTGTAGCTGCTATCTCTTCCTCTGTTCCCGCAGCTGGTCTATCAGGCCATCAGGGCCCGAACTTTAGCCAGCGGCAAAAGAGTCCTCCCGAAATACATGTGAACACTTTCCTTCTCTGAGCCTTAAAACAACACCTCCGTGGTCCTCCCACAGAATGCCAGTGTCTGATCCACGGAACTTTTGTGGTTCCCAAGTGCCTTAGGGGCGAGGAGTGATTGGCATTCACAGATTCCAGGGGAGGCCGTCCCTCCTCAGCCCGTGGGTTTGCTGTTTCCCTTTGAGACGTTGCAGGTTTCACCCTGGGAAGAGCTTTGTCTACACAGGGCAGAGACCTAACTTATCATGGTCCCCCAGCATGGTAATATTTCATGTTCTACTAACCACAGGGCTCACAGAATAAGAATTACTAACAGGAGGGGCATTTCCTCTTACATACAAGAAGTGAGAAAAGTCAGGGTAAGGAGATCTTGCAGACAGACATGACTGTTTTGAAATTCTACCCGGGACAAGCCCCAAAGTACACACTGGTTTTCAATTTAGTTTGAAAAAATATTGTTGTGTTTTACTTAAGTATTGCTGGGATTCTTTGTATATTTCCATCCTGAGCTCACGGATTCTACTCTGCTCCATGGCGAGGTTTGTGGGCAAAAGCAGGCAGTTCTTGCTGTCACATGGTTACTGACGCAGAAAAAAAGAGAGGACCCATATTTCTTCTAATTACGAGTATTGGTGAGGAAAACACTAGGTCACAGTCAATAAGACTGCTATTATATGTAGCAGAGTAGAAAATCGAGGGGTCAGAAGTTCCTCCATCACAGTCACTTAGCATAGATTGGAGAACTACTGTTAACTCTGCCATAAGCATCTCCGCTGATGAAGCCCGAAGTACCAAAGTATCAGTGCGCTCCCTGTCGATGGGGATGCAGTCGCAGAGCCTGATGCCACGCCTCCTCCCTGACTCTCCTCAGGTACTGCGGCTTCTACGTGGATCACCAGACGATTTTCCGAGTGCCTAGTCCGCTCGCCCACATTCAGCTGCGGTGCGGTTCAAGGCTTTCCGACAAGCCACTTTTGGTGGAATATGGAAGTTACAACATTAGTCAACGTAAGCCTGGAATTAGCTCTTTAGAAACTCCTAAGAAATGGTTAAACAGAGCCTAATACTTGGTAACTCAAAACCTTGAGAAATTAAGGAATATTTCTATTTACTATTAATATGCAAATTAATATGCTATAAATAAGGAATATAAACAAAATATATAATAAATAAGTCATAAAATTATGTATTTATTACAGCTATAGTTTAAGTTATAGAAGAAATAACATAATTATTTGTTACAATTGAAAAATAGTTTCTTACGTTATTCCTGAAATATGGGACAAACCCATTTCTTGATTTATTGTTTCTGCTACTCATTAATCTTTGTACATATGATGTTTGTGCCAATATTTGGTGGATCAGAAGGCAACTGTTGTGACTCACTTTAGCCCATGACGTGTAGGGAGAGCTGGTCGGGCAAAGAGAGTTCAACATCAGCCCTCAGAATGTTGCACTCCACACTGAGAACCACAGGGACAGTGGCCGGGAACTGGTCGGCAGTGTTTGAGGGAAGTCTTTAGAGCTGAAGAGAATAGATATTGACTCAGGAAATTCTCAACCCATTTTAAAAGGGAAAAAGTAAGGGTTAACCCCTTGGGAGCCCATGAGGTTAAGGCTTGAGAGGAAGCTCATTTAGAACCTTCTTTGCCCATATACCTGCTTCTTGATCTGAAATATTGTAGTTCTGAATCTCAGAACATTACAATTTCCAGCAAGAATACCAGGTAAATAGTGAGCCATCTTCTTTTCAATTGCTTTTTCAAACCGTGAATATTTTCTCGAAACTCACCCTCTCCATCGTGTGCCAGTGAGATAGCGGTTGACCTGACCATGCGTTTTCCCCCATTCTTTGGCACAAGGGAGCATCTTAGTCTGTTCCGACTACTCTAACTAAATACCACAGACTGGGTAGCTTATAAAGAGCAGGAATTTATTTCTCACAGTTCTGGAGGCTGGATGTCTGAGATCAGGGTGCCAGCATGGTCAGGTGAGGGCTCTCTCTGGGTCGCAGGCTTCTTGTATGCTCACGTGGTGGAAGTGGGTGAGGGGGCTCTGCGGGACCTCTTTTATAAAGGCATCGATCTTATTCCTGAGGCCTCTGCCGTCATCACTTAATTCCCTCCCTAAGGCCCGTCTTCCTAACATCATCACATTGGGCACTAAGATTTCAACATACGAATTTGTGGGGACCGCAAATATGCAGACCATAACAACGAAGAAGGATTTATTATTTCTAATGTATTGGCGATAAGCCCAGGATTTGTGATTCAAGATCAGGCAGGGAATGGATCTTTGCCGAGCAGCCTGATTGAAGCGACTGGGAGGCAGAAGACAGGAGTCCTGAGTTTTGAGGCCAGTCGCTAATCTCTCTAGGTCCGAGTGTCTAAGATCAGTGGTTACTGGTGTATTTGGAGACAGAGATCACTTGATAATGTAATTAAAAGCACAGACTCCTCAGAACAGTGCATCCGATCATATAGGATTCAGAGACACTGGAAGGCCATCTGTAATTCCCCGAGGAGTCTAAAGACTGCACGCCAAGTCTGCTGGACTCTCTGAAGTGTATTCTAGTTTTCACTTTCTCCGAGCCAGTGACAAAGCCGGATTGCTGAGTGAAAAATGGAGATCGTAGAAGTCTGACTACACATGTGAGCTGGATGCGTTATCCCCTCAGAGCCTCTGGTGGATTAGTTTACTTTCTCTGTTCTCCTAAATTCACCTTTTTTGTCTTTCAGTTATCACCTGTAGCTCGATTTGCTGGAGAAATTGTATAATTAGTATCGCTACATTGCCAGCTCCTTAAGCACCTAATGCTTCATAGTTCTTTGTTCATGTGGTCTGGTGACTTTTAGGGACTCGCACAAGACTTCCTGTGTTTTATTGTCTCTAGCCTGTCCTGCTGGATCTTTTCGATGCTCCTCGGGCTTGTGTGTCCCTCAGGCCCAGCGATGTGATGGAGTGAATGACTGCTTTGACGAAAGTGACGAACTTTTCTGTGGTGGGTATTCAAGTTGTACTATGGCTTTCTTACGAATAAGTAACTTCTCAAGGCCATTGTTGCTTCTGGTGTATATCCTGGGCCTTTGCAGCTGTTATCTATTGCTGCATAACAAGTTACCCCAAAACTCAGTGGCTGACAACTGTCATGTATTCTGGACCATGCATCCATGGGTTGTTTGAGATCTGACTCATCTAGGCTGGCCTCAGCTGGGTGGCTCTGCTTTAAGCAGTAGGTCCTCCTAAGCTTGCTTCTTTCCTGTTTGGGGTCAGGTCTACTGTTCGTGGCTCTTTTTCTCATTGAACTAGTGGGCTGGCCATGGCAGTGGTAGAAGCAAAGGATGGGTGAGCAAAACCACGTGGTTCCTCTTAAGTTCTGGGCTTGGAGCTGCCACACCATCACTTACATCATATTCCTCCAGTCCAAGTGCGTCCTAGAACTAAGGCCAAGGTCAAGGGGCAGGAAGCTTATCCGGCACACTTCGGGGCCATGGCGAGGGCGGAGATGTATAATACTACCACAGGGAGTGAGGATCGGTGGCTAGTAATTCAATGACCCACAGTCCTCAACTAACAATCCTATTTTAAAGCACAGATCTTTCATCTAGGGAGCAGCCCAGATCTGCAGAGAAGTCGACTCTTTCAGCACAGTCGTTCATGGCACACAGGTGTTGTGAAGGGAGAATTATTACTATCACCTGTATAGTCTGCAGCAACGTCACAGCTGCAGCGACTAAGGAGCAGGGTATTGGACATTCCTATTTTGGACAGAGATTCTCTCTCTTGGTTTTTCATTACTATTTGCACATCATTCCTGAGTCTACCTCCTGTTTCAGAGAGAAACATGGGGAGGATAGTTCACCAGACCTTGTGACACCTTTGACAACACTTTCTCCTAAAGGTCCAGAGTTTAATTCAAATACAATTGCGATGGTGAAGCTATTTAATTTCTTTCATATTCTTGGAGAAAAAGTACAGTTAATGTAACTATGAAAAGCTTATATTCATGAAAAATAACCTATGGCCCTACACATTTATTTATTTATTTATTTAGACCAAACAAAATAAAACTCCCTTAACTTAGGGCTCGTTGACCTTTTCAATCTACAGGGTTTTCTGTTGCTTAAAAAAAATAAATGCTGGCCATTATATAGTGGGCGAGGTTGCTGGTATGTTTTACGTTATTATCATGCCCTGTTACAATGCTCCAAACAGAAATGATTATTGTTACTTCATAAGCAGGACTGTTTTTGGTAATCATTATTTCTCATTGTGCCGTTTTGGAAACTATTCTCTGGGAGTCAGCTAGGTACATCCAGAAGCTCAATGAGCATTTCAGGGCAGTGATGTCCTTCCCCCTATCCCCGGCCCCTAACAACAGATGCCACTGAAAACACGAGAGCAGGTAACAAAAATGATCACTTTTCACAAAACCAGAAATGCCTAAGGAATCATACCTCCCAAGACTGTTTGCTATTATCACTGTGCCTGTCCTGTCACTTGTCCAAAGGCAATTCATGAAGATGTTCCAAAGAAGAAAAATTGTGATAATTTACAATGGTGTTTCTTAATCCAGGAAGTGGATCACCCACGACAAAATCACTTTAAAGAGAGTTTTCTTTATACGCAGATTAAGATAAGCCTGTTGTCCTTTAAGATCTCACAGCTGTTAATCTATTCAACAAAACCTTAGTGAGCACCTACTGTGTAGTCAGGGGCCTGAAGTACAAAGATGAATAAGACAAAATCCTCAATGTAAGGACACTCCCTCTTTGTTTAGCAAGGCAGACAAGTTCAATTTTAAGTATTTAGTTATTTAATTTTTTTTTTTTTTTTTTTGGAGAGAGAGTGAGAGAGGAGGGGCAGAAAGAGAGAGAATCTTAAGCAGTCTCCATGCCCTGAGACGATGACCTGAGCCGAAATCAAGAGTTAGAGTGGAATGGACTGAGTCACCCAGGCGCCCCAGACAAGTTTAATTTAGATAACAGCTTATCATTTTTATTTTCCTTAAAAGAAAATCTCCCAATGCATTTAATTGTCATTAAGTAAACAAATTGCCAGACTTGAAGGCATTTAGGCAAAAGCAAAAACCAGACCTGAGAAACTCAGAGCACTAGGAATTACAGCCAAGCTGCAGCCTCCGCTTGTCTCACGCAGGTGTCAGGTTTGAGGAAAACACACTTTTTATTTGATGTAAGTCATCTTAACCGTTTGCACCATTAGAGGGGCACTGCTGGTTCTCAGAGGCCTGCTGATGTCTCAGGCTCATGAGCTTTCTGTCTGTTCTCATTCTAGTGACTCTTAAGCCTGCCTGCAATGCCAGCTCCTTCAGGCAGCACGGCCGTCTGGTCTGTGACGGCTTCAGGGACTGTGAGGACGGCCAGGACGAGCAGAACTGCACTCAAAGTGAGGGCGAGTCCTCTGCACGCTGCTGCGCTTCCTGTACACTCTGCTAAGTCGGAACTGAAATACCCCTGGGGGCTCAGGGCAATGGACTTGCTCCAGTTTTCCCTAGACTCACCCAGTTTTAGCACTGAAAATCCCAGTTCCCTGGAATCCTCTTGGCCCCAGGCAAAACGGGACAGTTGGTCACTGAGTGTGCGTGTTGAGTGTGCGTGTGTGTGTGTGTGTGTGTGTGTGTGAATACTGGAAGATTTCCATTGCTTATTTGCTTTTAATGCTGCTCGAGAGTAAAGGGTGCTGAGGACGTGATGTAGCAGGACTTGCCAGATACCGTGATGTTCTATTCCAGCCCCTGCAGAAACGCAGACTGTTGGAGTGCTGAGCAAACGTGCTGTGATTCACAAAGGCTGCCCATTTTCTCCATAATGCGATGAAAGGACTGAATATGGTATTGATCTTTGCTCAAAATTGTCTTGGAGAACAGGACAAAATAATTAATAGCAAAGAGGCCACGGCCTAAAGCCACCGATATGGCCAACTGCTTTGAATCTCACCTCTAGTGGAAGAAAGGAGGGGCCATCAGATTGATTGTCAACAGGTGCACCTGCCTACCTTCCGATGGCTCTGCTGAGGTGAGGGGACTGGTCCCCATGGGCTTGCTTCGTCGCCCTCTGCCGTGTTTCCCAGAGCAGCAAATACCCATGCCACGGCTACACCATCCTTGGAAGATGGGAGTTGAGTGTCATTCCCTCGAGTCTGTTTCTGGGCAGGAAAAACTCTTCCCTCTTTTGTTCTTTTTTAGGCATTCCGTGTAACGACAGGACTTTTAAGTGTGGCAATGATATTTGCTTTAGGAAACAAAATGCACAGTGTGATGGGACCGTGGACTGCCCAGATGGAAGTGATGAAGAAGGCTGCAGTGAGTACATTCCTTCCGGCTCCCTGTATTCCTTCCTCGGTTTCCACGTGTTCATTTTCATTCCCTTCTTGGAGTACATCCCCCTGGCAAAAGTTGGGGTCCAGGGAAGAATAATAAATATTGGCGAACTGCATCTGAAATGGTTTCTCAGAATTAAAAACTCTGGAGAGGATTCTGTCTGCTTCCTTGATAACAAGCATGAAAGCATCAGGTGTTCCTAATGAGAACTTTCACTTTCTGGTAACTCTAATCAAGGGAGAAGTTCCTAAGTAAAAAGTCCACAAGAAAAGAAACAGATACTGGAACACCGTGGGTGACTATTATTTAGGCCTTATGTTATCATTGATACCAAGTGCAGCTTCTTTCTTTAGTGACCCCCTGAGGACTGTAATCTGCCCTAGGTTAATATGTCGTCTCTAACTGGCCAGCTGGCAACGTGGTAGTAATGAATCCTTATCGGTACAGTTTGCCCTGGAAAATAATTGTTCTGATAACTAGTTTTTCTTAATAGGTTTTCATTTGTCTTGGGCTTAGAAATTCTCTCCCGAATGCTTTCTCTCAAATCAGCAAGCCTCCAAAGACACACTCAATTCTGTTGCATTTGGAACGAATCTTTCCTCTCTTATAGTCTAAGCCCCACGGCTACTGCTCGTGGGGGAGTAGGGCAGCCGTTGCTTACATGTCCCCTCCTCCTTGAATCAATGTGCTTTATTGTATGGAGACTGTGTGTCCCTCCTGTTCTCAGGAGGGAGTGGCTTGGGGGCGCCTTTTCTCTAGATAAGCAAGAGGTTTCAATTTGCTTGCCTGGTGCCTCGGGTCCCAATGCAGCTGGAAATGTGACTTAATTTCCAGTGTTTCTTCCAAGTCTGCTTTTAAATCACGTGGCTCTTCCTTTCCTGAAGGCTGCAGCAGGGGCTCCTCCACCCTCCACCGCATCATTGGGGGCACCGACACCCAGGAAGGGGGTTGGCCATGGCAAGTCAGCCTCCACTTTGTCGGATCCGCTTACTGTGCAGCCTCGGTCATCTCCAGCGAGTGGCTTCTTTCTGCGGCCCACTGTTTCCATGGAAACAGGTAGGGCCTCCCAGGTCTTGCTCTAGGATGGCACGCTGTCTGACCCCAGACCGGACATCTGCCCTCAAGTTGTGGAGCGGAGCTGCCCTCTGGGAACGTCCGAGCAATTTAAATGGTGTGGTCTGCGTGTGTGTGTGTGTGTGTGTGTGTGTGTGTGAGTGTGTGAGTGTGTGTGTGTGTGTGTGTGTGTGTGTGTGTGTGTGTGTGTGAAGAATGGGCACTGGACTTCTAGTTAGAGTGGAAGGGTAATGATTCTGCACCCAGTTTCCAAAGTGGTGGTTGGGGGGAGGGTTCCCACACCACCAGGCAGCTCTGACACGAGTTGAGTGCCCCGCAGTTGAACTCCATTCTGACCCTGTCTGCCTGCACATAGCATCAGATAAAGCAGGTGAGGGGCTCAAACCCGCAAGACTGTCCCTCCTCCCTCCTCAGACACAGTTGTAAGTCCATGCTGTCACCATAGTTCTGGCTCAACAGCTATAGATTGGAGGTTCCAACCATCCCTTCCTGGGGTTCAATTAACTTGCTAGAGCAGTTCACAGAGCTCAGAAAAACAGTTTACTTTCCAGATCACTGGTTTATCATCAAAGGGTATAACTCAGGAACAAGCGGAGGGAAGAGAAGCACAAGGCAGGGTTTGAGGAAAGGGGGAGAAGCTGTCATGCCCGCTGCAGAACCCTGTCCTTTTGGGGTTTACGGAGGCTTCATTGCACAGGCATGATTGATTAAATCATTGGTGTTGGCGGTGGATTCAACCTCCAGCCCCTCTCCCCTCCTCAGAGGTCAGTGAGTGGGACTGGATCGCAACCCTCCAATCACATAGTTGGTTCTCCGGCCACCTGCTTACGTGGGGTCCAAAAGTCACTCATTAACATAACAGCATAACAAAAACAGCTGTGTGGCTCTATTCACTTGGGAAACTCCAAGGGCTTTAAGAGCTTTGTCAGAAATGAGATAAAGATCAAATACATATTTCTTATTATAAATCACATTCTCATGGAGGTGGATCATGCAAAGGTCCATTATTAGGGTTGGCGTTGGAAGGGCTCGGACTGCCTTTACCAGTGGGATTATTATGGGGCAGATGCTTTTCCAGCTAAGAGTGAAAAGGAAGCTTAGAACAAATAACCTCACTGAACTGTAACCTTATTTGGAATCTTCTTTTGGAAATTACAGAATTCACGTTTATGACTCAAATGGCTATGCTTCTCTTTGATCGTTAGTCTTTTACACTGTGACACCGCTCCAAGTACTATGTTAGCTGTACTAATCCCCCAGGGTCCCCGGTGCCACCCGTGAGATGTCAGCTGAGCAGATTCGGGGCCCCACTCTTTGACTCTGTCCTTATTTTTCTTGCAAACCTTTCGCAATCTCTTCACCCCACTAGAACAGGGCTGCTGTGTAGCCTCACATGGAGATGGCAAGACCCTCAGTGATTCTGTGCAAGGCCACAGGGGTCAGAAGTAGAGTTCTGGGAGGGCCGACAGAGAGTTGGGCCCCTGTGAATGGTCATGCTTGAGCAGTTGTGGCCGTGATCTTTCAGGCTTCTGGTAGATGACGAGAAGGAATTTCATCAATTCCTCCTTATCACACTTTGATTTCTAACCTCTCTTGGGAGTCATATCATTTGAATTTGGCAAAAGGATTCCCAGACCACTGTCCTGCCGGCCCTGTCTGTCCCCATCAAATGCCAATGTCGGCATGAATAGGAAGAATGTAACAAAAGAATTCAGTCACATTCTTGACCTGTGTGTGGTTCACGAGATAGCAGGGCCAACAGAATTTCCAGCAGTTCTTTAGGATGGGGGAGCGAATTTTCTGGAACATAGCTACCATGCACCACCCCTGCTATACCTTCATCTCTGGTTTTACTAGGAGAAAAGGGAGGCTCAGAAAAGTTGTGGTTTTTGCCATGTCAGTGGACAGAGCCAAGGACTACCACAGGAACTAGAATGCAGGCCTCCTTCCCTCAGCCCTCAGCTGTCTGCAGAGGGCCTGTGTCCAAACCCTGGATGGTTCTTCAGACCCTGGCCACTGACTTCATGCTTCCTTCCTTTTCTGCCAGGTTGTCAGACCCCACGCCGTGGACTGCTCACCTTGGGATGTATGTGCAGGGGAATGCCAAGTTCATCTCCCCGGTGAAAAGAATTGTGGTCCATGAGTACTACAACAGTCAGACCTTTGACTATGATATTGCCTTGCTAGAGCTCAGTACGGCCTGGCCCGAGACCCTGAAACAGCTCATTCAGCCAATATGCATTCCTCCTGCTGGCCAGAAAGTGCGCAGTGGGGAGAAGTGCTGGGTAACTGGCTGGGGGCGAAGGCACGAAGCAGGTGTGTGAATGAGTGAATGGTCATGCCCTCCCCCTCCAGAGAATACTAACTTGCACTGACGTAGTGCTTTGGGGTTCACAGGGTTTTTGTGAATGATCTCATTTGAGCTTCCTGATAATTCAAAGAAGTAGAATGGAGGAAAGTGTTATTATTCCTATTTATGATGTAATTATTCCTATTATGATGTTCTTCCCTCACCCAAAAGAAGAAAGACCCAGTTCATAATGGGAGGCAGGCGGGGGGAGGGGGTCTATGAGCAAGGCAAGATTGGATAGACAGTATGGGCCCTTTTCAAACTTTGCTAGGTTTTTCACTATAGAAGAGCAATTCCTTTTTACCTTTAGGTTACCTTCACCCAAAGAAGTGATTCCTTTTCTTAAAGAAGAGGATACCCGCCCCCCACATACACCCTATTGTGTCAAGTCACAGGCAACTGTCTGGAGGCTTATGCAAGTATGTCTGTCATGAGGGCAACCCGCCAGGCAGAAGGGCTGAAAGCCAGCCTGCCCTTAGCTCCCCAGACTGCAGATTCAGGCCCGAGGGTTCCATCAGCCTAGAATCAGACGGCCCAGAGGGGATGCCTCTTTACAATCCCTTCACCCTAGCTGGCATCTCTGTCATTATGCGCAAAGGTCAGAGTGGTAGGGAAGTCCCTACATCTGCTCTGTTGAGGTTTTTCATGGTCCAGGGTTCAAGGTTGATTCTGAATATGCAGTGAGGGGAAGCGGCCACAGCTTTGTGAGGACCACCCCGGAGCTGATGCTTCCCTTCGTCTCCCACCCGCATCTCAGATTCCCGTGCAGCCCTTTCCAAGGGTTTAGGACAGAAGCATTTTCTGCAAACCTTGAATCTTACCCTTGGCCTCGTTTTGACACTCTCTAAAGATTCCTTGCGGGCAGCTTCTCCAGGGCTCACTGCTGGCATGTAGTTAATGCCATCACAGTGGCCTGCTGGGATCTCAGGACCCTAATGAGGGAGGATGGCTCCCGGCTCCAACACCTGTAACCTATCAGGACTGTTCTCGGGGCTTTAATTATATTATCCGGTATCACAGGAGGGAAGAGACTATTCAACCAGCTTATCATGAGACATTTCTTTATAAGCATGAGTGTGAGTGTATTTATTTTTCTGCATCATTTTAGCCAGACAGGATAAAAAGGAAGTGAAAGGGCTACAACAAAACTGTTATGTTTTTATGGTTCCCAGGACTCTCCCATATATCAGATTATGCTGCTCCATTTAAGGAGCAGGCCTCTCGACTCGTAAGTATTGGTAACTGTTGGGATTCACAGTGCTACCGGCCGCAGGAAGTACGTAGTGAAGGATTACGGCTCAGTGGCTCTGATGATTGAGTCAGACCTTGGGTCTGGATCCTGCTCTGTTACCTGTGAGCTGCCATCGGGCACTCCCTCTAACCTCCTCGGCTTCTAGTTCTTCACCAGCAAAATGGGGATTATAAAAGAATTTACATTAAAAATTGTTCTGAGGATAAGGAGATAATGTGAGTAGATGGTCTGATAGCCTGAATGAGCGTAATGGTTACCATGATTTCTACTTGCAATGTGTTTTCCAGACAATAAAGGCTCCCCTGTTTTGCAGCAAGCGGAGGTGGAGCTCATTGATCAAACCCTCTGTGTTTCCACCTATGGAATCATCACCTCGAGGATGCTCTGCGCAGGGGTCATGTCAGGCAAGAGAGATGCTTGCCGGGTAAGTCATCGCACCTTTCCCTTGCCAAGATGTTATGCTTTCCATACATGCTTTCATGTTTAACTCGTGCAACACTGCGAAATAACTGGGACAGGTATTTCCCTTAATTCAGATATTAATTATAATCTAATTGTCTAAGACCAGGGAAAGGTGATTAAATAATTAGGTCTATAAAACTCAGTTTTCTGGTTACCATGTATTTTCCTCCAACATTTAGAAAATGAGGCTGCGATTTATCATTCTGCCATGATTTAATCTCTTATAGCCCAAAACTAAAGAACAAAGCAGCTCTCTCTCTCTCTCTCTCTCTCTCACACACACACACACACACACACACACACACACACACACACTGTCTTAGGATGGCTAGCAGCCCCTTCCCTTCTGAGATATCAGGGTTTTATTAACTTGCTCCTTTGATGCATAGGCTGGGGGAGGGAGAGGGGGCTGGGAGAGGTGACAGAGCACTCATTCGTATGCCTCTGGTCAGGCCTCCTGACAGTGGTCAAGTTGGAGTTCGTCTTCGCGGGGACATTTCTAAGTCTCAGATTCCAATCTATGCAGATAGCTCTATGATTGCCAAAAAGTGAACAGATGATTTAGAGGATGAAGAGGGCAGTGGGAGCTGTTCCTCCATCTCTCCGCAACATTAGGCACTATGCCACAAAAACTCATCTTACTAGATGATGGATTTTATCTTCTGAGCCCCTATTTTGTGGCAAGCACTGTGCTAGATGCGTTAGGTAAATTCATTCAAGTCTTTCTTTCACGCCCATTTTACAGAAGAGGAAACTGGGATACAGAGAGGGTAAGCAAATTACCCAAGGTCACACAGCTAGTAAGTAAATACCTGAGCTGGAATGTGAACCCTTATCTGTCTAATGCTAAAGCTGCTGTGTTTTGGCTGCTTCCTGAGGCTAATCAGTTCTAGGGCCCTGTTCCCCCAAAGCCACCAAAGTTTACAGGTCAACTTAGACTTAGTAGGGCTGGTGTGGAGATAACTGAAATAGAGAGTCCAGTTTCTCTACCAGTCAGAATTCACCTAATCAGGTTTGGAGTTGGGGGGTGGGACTCAGGGGCAAATTCAGAATTTTTTTTTATCTTTGCCTCTAGCTAAGTTGCAGCTTTACCTATCCTCCAAACTAGAAGAATAAAGCCCAGATGTTATAATTTAGAGGATGGATACTGTAGGAACTATGTTTACACTTTGAATTATTTTCGTCTTTGCTTTGTGGAGTTGAGATATCAGAAGGGACTCTCAAACGAGGGTGGTATGTCCCCTGACGGCCGTGGGCCAGTGAGCCGTAGGGGTTGCCACGGTTGTGGGTCTTCATCGTTCATTGTCAGAATCCCGAGCCAACCCACCCGCTGACTTTGCATGGCCCAGAGGCAGGGGTCAGCTTTCCAAGATAACCCTGGCTCCTGAGGTTGTTGTCAGGGCTAAATGACCCAAAATAGTGCTTGGCAGACAGCTCCCGCTAAATAAATGTTAGCCTCTGTTATTGCTACTACTACTATGGCTACCTCCACTACTAATGAGGTTTGTTCTTTGTTTGGGGGGTGTGAGAGTTGTTTCCCCTACAAGAATATTCTAAAGATATTCTTGGCCTAAGGAATTACATTTCTTGTGACAAATGCAGCTTTTTGATTTTAGGAAGAATAATTCTAAAATGACATTAGAAGTTTCACAGTATTTCCTGACCCTTCTCCAAACTACATAATAATTAGCCAAGTGAAAACTTTCCAGAACGGGAGTTTTGATACAATCCATTAGACACATTAGTGATAAAATTGAGGATCACTGGAGAAAGGTACTTCCTGCTTACATTATCTTCTTGTGTAGGGAGATTCGGGTGGACCTTTATCTTGTCGAAGAAAAAGTGATGGAAAATGGATTTTGACTGGCATCGTTAGCTGGGGATATGGATGCGGAAGACCAAACTTTCCTGGTGTTTACACAAGAGTGTCAAACTTTGTTCCCTGGATTCATAAATATGTCCCTTCTCTTTTGTAAAAGTACAGATAGGAGTTTTGACTATGATTTCTGTGATACATTCTTTAAAAAAGAAAGCAGTAATTATCCATAAAAGGAGACCCAATTTTTTTCTTCTGTAAATTTCAGATTGCTTACATTTGGTATTTTTTGAAAGACAGAGAAATTAATATGTATTTTATCCCATGAAAAGTTGCCTCAAGGATAGAGTTGTATTCATTCTTAAGCATCAAGGGGCCATTGATTCAGAAACGGAGGAAACCTAAAGTAATGTCATGAATCAAGACTCTAAAATAAGATAAGAAATGGGTGAGGTGCTCAGGAATCCATTCTTTTTTTTTTTTTTAAAGATTTTATTTATTTATTTGACAGAGATAGAGACAGCCAGCGAGAGAGGGAACACAAGCAGGGAGAGTGGGAGAGGAAGAAGCAGGCTCATAGCAGAGGAGCCTGATGTGGGGCTCGATCCCATAACGCCGGGATCACGCCCTGAGCCGAAGGCAGACGCTTAACCGCTGTGCCACCCAGGCGCCCCTTAGGAATCCATTCTTAAAGTTATGTTTCTATTCAAGGTACAGATGTTTATAAGGATTTAGGCAAATCTGATGTATTAAAATAAAAAATTCCATTAAAAATGCCTGATTTCAGTGTTCTAATAAAAGTAAATGCACAAAAATGTCTCTTTCATAAATGCAAATGAACCCAAGCTCAGTTATTGACAAAGGTAGTACCTCTGTTGTTGGTTTCTAATCCAATTTTGTCTAAGCACATAACAGACTTTCTTCAGCCGTGGCACAGGGTAATATTATGTACGGAGGAACCAATCAATTGAGTAACAAAACTAACAGCCTAACTTACTTGGCTATTTTATGCCAAGATGCCAGGATGCCATGGAACTATATTCAGTAAAATCATGGAATGAAGCATCATGGTAGTTCAATTGAAAGCACTTACACGGGATTTAAGGAATTGTGATAATGCTGGTCAGGAGTTGAATGATAAGGGAATTTTTAGATGATTGTTTTGAAAGTCAAAATTTTCAGATTATCATTTGGCTTCTGATTTTTTTTTTTCCTAAAACTCCAATGGCCTAGACTTACTTCTCTTTTCAGGGCATTATAATACGTAGCATGGTTGTAAACCTCCACTACTTCTCAATATAGTTATTGATTTATTTGATCTTAACTTCGAGGGTTTCAAAATTGATCTCAGAATAAACTTTCCATGAACAGAGGCTAGACTTAACAATACCACTGAGTAGGTGAAAACAGCAGGAAGGAGAAGAATGATATCATTTGTTTTCCCTGGGACAAAGTCAAAGGAGTAATAACAATGCTATTTTTAAGTAGGGTCCAGAATAATGAAAATGGTTTTCGTGGGGCTTCCGAATATCCCAGTGTAACAGTAAAAGGAGAGAGAGAGCGCAGAAGGGGTCATCCTGTGGATCAGACAGAAAAACTGAAATGTGGGTTTAATATCCCTGAAATAGTGAATAATTTCCAGTTCACAGAATATATTTTAATTTGCCAAAAGACTGTTTCCTTCAGGTAAAAGACGCAACATTTTAATGCTACCTTTCTGAACGGGTTCCAACGGATTGAGTAAACCAGCTATGGCATAGTACAATTCAGACAGCTAAGTGTACCCTTGAATTCACAAAGTGGGACTTAGCTACTAAATTCACTGTGTAAGAATGAATTAGGCTGACAGTTCTTAAAACCAGGTTTATTTTGCCTGGGATTGCTATGACCTAGGTACTAGGAGAATTGTACTTTTTTTTTTAAGATTTTATTTATTTGCCAGAAAGAGAGTGAAAGAGAGAGAAAGAGAGAGAGAGAGAGAGTGAGCACAAGCAGAGGGAGTGGCAGGCGGAGGGAGAAGCAGACTCCCCACTGAGCAGGGAGCCCCATGTGGGACTGGATCCCAGGATTCTGGGATCAATGACCTAAACTGAAAGCAGATGCTTAGCCGACTGAGCCACCCAGGCGTCCCTGAATTGTACTTTTCATTCATGGTCAATTCTAAGGAGATTTACTATTTAAAAACTTCACCAACACCTTGAGTAAGTTTGTGATCTCAGGAGATGGAGGAGGGCTAGCATCAGATTCATGGCAGGGAATTTTTCAAACCACACATACACACGACCACTGTAGGCACGTGCTTGCACACATGTGAGGGTACCATGTTCTTCAGCAGTGCAGGGGTGGAGAAAAGGTTCAGAAACACCAGCCTAACTTACTTGGCTATTTTATGCCAAGATGCCAGGATGACATGGAACTATATACTTTATTCTTGCAAAAGCATGGATAGAGGCAAATCCAAAGACTGATTTAGTTGGCAGAGTGGAATGGCCTCCATAAACCAAGACAGGAGCATTTCCATGTTGCAGCCTCCGGGGTATCTTGCCCGCCTTCACAGTGTCTTCAAATCTGCAAAGTGCAACATCACAAACCAACCCTTTCTCAGTTGTTTTCTGCTTGATTAGTCAGAGAGTGACCCAGTTGCTTGTGTTTACAGTGGTCGTGCTTGTCACCTGACAACATACGGCTACGTACTGTTGTGCTTTCAAGAAACATATGCCTGTCTGAAGGGAATGAGATGCTTTGGTGCTTTGCTGATGTCACTTAGATGATGTTACTTTACTTTTCGGTTAATACAATAATCGTTTGGGAAAGTATTTGCTCTCAAAGGAGAGATGAAGAAAAATAGCAAGTACTATGACAAGAAAAGCAAAATTGAAAATCTTATACTGGTCAGCAAGTCTTGGCAACAAGTAGTTTTTAATTTCTTAAAGGTATTTACATTTTACTCCTTTAACTAAAGCAATTGAGTCAATAATAATTTGAAATTGTATTAAAAAGAACTATTTGTGCAAGAATGGTATACTTTAAAAAGCATATTTGAATACCTTTATAAAAGAACAATACCCTTTAAAAAGCTATCCTATAGAAAGAGATTTTAAAGAAATGGCAAAAACAAATCTTTGTAGAATTTGGTTTCTCATCCAAAAGTCTTTAACTTCCATCAAGAATTGTTTAATCTGAATTTGGTTCTACCTCACAGGAGAAACATTTCTTTCTTACTCATTGTGAATCCTTAGTTTAGAGTCAGACCGACTAGCAGGATGAAAAAGTCCTCAAGAAGACACTGGAACACTTATCTACATTCTAGATCCACTCTCTGGAGATTAAGATGTTTGCTGTTATCAGAAATCAGAAACAAGTTGGAAGAATTTAAGTAGTTCAGGTAATATTGGGAAGTGTCAGCAAGTGTCAGTGATCAAGAAAATGCAACAGGACAGGAACACAAATCAATATCAAAAGAAAATCTATTGAGTCAAGGATTATTGCTGGCTGCTAAGGGTTGAAGGTGGGTGGGTATTAGTTGCAGAGATGATTACAGTCACAGAAAGTAAGCGAGTATTTCCTGAGACTCCTGCTATTCGTCAGGCACAGGAATAAATCCTTTACTATAATTACTTCATTGAATTGTCTTTACTGAGTGGGAATCATTTTATAATGAGGAAAGAAGCTTGGGGCGCCTGGGAGATCAGTCGGTTAGGCTTCCAACTTGGTTTCAGCTCAGGTCATGAGCTCAGGTGGTGAGATCGAGCCCCATGTTGAGAATTAAGATTCTCTCTCTCCCTCTCTCTCTGGCCCCCACCCCACCCCGCTTGTGTGCACACACTCTATTTCTCTCTCTCTCTTTCTCTCTTAAAAAAAAAAAAAAAAGCAGCAGCATCTCATAGATATTAAACAACTTGCCCAAGAACACACAGTAGTGAGAGTCCTAAATCTGTTTGTCTTTAAAACCTGTATTACCATAGAGATGCCAACTGTATACAAGGTTTAGGTTTATGGCATTCTAGAAATTCATCCTAATCTAGTGTAGAGATTACATAAACCCTGCTCCCCACTACTCAGAAAGCGTTAGGAGATCTGGTTTAGAGTATGTTTGTGACAGAAACAGTAGCTTTTTGATCCCCTGGAGGGTGAAGGAGATTTTAAGCATCTGTTCAAGGAGAAACTGGGTTCAGAAGACAGCTACGATTCATCCAACACAGGGAGGAAAACTTCCATTGAGACTAAGCTCCTGCAGTCAAACCAGGGACTGTGGGAGAGGATTGTCCGGGCCCTGGGTAAGGATTGGGGGTCTGGGTTTGAGAGGTCTTGGTGGTGCTGGTCAGGGTCTCAGGCTCTGGGCCTAACAAACCATCGTTGCTGAGAATATCATTCTATCATTCCAATTAACCGACATTTATATAGGGCACGGTGCTCGACACGGAGTAAGCCCTGGGAATTCATAGGTACCTCAAGGAGCTTAAGCAGGAGGAGACAGACAAGACAAAAAATTACTGCTCATACTTCACGTTAACTGTTCAGACTGCTTTACTGATTTTTAGACAGTAAAGGTCAAACAGGCCCCGGTTTACAGTCCTCATCCTGAATGTCCCTCTTCTTTCCGCACAGCACGGCTACTGTCCTTGCCACCTTTAAATCTTTGTTCCAACTGCACATTAAAAAACTGAAGGAATATTCGGCATATCACATGATATTAGTTTCGGGTGTACACATAACGATTTGGTGTTTCTTTTTTTTTTTTTTTAAAGATTTTATTTATTTATTTGACAGCCAGTGAGAGAGGGAACACAGGCAGAGGGAGCAGGAGAGAAAGAAGCAGGCTCCCAGTGGATGAGCCTGATATGGGGCTCGATCCCAGGACTCTGGGATCACGCCCTGAGCCAAAGGCAGACGCTTAACGACTGAGCCACCCAGGCGCCCCCGATTCGGAGTTTCTGTAAATGAGCACCACAGTAAGTCTAGCTAATGTCCATCCCCACACATAGTTACAGGTTTTTTCTCCTGATGAGAACTTTTAAGACCTACTCTCTGAGCAACTTTCAAATATGCGACGCATACTGTCAACTACAGTTGCCCTGCTGGACATTGCATCCCCATGTCCTATTTACTCCACCTTCTCAATGGGCCCTGGGGTGATTGCCCTAATTATAATTGCACCTCCTCTTTCTCCCGGCCTTCACCACTAGACACTCCAGCCTCCCTTCCTCTGCTTTATTTTTTCCCATAGCACAAGGCATTTCAAATATTCTAGAAATGTTGTTTCAGTTTATTTCCCCTCATTAAATATAAGCCTCACAATGGCCGTGATTTGGTTTTATTTAGCTATCTCTTCAGACATATCTCAAGCACCCGGAAGAATGTTTGACACATGGCAAGCACTCAGTACTATTTGTTAAATTAAATTGGGCCGAAGTTGATGCATTTAGCATTCTACAATGTGTATTGGTCGCGGAGGAGAGAGTGGATAACTTCTGGTGAAGGAGGCAAGCCAGGGAAGGTTTTGTGGAAAAAGTATGCCTCAGCTAGAATCTAAAGATGAATGGGAATAGTCCATGCAGAAGGTGGGTAGGGAAAACATTGTAAGCGAGGGAACATCATATACAAAGAAGTGGGGGCGGCAATGGAATGGGACCGAGGAGGGCCAGCCCGGAAGAGGAGTCTGATCAGACGAGAGGGGTGTCCTGACTATTGAGAGAAGGAAGACAAGATGTCAGTGATTGTAGGGAAAGGTACGGGAAAGTCTCCCTTTCTCTTTGCACCCCATATTCATTTTCTTCCATGAGCTCTCTGACCCCCAGCTTCCATCGCCAGTTCCCAATGGGAGTCACAGAAAGGAGAGTGGCAGGCAGGGAGAGAGGTCAGAGTATTTACTCCTGTCTGTTTCCTCCTTGCTGGGCTGCAGGCCTGGCAGTGGCTGCGACTTGTCTGTCACTACAGATCCTATCAGGAGGGCCCTCTTTGAAGGCTCCAGTAAAAAAAGATTTTATTTATTTATTTAGAGAGAGAGAAAGAGAGAGAGAGAGTGAGCCAGGAGAGGGGTAGAGGGAGAGGAGGAGGGAGAGAATCTCCAGCAGACTCCATGCTGAGCAGGGAGCCCAAGGCTGGCTGGATCCCAAGACCCCCAGGTCATGACCTGAGCCAAAACCAAGAGTGGGAGGCTCAACCGACTGAACCACCAGGTGCCCCGAAGGCAGGCAGATGGAGTCCAGATGATCTGGTACCAGGCAAGAGCCAACTAGAGACCCGATATTTAGGAAGTCTCTGCACAGTAGGCAGTGCTGTTCCAGGCTTTTGGACACAAGTCAAGATCTTCTGAAGTGAAGCTTATTTATATGCATCCTGTCCGCACCTCAGACTGGTCTCAATACGCGTGCTGGGGGCAAGCCTGCTCCGAACAGAGGCTTGAGAGGATCAACACACATGGTGCTTAGCAAACCTAATTCCAGTCTCCCCAAACCGGAAGTTCTGAACTATGGATTGTGTGTGAGTGCCTGTGCCTCTCCCTCAGGTTGTGTGTGTGTGTGTGTGTGTGTGTGTGTGTGTGTCCTTGGGGGTGAGGGGTGTCCGTGACTCCTCGTCTCAAAGGCAGATACTAATAAACGTTTGTGAATGTTTCCTGCAAGTTAGTCACTGCCCTCAGTGCTTTACTGACACCGACTCCTTCCATCCGGGCCACGGCGCCATTACGTAGGCACGAACACGCTGCCAACTTTCCAGGTGAGAAAGCCGGCAGGAGAGATGAAGCCCCAGGGCTCCCTGCAGGAACCCTGTGAAAGGGGATTAAGCTGGGACGCCTGGCCCCAGCGCCTGCCTCCCCGCCACCACCGCACCCGGGCTCTTTGCCCGACTCTGGGCTTGCACGGGGAAGGCATGTGCTCGCGGGTAGTCGTCGTCTTCACCTGCTCGGAACCTCGTACGGTGCCTGGCACGCAGGAGGCGCTTCCCAGTTCCTTGCTGATGAAATGCACGAACCGCCGCGAGGCAGAGGAAGCCGGGCAAGCCCGGCAGCAGGCGGCTCCGGGGGGCGGGACGTCCACTTTGTTTCCTCCGTGGCACCGCACTGCCGGGCCCCTCCGGGTCACAGCCGCTCCGACCGGGCCCTCGGCTCGGCGTCTGCTTGGATCTGCGCGCACTGGGAAAGGCTGAGCCGGCAGCGCCCTGAACAAACCAGAAAAACAGCTCTCCTCCGCGGCGCTCGCGAGCCCGCAGTAGGCGCGGCGGCCAGACCCCGCAGGGGCCTGGGGCGCCTCCCTAGCGCCGCCCCGCCCCGCCCGCCGCCCGAGGTCGGCCCCGCCGCGCCCGCGGGGGGCGGAGTGCGAGCCCGTCGGGAGGCCACTCTGGACTCTGCACCCTTGCGTGTGTGTGCCCTGCTTCCCGCGGGCCGCTCAGCGCTCCTCCGCCCGTCCATGGAAGAGGCCAGATCCCCATCGCCGGGGGAAGACCTGGAGCTCTTGGCGCTCGGGGGGCAGCCCGACGAGCAGAAGCCTCTCAATGGAACCGTCCAGGTTATCCCTCTTTCGGTCGAGGAGCCGTGCCCCGCCCAGGTAAGGCCTGCTTGGCGCTGCGGGCGGTGTCCGAGCGCACTCTGAGCCGGGCTGCCGGCCAGGACCCGGGCCTGGCACCCTCAAAGTTGCGGGGTTCCAGCCAACTCTCCTGGTGTCGCAGACGCGGAGCGCTGGTGCGCCCTGGAATCTTCTGAATGGAGCGGACACTGGAGCGCGCTCCCGCCTGAGCCCGACAGAGCCCCTGCGACCCCTCCGATCCCTCTGACCCCCATGGAACTTGAGGAACCTTACCGTGGAGGTGTGTGGCTCTTCTCTTCAGAGAGAATCCCCAGGGTTAGAGGTGGTTTTAAAAAGTTCTGTAACTTTCAATTAAGTATTTTCCTTTTCAAGCAGGGAGAAAGAACTAGAGTGATAGGTGGAGTCTTCTCTCTTCAGAATCACCTTGCCTTAGCTTTACTGCCTTGCCATTTCCACCCACCCTCCACCCTCCCAACACTCACCCACTGCCCAGCCATCCCCTATCCTGCTTCACACCCCCCAGACATACACTGTCTGTCCTTTACTGATCTGGCCTTTTGATTTGGTAGGTTTTAAAAGAGACCGGAGAGGCGAGTGAATTTGTCTGCTCAGTTGATGGGAAGTAATTTCAAAGTTTTTGTCCGAAAGAACTAGACTACGCCTCATTTGCTTTCCCTCCTCTCAATCTCTAAAGGAAGCCATGGTGGGGTTTAGGCTGAGCTCTTTTCTGATCCAGCCCTGGCAGTGATGGGAACATTATTCATTCTCATCAAATGCTTGTAAAACAGCAGAGACTTTGAATTCACAGCCATCTACCTTCTGATTAACCCTTAAGACTGGCTTGAGGTTTACAGGGTGCTTGGAGCTCCCCATATATATGGCTCCAGCCTGATCTTTCTAGGTCCCGTTTCTCCACTCCCCTCCCTTTGACTCTTGACCTGCTGATTTCAGGGATAAGCAAGGACATCAAAAAGGGAAAAGCATTGCTTTTGCCTCTGCATCGATTCCTGGAAACGCTGTAAAGTCTGCTTTTCTAAGGACGTATAGGTACCCTGAAGAGTGATTTGGGACTTTATGTTTGAGAGAAAGGTGACCCCCACAGAAGAATGAAGGTTAGAGGAAGATGGTCTGTTTCCTGTGCATTGGCCACGGCAGTGGGCTTGCTGTGTCAGTCCTCCAAGGCAGGGTGTGGGAATGGATTCGGGAGTACTTGCTTCGTGTCAGGTAGACTCAGGACATACCAAGGACTCCTGGGACTCAATTCAGAGATAGGTGCTTTGGTGACAGTTTCAACACTAAAAGGTGTGCCCTGCGGCAAGGTACTAAGGTCTTTATGTTCCCAGCAGTCAACTGGTCATGTGGTGTGGTTAACCGGGCTTCTCTAGGAGGCCTGGGAATGCCTTGCTGAAAGCAGATGAGTAGAAGAACATGCCACACGCATGTAGGCCATCAGTATTTTATAAGTGTGTAGTACCGACCCCGGAGAGGTGGCTCCTTCGTGTTCTGATTACTTCCTCGTCAGCCAGCTGTACACTGATAGCCTAGACTTCCTTGTGAATTAGTTCTGTAGGTCACCAAATAGGAAAAGCTACGGGGAGTGACAGAATGGCGTGAAGGTGAAGGGTATGTGAGCACTTGGAGGGCTTTCAAATATTTGAACAGGAAACATTTAAAAAGAGAAAAAACATCCTCATCTAATGTGTTAGTCTTTCTCTTTGGTTACATAGAATAGGTTGAAGTGTATTTTATTTTTTTTAAAGGACTTATTTATTTATTTATTTATTTATCTATTTATTTATTGAGAGAACGTGCACCCACAAATAGTAGGGGGAGGGGCAGAGGGAGAGGGAGAGAGAGAATCTCAAGTAGGCTTCACGCTCAATTTGGGACTGTTGGGAAGAAGATAGCCCTCCTCACGGGTAACTTCCTAGTTGGAAAGGCTGATCTGGAAGAGTCTACAAGGGCAGGGGAAAGAATTTCTTTTTTTTTTTTTTTTTTTTTTTATTTTTATTTTTTTTAAATGATTTTTTATTATATTATGTTAGTCACCATACAGTACATCCCCGGTTTCCGATGTAAGGCTCGATGATTCATTAGTTGTGTATAACACCCAGTGCACCATGCAATACGTGCCCTCCTTACTACCCATCACCGGTCTATCCCATTCCCCCACCCCCCTCCCCTCTGAAGTCCTCAGTTTGTTTCTCATAGTCCATAGTCTCTCATGTTTCATTCCCCCTTCTGATTACCCCCCCTTTCTTTATCCCTTAGGGGAAAGAATTTCTTTCCCTTGCTTGTTCTGGGCTTGGAGCTTGAGGGAAATTAGCCCTATTGCTATGCATTGTTCAGAATTTAGGACAAGAATCAACCGGATTTTCTGTGGGTGGATAAGTGGATTAAATCCCACAATGAGATTACAAAGTACAGATTTTCCTACGTGCTAAGAAAATTTTTCCAAATGTATATAATATCTGCTCTTAATAGAGCCAAAGAGAAGAAAAGCTTTTTGTATCTAAGAGAGAGAGATTCCTGCCATTGTTGCAGGACCTTAGGTCATGTATTTGGATCCCTACCTGAAGAGGGATGTGACTGTCTGGGGGCCTGTTCAGAGGAAAGCTACAAAAATTCTCCGGCCATGTGATGCAATCATAGAATGTAAGATGCAGTTTGCAAAAATCACTGGAAAGCACCCTGTAGAAAAACCTGCCTGTGGCTTCTCCTCGTGACCTAGTATTTGGGCATGAGAGAAAGAAGATGCTAGTGAAGGAGGCAGTGTGTCTTTGTGATCCGGTTTTTAGGGGAGTTTCAGCAGGTGGCACACACCTGCTGTATCAGAGGCTCTTCACCCTCAGGGCACAGTGGAATCTCCTGGAGGACCTTCTAAAAAAATACAAATTTCTTGGTTGATTCTAATGTGCAAAGAGCCGAGAAGCACTGTAATTTATTCTTGGGTTGGGAGTAAGCTGATGGACTACCTCACAATGACTTCAAGTCTGTGAAGATTAATTTTGCAAAGGCTAGTGTCTCTCCCCCAGGGCTGATGGCAGGCAGTGAAGGGGCCAGGCTGTAGGTTGGCAGCTTTGGGCTGGACAGGAAGAGGCATTTCCTGCAGGCGAGGGCTGTGGCCTTGCGAGGTGACTATCCCTAGGAAGTCAGAGTAATGGTCTCTTCATAGCACCAGGGTCCTAGTGTATTATTTCTAAGGGAAATCATAAGTGAAGGCACAAGAGGCCAAAGAGGTCCACTGACTCTCATTTTGTGGTTCATTTGAGACTCCAACCCCTTTCATTTTGTACTAATCTTGTGGTCCTGGCTGCTTCTTGTAGAAGGACTGAAAGTGGCATGAGGCCATTTTGTTCTCAGGACCTCTGTAAGTAGGAAGATATGTTTCTGTTCCCTGGGAGGTTGAAGATTCCTTGTTCTGGGACTTCCCATGTTCCTTATCGGGCTCTTGGCTTTGGTGGCTGTGAAGCAGTTTTCGGTCTTCGGGTGGCTCTGTCCTTGGACTCCGGAAACACACCTACCTCAAGAGCATTTTCTTCTGTCCAGATGTTCCCTTTATTGCTCCCCTCACACCCGACCAAAAGAGCCAGTATAAAGTATACTCAGGGGCTCTAGAATGTCAAATTACCTTTTTAAAAATTCTAGAACCTTCTACAGTGTATTAAGAGCCTTATACCTGAATGAGGCACAAACGTGGGATGTAAGAATGAGGAAGTTTAAGAACCACCCCTCCTTCTATCTGGTTTCAGTTTACCTTGGAAGATAGGCTGGTATCTGTTTATCTTTGAACATGAAATCAGACAAAGCAGGGACAAATGAGCTGTGTGGAGAGCTCATGTTCTGGGGGATCTCTCCATGGGCGACGTGGCAGGGAGGCCTCCACAAAAGGAGGGATCTGACCTGGCTCCTGAAGAGTGACAAGGCTTCAGAACAGAAGTCTCAATCCTGATAAAGCAACTGATTCACTCTGGGAGGCTCAAAATTACAGACTGGGGTAGGGGGGTTGGGGCGCCTGGGTGGCTCAGTCGGTTAGGCGTCTGCCTTCAGCTTAGGTCATGATTTTAGGGTCCTGGGATCGAGCCCTTCGTCGAGTCTGCTTCTCCCTCTGCCCCTGCTCCCTGCCGCTGCCCCAGCTCATGCTCTCTCTCTCCCTCAAATGAATAAATTTTAAAAAATGACAGGCTGGGGCCTACCGCCCAGTCTGGTCCCTCCTCTACAGTCTGGTCCCCTGTGTCCAGGTGGGGCCTAGGTGTGTGCAGTTGAAATTCCCCCTCTGCCGACGTGCAGCCAGGCTTGGGAGCCTGTCACTGAGCGAGGCTGAACGGTGGTCCTGAAGTGAACGACTTCATTGTCTGGTGGCCTTCACCACAGCCACGAGGGGGAGGAAGCCAACCAGGTGTTGGCTCAGGAGCCCGGGAGTGCCTGCCGCTGCTCCGTGGGACAGGGGAGCGCGGTAACAATGGCTCCCTTGTGCGGAGGTCCTAACGTTTGTGCGGCGAGGGCTTCGTGTCCGCGATGTCTGTCTTTCCAGCAGCCCTGGGAGCCAGGTTTACGACGCGACAGGTGAGGGCTGGGGCTGGTGAGCTTCCGCAGCTTGCTGAACGAGGCCCTGCCTGCAGGTGTGGACGGGAATGGCGACAGGGAACCCACTTTCCCCCCTCGGACGCCGTGCTGTCTGTGTGGGGACTCCCCAACGGCCCAGTGGGCAGCAGGAGAAGAGTCACGGACGCCGGTAGAGCGGGGGCGGCCCGCGTGGAGGCCCCCACGGCAGCCGGGCACGCTGGGGACCTGGAGCCCTGCACCGTGACGCGGGGGAGGGGGCAGTGGACGAGAGGGGCCGGCTTCGCCGTGACCGTGACCGCAGCGCGTCCTGCCGCCCGCTCGGGCTGCATCTTGGGGTCCCGCTCCTGCGGGGCCGTTGGACTCACACGAGATGGCGTTGGCTCCATCAAGCATGGCAGTTGTGGCCTCCCTACACCCGCGCGGCCTCCTTCCTGGAGTCGCTCCCACGCTCCTTTCACGTCCCTTCGCAGGCCCCGATGCGGTGGTGCGCGCCCGGCGGAGCCGCTGAGCTTGCCCTCGCCCGGCCCTCTCCGAGCCCCACGTCCTTTTTCTCTTCATCTTCAACTCAGCTCCTGTGCTGGAACCTTTGCTAGGCCCCCAGCAGTGCTGCGCCAGAAGTCCGGACTGCTCTGGCGGCACCGAGAACCCTCTCGAGGGCGCTCCAGCCTTTCACTGTGTCTCTTAACTCTCGGGACTGGTCTCCGGAGCCCACATTGCCGGCCGAGGGTCCTGCCGGCCAGCTCCGCTCTGAGTCAGCATTGCGGATGCTCTGTCCTGGGTTGGGAATGCCTTTCCCTGTCCATCCTTCAAAGTCCTGCTCCC
>NW_024426552.1:55936288-55997399 GCF_017311325.1 Ursus maritimus
TTGGAAGATAGGCTGGTATCTGTTTATCTTTGAACATGAAATCAGACAAAGCAGGGACAAATGAGCTGTGTGGAGAGCTCATGTTCTGGGGGATCTCTCCATGGGCGACGTGGCAGGGAGGCCTCCACAAAAGGAGGGATCTGACCTGGCTCCTGAAGAGTGACAAGGCTTCAGAACAGAAGTCTCAATCCTGATAAAGCAACTGATTCACTCTGGGAGGCTCAAAATTACAGACTGGGGTAGGGGGGTTGGGGCGCCTGGGTGGCTCAGTCGGTTAGGCGTCTGCCTTCAGCTTAGGTCATGATTTTAGGGTCCTGGGATCGAGCCCTTCGTCGAGTCTGCTTCTCCCTCTGCCCCTGCTCCCTGCCGCTGCCCCAGCTCATGCTCTCTCTCTCCCTCAAATGAATAAATTTTAAAAAATGACAGGCTGGGGCCTACCGCCCAGTCTGGTCCCTCCTCTACAGTCTGGTCCCCTGTGTCCAGGTGGGGCCTAGGTGTGTGCAGTTGAAATTCCCCCTCTGCCGACGTGCAGCCAGGCTTGGGAGCCTGTCACTGAGCGAGGCTGAACGGTGGTCCTGAAGTGAACGACTTCATTGTCTGGTGGCCTTCACCACAGCCACGAGGGGGAGGAAGCCAACCAGGTGTTGGCTCAGGAGCCCGGGAGTGCCTGCCGCTGCTCCGTGGGACAGGGGAGCGCGGTAACAATGGCTCCCTTGTGCGGAGGTCCTAACGTTTGTGCGGCGAGGGCTTCGTGTCCGCGATGTCTGTCTTTCCAGCAGCCCTGGGAGCCAGGTTTACGACGCGACAGGTGAGGGCTGGGGCTGGTGAGCTTCCGCAGCTTGCTGAACGAGGCCCTGCCTGCAGGTGTGGACGGGAATGGCGACAGGGAACCCACTTTCCCCCCTCGGACGCCGTGCTGTCTGTGTGGGGACTCCCCAACGGCCCAGTGGGCAGCAGGAGAAGAGTCACGGACGCCGGTAGAGCGGGGGCGGCCCGCGTGGAGGCCCCCACGGCAGCCGGGCACGCTGGGGACCTGGAGCCCTGCACCGTGACGCGGGGGAGGGGGCAGTGGACGAGAGGGGCCGGCTTCGCCGTGACCGTGACCGCAGCGCGTCCTGCCGCCCGCTCGGGCTGCATCTTGGGGTCCCGCTCCTGCGGGGCCGTTGGACTCACACGAGATGGCGTTGGCTCCATCAAGCATGGCAGTTGTGGCCTCCCTACACCCGCGCGGCCTCCTTCCTGGAGTCGCTCCCACGCTCCTTTCACGTCCCTTCGCAGGCCCCGATGCGGTGGTGCGCGCCCGGCGGAGCCGCTGAGCTTGCCCTCGCCCGGCCCTCTCCGAGCCCCACGTCCTTTTTCTCTTCATCTTCAACTCAGCTCCTGTGCTGGAACCTTTGCTAGGCCCCCAGCAGTGCTGCGCCAGAAGTCCGGACTGCTCTGGCGGCACCGAGAACCCTCTCGAGGGCGCTCCAGCCTTTCACTGTGTCTCTTAACTCTCGGGACTGGTCTCCGGAGCCCACATTGCCGGCCGAGGGTCCTGCCGGCCAGCTCCGCTCTGAGTCAGATTTTATTTATTTATAGGGGATAGAAAGAGAGAGAACGAGCAGGGGGAGGGGCAGAGGGCGAGGGAGAAGCACACTCCCCGCTGATCAGGGAGCCAGACTCCCTGGGCTCCATCCCAGGACCCTGAGACCATGACCTGAGCCAATGGCCTGAGCCACCCAGGCGCCCCTCCCTCACCTCTGTGTGAGGTTCCATTCTGCTTCTTTGTAAACCCGACTCCTCCGAGTGTAGCCCAGAGAGGGCAGGCTCCTGGTGCCTTCATTTCTGTATCCCTGGCCATTCAGAAGTGCTTCTTGAAACCAGCGACTGCCTCACAATGTCCCTCTGCTTTCCAGGCGAACAAAGAGAACCCTTGGAGCTCCTGTAATAAGAAATTGGTTGGAAAGTGCAAGCTGTGGATGGTCATCGCCTCGGTTTTCCTAGGTCTCGTTGTAGTCATCATCGTAAGCTTGTGTCTCATTGGAGGTAAGAGATTTGAACAGGACTAAGCTGGTGCATTTTACGAACTTACTTGTCTATGACTTACACTGATATGGAAGATGTGCTCGTTGCTAGTTCATTAGCTATAATATAAATTTAAAACTGGCTTGGGATTGTTGGGTGGTAGCTATCCAAGGTTCTTTGTTTTATTTCATTTTCTGTTCGTTTAATAAGCTCTGAAAGAAGCATGGAGACCAGTGTTTTACTTTAACCTCTGCCCACTGGATCGTGATGACTTCTTTTTTTTTTTTTAAAGATTTTATTTATTTATTCGACAGGATAGAGACAGCCAGCGAGAGAGGGAACACAAGCAGGGGGAGTGGGAGAGGAAGAAGCAGGCTCCCAGAGGAGGAGCCTGATGTGGGGCTTGATCCCAGAACGCTGGGATCACGCCCTGAGCCGAAGGCAGATGCTTAACGACTGCGCCACCCAGGCGCCCCTTGATGACTTCTTAAGCTTTAGCTTAAACGCTAATTTATATTTTGTTGAATCTCTACACCTGCTTATTTGAAATTTTTTTCTTATCATTTGTTTCATAAAATAATTATTGTACTTCAACTGATACCCAGTACATAATTATAATGATAAGTAATGAATAGCCCATTGGAAAGCATCGTAAAAACGTTATAGAACCATGTATCTATATGCTGTCATTACTTTAACTTATTTTAGAAATAACTTTATTATATTTGTGTTGTATGTGTTTACAAAACAAAAACTTACACGGTGCTAACTATATACTTTACATATATTATTTTATTATTTATTTTTTTTTTAATTAAAAACGTTTTTTAGAGATTTTATTCATTTGAGAGAAAGAGAGAGAGAAGGAGCACAGAGGGAGCAGCAGAAGGAGAGGGAGAAGCAGGCTCCCCGTGGAGCAGGGAGCCTGATGCAGAGCTTGATTCCAGGACCCTGGGATCATGACCTGAGCCAAAGGCAGACACTTAATCCACTGAGCCAGGCATGGAGCCCTTCATGGTGCTCGATCTCACCACCTGAGATCATGACCTGAGCTGAAATCAAGAGTCAGATGCTTAACTGACTGAGCCCCCCAGGTGGCCTGATCAGATTGTTTTTTTAATCATCTTGGGGCCTACCTTTAGGATTTTCAAAGCTATGTTGAGACCATTTTGCCAATTCACAATTATTTGTGGACACTTTTTAAAAATGACTGCATGATGTAGTCTTCCATACCATTTTAAAGCTTTTGAGGTAGTTGCTGATTTTTTATGATTATAGATATTAAGGTTTTCATGATGCATAAATATAGAATCCTCCAGTGGGCAGTCATTTCAGTTTTAAAACAAGAAAGAAGAATATTGATTTTATTTGTTAGTGGGGGTGATTGCAGGGGCAGTGGGTGCTTTTCTGGAGTTGGGATACTCTTGAGGGTGATCTGATCTCTGTAAGGATTTGGATTGAGTCAGATTCTTCTTAATAAACCCAATCTTGGATGAGGAGCCCCCGAATCTCTCCAGAAGGGGTCCTGGGAATTTTCTTCAGGAACTACATTTGCCCTTCATCTCCTGTTCCTTCTCCCAGCCTCTTCTTCTCCTGTCTCAAGGTGTTAAGGTCCCTGAAGGAATAGGGAAATTCGATGGCATATGCCAACCTCCAGCATGTGTTTCTCAGGCAGGCGCCATGTTTGCTTAATTACTTAGGGCATTGTTGAGGTGGGATGGTGGTCCTTAGAGGCCACAGGCTGGTTTCGCGGTAGGGACAAGTTGGTAAGAAGTGCTACATCTCCTCAGGCATGCTGAGGACAAGGCTTTTGGTGTGAACCTTCATGCTCCCTCTTCCCATCAACTCCCACATGTGGATGTCGAAACCGAAGTTGAGCCATGCGACCTTGTCCCGTCCAGATTAGGTGGTGCTGTCCTGCACATTGGCTAATCTGTCTCTTGGCCCCTGGGGCCTATAACAGAGAATGATGCAGCAGGAGATATTTGGGATTCTAAAGCACAAGACCCAAGAGCTGTCTTCCATTCTCAAAAATCATCCGGCCTCTTCAACTCCCCAACAGCAATCTGCAGAGGAAGGGATTCCCCTTCCTTCCATCGTGTCTCGAGGGACATGGGAGTTCATCGGATAGTATTGAGGGAAGAACTGCACAACACTTGTAGTGCAATCTTCATTTTCAATGTGGTTATAAAATTGTATTTCCAGATGTTAATGCTGTGAAGAGATTGGCACACTTTCGCATTTTTTTAAATCGGAAAAATACTTGTACTTCACTTGACACCTCAGCCCTCAGGGGTTTGGGCCTTTGGGGAGAGTCATGGTAGGCGGTGTGGGACGGGGAAATGCCATGGGTGAAAGGCTCCCTTCCTTGACAGTTCCAGCCTCACCCAGAGCAGCCCTGTAGGTACTCCTGGGGTGACCGTAGGCAGTAATTGGCCATTGCCTCATTGCCGAGCCCCGTGATAGGAATCGAATTCACAGAACCTCTGAGCACTGTGAGGAAGGCACTGCTGTCTGGAAAAGCAGTGCTGGCGGAGTCAAGGGCTGCGCGTATGGCTGGCTTCGTTAAGAAGTGAGGTTCCTCAGGAGCTACTTTTGTTGTTTGGTCTCCTGTCCCCGGGCCCTGTGGCCTGCAGACTGAGGCTCAGAGGCAGAGACGTGAATAACTGTGGAGCTGGAGAGCACACGGCTGTGGACAACAAACAGGTCCCGGCATAGAGGGGTAACGAGTTGAGGAGGGGACAATGGGGTACCCAGGGTGAGGTGTTCGGTACGGAGGTATATCTTGGCACTGACATTGTTAAGAACTACCATCAACCAAGGTCTATTTTTATTATTGTTAATTTTCTACAGACTGGACACCCTTGATTGCCTGCATCTGGGTGGGGGGTGTCTCCCGCCACTTTGCCCTGACATGCCATTGAAATGATGGCAACTTCAGGATCATGGCTCAGCTTAAGGCATTGAGCTGGGGCTGCATACACTGTGCAGGAGATGCGTATGGTAGACAATGAAATCTTTTTAAAGTGGCCAATTTGGGGAGCAGAGCCCAGGGAATCCTGTTGTGTCTGGAGGCTTGGTTTTGTCTCAGTTCTTCAGGGAAAAGGTAATGACGGATTCTCTTCTTCTCCCTAAAGAAGTATAAAGTCCTTGATGTAAATAAGTGGTAAAAGGGGAAACCCCCCCCCCAAAGTCATCTTCTTTCTGGATAATTTAGAAGATCAGTTAAGCATCTGCAGGGGTTCTGCTTTTTTCGCCGAGTTGCCCCAGCCAGGGAGGGGAGAGACTTGAGTAACACCCTACTCTTGAAACTCTCGTTGGAGTAGGCAAAGAATTTTAAATATTATAAAAGCCAAACTGTGACAAGTAGGTGGACACTTAGAGATCCAATTTGAAGGCGATCAGATTTAGCATTCTAGGGACGCCTAGGTGATATTATTCCCCAGCATTATGGATTTCTGCCTGACTTCTTTAGTCTCTTTCTAAACAGATGTTTCTTTGGGTAGAACACTATCGTGCTGAGATGTAGACACTTCAGAAGTGCCGTGTGTTGAATGGATTGTTTTGTCTTTGCATTGGGTGTAAGAGCCACAGTTTATGCTCTCACAGCGTGTTGGCAGGCAGACAGGTTGCACAAGGCAGTACTCCCTGGTGTAGGGTGACTCATGGGAAAATCCTCGGCAAACAGCATTAGCAAGTTATAAACTAGCAAGGTCCTTGGGGGCAGGAACTTAGTAGCAAATCGATAGGCCCTGTTCCTTGAAACTTCTTTGCCTTTTTCCCTGTTTCTCTTTCCCTCCAATCGCCTATGTTTCTCCACCTTCCCAGGACCAGCCTCTTCACCTGTGCTCCCCAGAGGATCCTCCCCAGCTTCTCCTGACCCGTGGACCTTCAGATCTGTCCACCGTCTCGCTAAGCATCCTCAGGCTGTTCTCAACTGCGGCCTCTTCAAATGTGCTGGCAATGTCCGTCCTTCAAAACTTTCTTCCATCAGAATCTTGCTACTTCATTTTAGGAATTTTTTTCTCTTTCTCTTTTTTTCACTGGCAAACTTCTAGAAACAGAGGTCGGCATTTGGATCTTGCCTCCTGCTCACTCCTAACCCATTAGTTCCAGGACCCTGGGGTCATGACCTGAGCAGAAAACAGACACTTAATCGACTGAGCCACCCAGGCGCCCCATGACTTAAAATATGTAACATAAAATGTGAAGGAAAACTTGTTGATTAAAGGGTTATTAGCATTTTTTTCCTTGTTTTGCGACAATTTCCTATACTTGGCAAGTTTTCAGCTATGAAGACCTAACTTTATTATTGGACGAAATAATGTCATGACTTACAACAAAGAAGGGTGCGGGGATAATTCTCTGTGTCTGGGGTCCTCAGGATCACTCCTAGAGCCTGCGATTTGCTGGGAGAATTCATGGGACTCAGCATATACTCAGAGAGATGATTCTTGATGTGGGAGCAAAGGCAAAAGGAGATGTAGATACAATTAAATTCCTTAAAACTTGCAGCCTGTTGAGAACTACTTGACTCAGGCAGAGTAGGACATTCCTGCAGGAGCTCGGTCTTTAAGTGATGCCTTTCTAGAGGAAAAAACCCACCTAAACTTGACAATAGCTAGGCGTCCAGGATCATCCAGGATCCCGTAAGTCCTCTTTAACAGATGAAAATCCTTTTGGAAACTTCCTTTGTCTCTGTCCCTCCCAACTTAAAAGTATCTAATCAGTTGCTCGTCACAACCCCAGTACAGCTTTTTCTGCCCATGGGTACTGCCCCTGTGCCTTAATAAAACCACTCTTTTTGCACCGAAAACGTATCAAGAATTCTTTCTTGACCGTTTCTCCCAGACCGCATGTCAAATCACATCACTTGTGCTTTATCATAGCAAAATGATATAAAGCAAAATCCAGGGGAAACCAGGCACAAACTTGAGGACACATTTAACTGCTGCAGCAATCAGATGTAACAACACGTGGAAGTGTTGTCTCCCGGGGAAGCTCGTCAGAGGCTCAGTGCCCAGGGTTTTACTGGGGTTGGTCCCGTAGGCAGCCGCTGCCTGGCACATGCTAAAATTCCAGATCCCCAGAAGGCAAGGTGCTCAGCATAAGCCACATTGTTTGTACCAACAGCAGGTACCAACTGGGGGGGCGAGGTGGGAACCCTTCCAGATCTAGGTTCACAGAGGCCAGCCGGGGGCCAGCTTTGAGCCGGTCATCTCAGGCTCTGGGAACTGGGTTCCTCAAGTTCCCTTGCTCCTCATGCCTCCCAGGGAATAAGTATCAGGATTCTTACTTCTTTTCTCCTGCCTCCCCATCATACACTAAAGGCCTTTGCAAAGTCTGGCCAAAGAGGCTGCTTATGTCTGAAGCATGGGATCTGAGAGTCAAGTCTACGGCAAGGTGAGCGCCTGGTTCCGCCACCCACGCCTTTCTCAGGGCCAGAGAGGTGGTTCCTGTGCCGGCCCAGCGGGGAGGCCGCCGGGGAGCCAGGGGAGCAGAGTTGGTACCACGAGTGCCAGCTTCTGGCTCCTGGCTCCTGACCTTGTGTGTTTTTCCTTTGGCTTTAACTGCTTAAAAATCAATTAGCTCACCGTCATTAGAGCACCAGCAGCCACACACAGCTCACTGTGCCAGGAATGCAAGGCCCTCGGGCCCTGGGGCTCTAAGTGCAGTTTGGTTTCCCTTCTATAAACAGAGTGTGTGAAAAAAAAGAAAAAAGTGTGTCCACATTTCTTTCCTGTGGGACAGACTACAGAGTGGCGGCTTCCTGCCCGTCTTCTGTCTTCCTGGGAGATGTCAGGACATGGCCCACGGGCTCATGTCTTGTCCCCACTCTGTTTTGGTCTATGATGTCCCTTCCTCATCAGGGTCTCTGACAGCCTGGAATGGAGGTGATTCACTGAAGTTCCTTGCTCCCAGTCCCTGGCCCCCATCACCCATTGTTCACCCCCCAGACCCTGCCCAGCACCCGCCTCGACACCTGTGGACACAGCTAAAGCCGCGGGTTCCGTTCAACCAAGAAATTCACGTTCTTCCCACTCCCTCCCACCGACTTGTCCCCCAGTTTGTGTTCAGTGGAGTCTGGGAGCTCTTACGGTGTAAAACAAACAATTTTTATCATAATGGAGGCCAGCCCCTGTCTTCATCTGGTCTGGCCGAGAAGACAAAGCATTTCTGCTTGTACTTGCTTGCTGTGTCTGGGCTTACTCCTCGCTGGATGCTCCTTTTATAGCAGCCAGGGGAACAAATTATTTTTTTAAGCATGTGTTTACTTTACTTTTACTTTTTATCGCCCCCCTTTAGTAACTTACATCGATGAAGATGCAAATGAAATACTTGAGTTGTCGTCAAACAAAACCTTCTTGGTCATGCTGAAGATTCCGGAGGAGTGCATTACAGAGAAGGAACTGCCTCACCTGCTCACGGAAAGGGTGATTATATCTGCAGCATCGTTTGCAGAGTCCTTAACATGAGACTGGGGGTTCTTCGAGGGGTTGGCATAGAGCGGTCACGAAAGTAGCTTCAGGCTTGGATTCTTTGTCTGGATTTTGGCAGAAACCGAGGCTTAGAAGCGGATTTTCTATAGGGCAAAGCCTGAGGGAGGAGCCCTGCCCTCCAACGAAATGCGTCCTGGAGGACAGTGCTTGTCTATTCACTGCGGTCTTACGTTTGGTTCAACCTGTTGTGTCCAGGACGTGCTAGACCGCATGCTGAGTGCTGGGCCACAGAGTCTGGGCCCTCGTGGGGTGTCAGTGCCAGGAGAGGAAGCAGTTAAATAGAGAGTTCTAGAACAGTATGCTATGTTCTATCGGGGAGATGTGTAGAGAATATTTTGCAAGCACAAGGAGGGTCATCTAAATACCTGAGGTGTGGGTGGAAGCTTGGAGGGCCTCTTGCAGGAGGTGATACTCAGGATGAGTCTTAAAATATGAGATAGGAGTGTTCTCGATAATACTAGGGGATCTGCCCCGCAGTGTCCTGCTGCTTCTTGTGTACCGTGCGGTGGGGACTTGCAAGGGTGAGGCGTGAAGGTTTTCCTCCTTTTTGGTAAGGCACTGAAACATTTTCATCTGCTTGTTGACATGGTCAGCTTTTCGTGTTAGCCCTTCTGGGTGGTGGTGGAGAGACACTGGAGGCTGAGGGCTTAGTTAGAAGGAACTGCAGTCGTCCCGGTGATAGATGCGGGGGGCCTTGACCCAGGGCAGTGGCCGGGCGGTGGCGGGTGGGGGGGAAGGTGTTGGTAGATAAGGAGATGTAAGAGAGATTTAAGAGGTCGTCTCGCTCAGCGGGACTTTATGGCTGGTTGGATGTGGGGATGAGGGAGAATAGGACTCCAGGCTCCTGGTTGGGTGGCCAAGCAGGTGGGTGGTGGCTTCATTGGTGGAGCAGGAAATGCAGGAGAATGTCCTTCGTGCAAGATGACGGCATGCAGCCTCGCCATGAGGGCTGGTTGGGTTCACAGCCAGACCCAGAAAAGTATTTAGTAAGAGTCTAAGCGAGACCAGCCTGCCATCCGTTACGCCCTTCTCTGCGGCTGTCGGTGGCATGGCGGGAGGCACTTCATCTGGCTTCCATCTGACCCCTGGGAGAGCTTCCGCAGGAAGTGATTCTCGGTCACCCCAGAGTTAGCTTCTGGGCACCCAAGTGCATGTTATTTGATTGCGCCTTTGGTCACAGGGCTTTGTGCTCTGGGGTGATTATCTGGGCTTCTCTTCCTCATTCTTTTCCTTGTTTAAGTCTGATCTGCAAGCCCCCTTTCCTCTTTTTCTTTCACCTGCTTCCAGAGCAAGTTGCTGAGTGAATGGCCTCTTGCCTTTTTCCTTGTGATTGTTTTTTTTCTGCAAGGGTTTTTGCATTTGCTGAGCAGAAATGAGATGAGTCAGCATCCACACATGTCACGCGTTACAGACCGAATTCTGTCTGTCGAAGGGACGTGGATGTTAATCATTCATCTTAGAGCTGTATCGCTTGCATAGAGCCAGACAGGAGCAGATCCGGTAGGTATTTTTAGCTCATGCTGTGTAGTGGCGAAGGAGCAGGGACTGGCATGATCCCTGGGGCAAGCCCACAGGCCTGTTCGAGCTGCTTCCTTCTCTGATAAATGGAAATCACTATGCTCTCCCTGTATACCCACAGGTGCATATGAGATGCATATAAAGAACTCTGTAAAACTTTTTTTTTTTTAGAATGATCTGGCATACAGATGATGAAAGTTAAGGCACAGCGAGTGAAAAAACTACTGCCCCCTGGTGTTCCAGTCAAATCTGTTCAGGAACAGAAGTGAGAACTTAAGGGTTACTAGTCTTACTGTCAGGTCAGGAGCCCCTTTCTTTTGTTCACTCAGGCCAACTTCTAGAAGCTTCCGGATATGGAAGGTAAATGGGAGTGGATAGTGGAACACCATGTCCTTGCTTTTGCTTTATTGCTTTGCTTTTCTAAAACAGTTTTCCTAGGCCCTCCCTTATCCCACTGCCAGAATTTTCTTCTCTTCCCGCCGGGGCTCGCACCTTGTGTTACCCTGGCCCTGGGTGCTTGATGCCGGAGTTAACAATGGCACGTCTGCCAACACGGGGAAGATACCTCCCTGGTCTTGAATTAGCGACTCTGCCCAACTCCAGTAGTCAGCTGCCCCGGCGCCTAGCTCAGTGAGCTCCCAGCCTCAGAGGCACAGCGTGGGATTCCAGAGCCAGGGGTGAGGAGCCCCCACTTCACTTCGTTGGGCCCATAGTAGTGTGGTTAACTGCTCCCAGATATATGAACATGTCCCAATGACAGCAGGGGACCGTGTCACCAAAAAGAATCAGAGTGGGCACTAACAGTGATCTGGTACACCAGTCCAGCTCTTAACGTAAAATTTTAGTTTAAATTTTTTTCTGAGAGACGACTATGTGCAAAATAATAGTAGGCCCCAGGGGTTAAAAAGGAAGGAGAGGAGAGCAGGAACAGAGAAGGTTGGGAGGACATCACCCCTGACATAACACATTTATTTGTGTGTGTGTGTGTGTGTGTGTACATATATGTGTGTGCACGTGTAAGTATGTGTGTATGTGTGTGAATGTGTATGTATGTACGCACGTGTATATATGTGTGCATATGTGTGTGTTTGTGTGTGTGATGTGTGTGTTTGTATGTGTCCATATGTATGTGTGTGAATGTGTGTTACGTATGTGTGTGAATGTGTGTACGTGTGCACGTGTATGTGTGTGAACGTGTGTATGTGTGCGTGCATGTGGGTGCATGGGTGTATGTATGTACATACTGTGTGTGTGTATATATATACGTGTGTGCGTATGTATGTGGGTGAATGTGTATGTATGTGTGCATGTGTGTGCATGAGTGTGCATGTGTGTGAATGGCAGATGCACGCATGTACTGTGTATGCGTGTACATGTGTGCACATATATGTATGTGTGTGAATGTGTGTTACATATGTGAATGTGTGTACGTGTGCACGTGTATGTGTGTGAACGTGTGTATGTGTGGGTGCATGGGTGTATGTATGTACATACTGTGTGTGTATATATGTGCGTGTATGTATATGTATGCGCGTGTGTGTATGTGTGTGCATCTGTGTGAATGTGTGTGTCTATGTGTAAATGTAAGGAGTGCTTGGAAAAATAAAACCCCATCCATAGCATCCCCCTCCTCCTCCCTGTCGTTGGGAGCAGCCCTGTGACAGCCACTTTCTCATTCCTGCATCGGCCTGCTGGCCGCATTCTTTTCTCAGGGGCTCAAAAACTATAAGATGACTCAGTCATTTTTTTCCAAAGTTCTTATCACTTTATGCTTCTTTCCTCTTTGATATTCAGGGCACTTTCTTTCTTGCTTCATCCTCATATGTAAAGAAAGTGGGTTTTAGTGTCTATAAACCCTGGGACTGGCTCCTTATGAGCAGAGTGACCTTGGGCAGGTTTCATACCCTTTCTGCATGCTGTTTTCTTTATTAGTAAGAAGGGAAGGGGGTGGTAATGCCTCTTATGTCAGGTTCTTATAAAGATCACAGCAAAAATACAAGATTGGAGGCGTACACATTGTGGATGCTCTGATCCCCTCTGCTCCTCTTGGAAGGGACTGAATTGTCACCAGGTGAATTAAGTGGGAGCATATTGTGAAATGTAGGCTCCTTGAGATTCTGTTCAGAATTGGGTGGGAGACAAAATGGGCAGAGCTCCCCTCCGGACACTGCTCTTTGGGGTGTGTCTGCTGCGTGCTGCTGGGTGAGGTGAGAGGGCACTGAGCCGTAATGGGTACAGCTGGGCCGCTCACCTCAGGGTGCTGTTGGATGCCACTGAACCTTCCAGAAAAACGTCAAGGCCGACTTCAGGCTAGGCAGGAGCGGGCCTGGCTGTGGGCTCACTCCAGCCCCAGAGCTGGGTCCATGGTAGAAAGTGTCGCCAGATCCCAGGGCAGTCCTCCCAACTGATGCTAGAACCTGTCTGCCAAAGACCAAGGCATTTAACCTTCAAATGCCAAATTCACAAAAGTGCAATGTATGTACCTTCAGCTACCTGTCCTCAAGTCCTGCTAGGCTAGGATTCCCATCTCTGAAACAAGATGAGAAGGCCAATCAATGACAATGACAAGAAGATATTGGTAACATAAAAGCAGCTAGTGTCCAGAATATCCACAAATCCTTCAGATACAGAAGATACAGATACAGCCAAGAAACAGACAACCCACGAAAAAGACAGGAAACCAAGAGGCAAATCAAAGGTGAGAAATCCCACAGGAGTTCATAAACACACCTGAGAAGATACTCAATCTTTTACCTATCTCAATCTACTACCACGAGTAATAATGCAGATTGGAACAATGTAAAACAATTTTATACCCCTTAGATTGGCAATAATTTTTAAAAGTCTGGTAACACCAAGTGCCAGCAAGCCTGTGGGAAATGGAACACTAGCAAGTGCTGAGATGGAGAGCAATTTGGCAAGATTTAGGTGGGTTGGAGACGCACCCACCCTTGGACCCAGCAACTCTGTGTTTCTGCACATACTCAAGGGAAACTTTTACACGTCCCAGAAGAGAGGCACAGAAATTTTCCAGGAAGATTACTTGGGCGGAGTTCGTGATAAGAAAATTGCAAACGCTGCACATCCCCAGCATAGGGGAATGGACAAGCTGGTGTGATCATTTAACAGGATCTCTGCGGGAGTTAGGAGTCAGCTCGAAGGACCTCCATCTCGGTGTACCATGATGGGTAAATTATCGAATGTAATTTTGGGTGAAAAACAAGCAAGTCACAGAAGACCACGTGGAATATGGCACCTTTTATTTGAATAAAAGCACAAACCATGAATTGTTATGATTACACAAGGAAGTAGTACATTGGTAAAAACCTGCGTGAAAAGGTTACATGCCAACTTCAGGACAATGGTTAGTGTCGGGGGCGAGAGGGAGAAAAAATAGGAAGAAGAGCGTGTAGGAGTAGCTTCGGCTTTGTTTTGCTTCTTCGAGCGAAGGGCTGAACTAACTACCGTAGAAGGTGTCGGTGTGAAACCTGGTAGTGGGCACACAGCTGTCATTTTGGTGTGTGAGTGCAGTCTTCGATGCATAAAGTGAGAACTCCGCAATCACAGACCAGCCCCGCTGGGAAAGTGCTGTACCAGGGGCTTCCATGGCCGTGTCTCCTTACAACGAAGCTCTGAAGAAAGGAGACAATAAGCCCTTGTCCGGTGGCATGCTGGGTCCTGAGGGGCCTGCTCTGCCGCCTTCTCAGCCGCTTCAGTGTCGTCTCCTTCCCAGGGTCCTCCAGGTCCGTGTGGGCTCTGGCTGCTGACCACGCTCGCCGCGAAGGCCACAGGTGTCCGCACGACATGGGAGAGATGTTGAAAATCCCAGCCTGGCCACCTGCTCCTTATAAATGAGGTTCTTTTAAATGAGCCTTGAGTTTTGGGTGGGGAGCGAGGCCCACATCTTCCTGTTTCTCGATGCAGAGCCTCTGGATAAGTGAATTCCGAGCGAGCGGAGACACTGTCTACCAGGAGCTTTGCTTTGTCGGGTGGTACGCGGTACGATCCGTCTGTAGTGCGTGCGCCTGTTTGACTTGTTCCTGTTCGTTTCAGCTCACACACGTGTACACTTCGTCCCCGTCGCTGAGTCGTTATTTTGCTTCAGTGGAAATGACGGACTTCAGGTAAGAATGTGGAACCTTCCGTGTTGGTCTCTTTCTCTGGGAAGCGACACCCA
Organism: Ursus maritimus; assembly: GCF_017311325.1. Classification (NCBI taxonomy): domain Eukaryota; kingdom Metazoa; phylum Chordata; class Mammalia; order Carnivora; family Ursidae; genus Ursus; species Ursus maritimus. The sequence goes on from NW_024426552.1 coordinate 55,950,491, forward strand.
TCACCATTTATCTAGAAGGACCTTTGGGTCTCAAAGCACAAAGGGAACCGATGATAGAATCACAGACTGTTGGCTTTGGAAGGGTCTTTGGACACCCACCAGCTCAACTCCCTGACCTTCCAAAGGAGCAACGCGAAGGCCAGATCAATTATATGCCTCAACGAGGTCACACGGCAGGAGGAAAAGTCAGTCCCGGTAAACCATTCCTGTGTAACACATATCCTCAAATAAGCTAGGGGTAGGACTAGAAGGAGATCTCAGAGGGCGGCTGGGTGGCTCTGTCAGTTAGGCGTCTGACTCTTCATCTCAGCTCAGGTCTCGATCATCTTGATCTCAGGGTCATGAATTCGAGCCCCACGTTGGGCTCCGCGCTGGGCATAGAGCCTACTTAAAAAGAAAAAACCAGATCTCAGGTAGTGATGTGCTATAAATGATATAATCCATACTAGCTTTTGCTTTTGAGGAACATAATTAATGAAGGAGTTCATGCTCCTTGTATAATATTAAAAATATAAAGACATGTCATACAGGAAAAGTCTACCTTCTCCCTTCCACCCCAGCCTACTACCCTTGGATTTTGCATGTTCCAGTCAATTCCATACACAGTACATTTCATTCCCTTCTACTGAAGGGACTGCCATCAGTGGTTTGGTGTGATTTCTTCTATACATGTATTTACCACATATTCTTCATATACTAAACATGTATAGCTTATACATACACATATATTTTTCTTTTTACATCTCTTAATCTTAAATACTTTGTTTCTGTCTACAGGACTTAGATGGAAAGCGTATGTGTGTAGAAGGGCCATTTAATTGTCTTTTTATATTGTTAGGAGAAGATTTACATGACAAAGCTATATTATCTACTATTCCTAAGATACCTCTGGACTGTGACCATCACAGATGGTGTTGTATTGAAATCCCCCCTCTGAAACTATACATTTCCCAGACCATAACCTTCATACACCTGGGAGAGAAGCCTGCAAAGCAGGTGGTAGCGCCATGGGATGGAAACACAAGGGACCTGGAGTCTGAAACTGCCTGCTGCGGTGGGGTTGCCTTGGCAACGACCGTGTGTGTTACCTTATGGTGACATCTCTGACACTGCTCATTCTAATCACAAATTCCTGGTATTAAAATGCCAGTAGAAAAGCCCAACACATTTTCCTCCATGTACTTGCCCCAACTTGCAATTTCAAGACAGAGCTGAGAAAGGAAAAACATTCAACCGGAAGGGTCTTTCCAAGAATCCAGCCCCATATTATGGGTCTAGGGAAGGTGGGATTGCATAATGGGTTGGGGTCGGCATTGGGGGAAGAAAAAACATCAGAAAGTTGAGTCAAACTTGGCTAGAAATCTGAGGACTTAATGTTAGAGAATTTGTTTTTTAAGATATTTGAAAGAAAAATCCAAGGGTTTTAGGATTTGGGATAGAGAAGCTTGTACAGGAAGCATTTTTGTTTCATGTTAAGAGGTGCAGGCAGAGTTTTAACAATGTTGAGTTGAGGAACACGCAATTGCCCCCCTAAAATGTGCTACCGCTCATGGGCAGGAGGCAGCCAGACTCCTGGCCGCCTGGTTTGTGTCCCCAGGGGATACTGACCTCGGTTCTGCCCCAGCCATACCCCTACAGGAACCTGTGAGAATGCCCGTTGGTTCATCAGCTGCTGGCCCACTGTAATGGTGGGCAGCCGAGGCAAAGCCTGCAGGGTTCTCTGTTTTCCTGGGAAACCCTCCTTGCCCCCTCAAAATCTAGCTGTAATGTAAACCCCCCCGGTGGGTGATCGGACACGGTGGGACTAGGTTGGGCTAGCGGGACCGAGGCAGGGCAACCCTCTCTTTCACCTTCTGGCCTGTCTTCTGGAAGCCAGCCTCTGGTCATTTCCGTAAGCCAGCCTGAGTCCTTGCCCACCTGTGGCAGTGCGGGGTGGCTGAGCGTCTGCACGTTGACCATGGATAGCCATAATTGGAAGGTGGAGCCCAGGGGACAAATAAGGACACCTGCAAACTTGTGTCGCCGGCGAAGAGTGTGAACGTGCATTTTCCAGCCTGCCTGTAGCAGCATTCATAACACGAGAGTTTCTCCAGCGTCTTGATGGTATATTGTTCATTCGAACGGCAGGGTTTGGCACGAGTCTTGGCTGGCTGTTGCAGAGTTCATCCACGGCCACACTAATGCAAGAATACTGGCCTATGTGACCTCTGGCCACAAGAGGGAGCTCGTTCCTTGTCCTTAGCAGGGACAGCGGTCTGCTTCTGGCTCCTGGGAGTGTGTCCAGTCGGTAAAAAAACTGCTACAGGGGGAGTCTCACATGTGGCCGCCTCTTAATTATTTTATTGCTGGCTCTTAATCTGGGCCTTCTCGAACCAAAGTTAACAGGATAACTTTGAAACACCTAAATGTTGAGCAAGCATTTAACGAGCAGTATGAGCTACTAATTAACTGAAGATAGCCCTATGATTATTTTTATTTTGGAAACGGAAAAATATGTTCTGGGAAGATAAAAACTCCTTTCCTTAGGTCCCTTTAGTGAGAGTTGCAAAGCTGGGAGCCTCGGGAGGTGGAAATGGGACAGAACAAGTTTCTCTCTCTAGAGACAAACCAGGGCAGTCTGTGGGAGTTCAGGAGTTCTGGAACCAGCGGGCGACAGGGAGCTCTGCGTCCTACCTTAAACACTGTATAGGTTAAGGTATGAACTTGTTAAACCCCAGAGCTCTGATGGTCACTTGTCCGGGCAGAGGGTGGATGGAGCGTGGGAACGTGGAGCAGGGAATACAAGAGGAGAACATGGCTTCCCTGTCCCCAGGGGGTAAAAGGCTGGCCTTGGGGCCAATGGTGGGCCAGCCTTGGATCTTCCTTGACAATAGCTGGGTCACGATTCCCCCTTCAGTGGCCTCTCCCAGTGGACTCCTAGAGGATGGGTTTTAGGTGGAAGGAAGAGGTTAGGGTCACCTCGGCGTTTTGTGAGGAAACCACGGAAGAGGGTACTTCTAGACCCGTGGGCCCTTTGCGGTTTTGTCCTGGAAGAACACGAGGAACTACAAACGTGGTCCCACTAACGTTCATTTCCTGAGTTGCAGTGGGGTTCCGTTGACACAGGTTGCTGTCTCTGTGCCTTTCAGCGGTGCAAATGCCACCATAGCCTACGAGCTGCGGTTCGGGGTTCCTCCAGAAGACGACGGCTTTATGAGGCACGTGATGAGTGAGGAGTTGGTGCGGGGCGTGTTGCTGCAGCATCTGCACGATCAGGGGGTGTCTGGCTGTGAGGCTTTGGGACTGGACCCTGCGTCCCTCTCGCTGTACGGTAAGTGGGGGCGGCGGCGTCCGCAGGGTACAGGTCTCGGCCCCCCACGGGCAGACACGGGTGGCTGGGAAGGCGCAAACTGTGAAGATGAGGACGGCTAAATGCCTCCTCGCTGCCCTTCGCCCACATTCGAAGCCCCGGACCCCACTTTGCGGTATTACTCGTAAGCTCCTCGGAAAGGCCGCGGTTTCCCCAGAGAAGTAAGGTGGGATTTGGAACGAATAACCCGGCCACGCTGTCGACAGATGAGCCCATCACGGGGAACCGGTCTCTTTTTCTGTTGAAGGCCGCTGAGCGGCTCACGCCAATAGAGGGCAGAACACGGCAGAGACGGCTCGCTCTTTAGGAAGGTGTAAGACACTTACTCTGCGGCCTTTGGAAGCGAGAGTGCAGTGAAAATCGGCCTGCTATTTAATACGCCTGGAAGACAGCCTGCTTGTCAGAACCGGAGACCCTTCCCGATTTCGCACAGACCTGCCGAGAAGCCTTGGAGAGGTGCCTCCCTTGCGTCTGCACGAGGACTGCGGCCGGCCTCTGGTCTCACGTCCACTCTGATCCCGCGCTGGGAGAGGCAGGGCTCCTGGTGGCCCCCGACGCCGGCGTCCCGTATTCCGCCCCCACGAGCCCCCAGAAGTGCTTTCGCACACTCGTAGTAGTGAGCGCTAGCCGAATGCGTGGAAAAGGCCGCTCAGCAGACGGGCTAGCGGCAGACGCCGTGCCAGCCGGCCTAGCGGCAGGAGATGGAACCGAGAGACGACAAAGCGCCCCTGTAACCACATATGTGCGAAGGGGCGTTTATCATAATGACGCATCTCTGTGATGACGGGAAGTGAAGTAGAGTAGGCTAATCCTCATCTAAGAAGGCAAAGAGTTTTATGTACAGGAGTTCTGAGAGCTTTCTTTTTCCCAAATAAATAGAAAGGATGATGTTCAGAAGGCCAGATCTTAGCTCGCCGGAACGGAATGGTTTCCTCACAGAGCATCTGAATAAATTGTGTGTGTGGGCCAGACGGAGGGCATACATGTGGAGAGTGAAGAGGTTATGCCCCCCTCTACAGGAATCTTAGGAAGAAAGAAAAGAAAGCCCCCTCTGTACTATGCTGGTTACCAGCTTTTTCCAAATGTAGGCGAGGAAGGTAGAGGAGGACGGTGAGAAAAAGTTGAGAAAATTATGGGTCGGGAAGGCCATGCAGAGTAAGGCAAAGGGCAGGTGGCCTGTGAGCCTGGGGAGAGCTTGAGCAGACCTTGAGCAGACCTTGAGCAGACCTTGAGCGGACAGCCTTGGAGACATTTGCCCCGGGCCAGACTCTGCATTGGGCCTCACGGTTGCAGCTGGGAGCTAAGCAGGAAATTGTACTGATCCTCTGAGACATTGCTGTTGCGGGGAAGAGGGTGTTTCTGTGACCCCAGGTCCACTTTCTAGAGCATGCATGTGCAGTATTTGAGCCATTTGATATTTTCAGGAATATGAGTATCAGTCAAATGGAAGAGGACACAGTGACCGTTAGTAAGTGAGGAAGGAAGAAGGGAGACCTAGAAAAGGCAGGCAGGCCAAGGGAGGGGACAAGCTCGGGCAGAGATAGGCAGAGGCCCCTGGGAGGGGCCCAGTGAGACCCCGTGTGTTCTTAGGCCACTTTTCCATGTTCACACGCACTGTGGGCCTGAGGGTTAAACCGCCCCTCCCATGACCCCCTGTGATCATCTGGGCAATTCGTGGTAAGCTGGGCAGCTGGTTTCCTACAGAGATCATGTTCTAATTCTGCAAAGAACAGACTCTTTTTTTTTTTTTTCATTCAAATTTTAGTTAACCAGTCAGTATTGGTTTCAGGAGTCGAATTCAATGATTCATCCTTTACATACAACACCCAGTGCCCATCACAAGTGCCCTCCTGAAGACCCATCACCCATCTAGCCCATCCCCCACCCACCCCCTCCATCAACCCTCAGTTTGTTCTCTATCATTAAGAGTCTCTTATGGTTTGCTTCCCTCTCTCCTTTTTTCCCCTCCTTCGCATATGTTCATCTGTTTTCTTTCTTAAATTCCACCTATGAGTGAGATCATATGGTATTTATCTTTCTCTGACTGACTTATTTCACTTACCATTATACTCCCTAGCTCCAGCCACATCATTACAAATGACAAGATTTCATTCTTTTTGATGGCTGAGTAATATTCCATTGTCTATGTGTTTGTGTGTGTGTGTATATGTCTATATATATATAGACATATATATACATATAGACACATATATATACACATATATATACATGTACATATATACACCATGTCTTCTTTATTCATTCATCCATTGATGGCTGAGTAATATTCCATTGTATATGTATATATGTATACATATACATACACATACATAGATACATATATTCATATACATATATGTATGCATATGTGTACATATACATACATTTACATACGTGTGTGTGTGTGTGTATACACACACACACACACACACACCCCATGTCTTCTTTATCCATTCATCTGTCGATGGACATTTGGACTGTCTCCATAGTTTGGCTGTTGTTGATAATGAAGGAGCAATGACTTAAAAATTCTTTCTTCCATGTAATGAGAACTGTTAAGATTGACTGTCTTAGCAACTTGCAGACGCGCCCTACAGCAGTGGTTCGTGCCGCCATCGTGCTGTCCGTGACATCCACAGCACTCATTTATTGTATAACTGGAAGTTTGTGCCTTTTGACCACCTTCCCCCAGTCCCTCCACCCCCTGCCCCGCAACCGGTCCAGTCTCTTTTCCTATGAGTTTGTTTTTTCTAGATCCACACGTGAGATCATGCAACAGTTGTCTTTCTCTGTCGGACTGATTTCATGCAGCGTCATGCCCTCGAGGTTCAGGGAATTGTTTTAATAGATCTCACCTCCCCTCCCCTGTTTCTGGGCTACTTCACCTTATGGATGTTTGGGGGCCCAGGGATGAGGAGGGAAGTCTGTTTCACAGATGTGAGTTATTATAGACGCCTTGACCTGAGTTAGTTATCTTGTACTGTTTTCTCATATGGGAAGGTGTCGGCTAGTAGCCTAACCGAGAAACAAAGGCACAGATAAGATTTATGTGAGCAAAAAGAGGAAAAACCCATGGGCAGTGAGAACAGTGACCCTTGTTTGCACATTTTTGGGGTAAACCGATGAGCCGGGTGCTGGCAGAGGAGCCCGTGTGTGCGTTCTGTCTTTGAAAGGACTGCTTGGTATCAGCGAAAATCATCTGGGTTGTTTATAGATCCCCCAGGAAACTTGGAACGTTTAGCTAAGCAGCACTAATTCTCAAGTGGGGGCAACTTGGCGCCCCTACTGCACCCCCTGGGGTATGGGGCGATGACAGGAGACATTTGTAGTTGTCAAGAGTGGGTGTGTACGTGAGATGCTAGCTTCTCGTGGGTGGAGGGCAGGGCTGCTCTGCACGTCATACAATGCACAGGACGGCTCTCTACGACACAGAATGACCCAGCCCATGATGTCAGCTGCCGGGGCCCTGTGGTAGAGCGTGGGCTGTCTGTGTGGTGTCCCCACGTCCTCGCGCAGACGTCTCCTCCTCGGTCGGGCCAGGTCTTCACCCTTTCCCTCAGCAGACTTTCTCACGAGCTGCTGTAACATTTTAACTGAAAATTTAGAGGTTAGTAGTGAGATTAGGAAGGACTGAATATTTAAATGTCCTCAGCACCCAACAGGCCTCATCTAAATGTTATTTATCATGAATTATGCCAAAACAAGTGAATTATGTGTTATTTGCTTTTTGAAAGGCATTCAGAGGTGTGTGTGTGTGTGTGTGTGTGTGTGTGTGTGTGTGTGTATTGACCGAAAAGAAAACTTCCTCTGTTTAAGGAATCTACAAGCATTTCAATTTTATAGCAGAGTTTATATTCAGACCCATTGAAGTAAAATGAAAGCATCAATCTTTAAAATAATCATGATTTTTAAAAAGTAGTGACTTCTGCTTGTCTGTGTTCACTTTTCAGAATGAAGGGGAGGCTGTCGGTCTGCATCTGAAGCGTTCCACCGAGTTTGGGGATGAGAGAATTCACTTTGTTTTCCAGAGAAGATCCTTCAAATTACCATGGAAGGCCTGGCGATGCCCGAAGGGGAGGAGATGGTCCTTCTGCTCCTGATTCTGCATTTATGAAGTCTGGGCTCTGTGTCCAGCGGAACAGCCCCTGTGAGCTACCCCTGCGGGGTCTGGTCTTGGCAAAGGCAGGAAGCCAGATGGAGCGAGGGGACGGGGTAGGTGGGTGGCCCCTGCTATTCTTGGAGCACCAGTTCCCTCCACCCACAGGTGCACGCTTTCTCTTTCGTGCAAAGGTGACCTTTCAGGCGGGACCCGTCAGCCTGTGCTGGTGGAAAGAGCGGGCAGGCTGGAGGTGAGGGGCCGCCGAGCCAACCACTCGCGCAAGTGTCGTCGTCCCCCCCCCCCTCCGGCTCCCCACTCCCGTGGCATAATTGATCTACCTCTTTGCAAGACTGTGGGGAGGGCACTTTCCCGGACCAAAGCAGCAAAGTCCTGGCTCCAGTTCCATGACCTGCAGGGGCCTGTCTTCGCCAACCAGCCTCAGCGCGTCATGCAGTGTTACGGGTCGTGCAGCTACCGGAGAAGACGCTTGCGCATCTCCTCGTTGCTCCGGGGACTCCTGAACACGCTTTCGGAAACGTGGGTCCCTGTGTGTGTTGAGTTTTGAACACAACTGCTGCCTTTTGGGATGGTTTTCACACTTAACAGTGTCTCAGATTCCATCAGAGGACCATTAAGGCTGCTAACGGCGCGCGCTGGCCCGTGCGGCTAGCCTTCCTCTGAAACCCCGTGTCTTCAGCCGTGGATTGTGTATCCTATCGAAGAGGGTTCGAAACAGGAAGAACCACTCTCTGTTTGAAATAAACTGTTGGGGGCTTGATGCCAGTTCGTTAGCAGGCTGGGGGGAATGTCAGCGACTACCGCTGACATCTGGGGACGCAGAATTGCCTAGCATGAGGAGACAGAGGGTTGTTTCGTTGGGAAAATTGTTTTGCTGGAAAGTTTCCAAGAGAGAGTGTTGTGGGCCAATCATGAGCGTTTCTTAGCCCCGGGACCGCAGTTAGATGGGCTGTGGGCGGCTGCTGTGCCTGGCGATGTGTCCCAGTGTGAGTCTCGAGCCAGCTTTGCCCTGGCCTTTTTGTGATCCAGGACTCTGGATAATGTGAATTTGCTTTCTTATTTAACTAGAGGATACGTTTATTGTAACCTGGTGTCTCATTTTGAGGCGAGTGCCTCAAACTAGCCAAATAAGTGCATTTCCTTTCTTCCTCTTTATTTTTTACATGTCAAATGTAGAGGGTAGTGTGCGTGTACTTTTTAGAATGCAAGGAATAACTTTCACGGGGAAGATTTAAAACTGTTCACAATAAATTATGTTTGCGGGGGCATTGCCACAGTCACATTCTTTCGCAGGTGTTGCGTCTCCAGGGCCGTGATGGGGGCTGGCATTTTCTTGCCGTGAATGGTGCTGGAACTGATTTTTCATTTGCCGGAGGGTGGTTTCCCCTTCTGAGTAAGACTGAGCTGGATGGGCTGGCGTGGGCTAGGTCCTCCTCTGTGGCTGGGAGAGCCGGGAGGGGCCCTATCTCCCCACAGCTTCCTTCCAGGGTGCTGTCCTGGCAGGTGCAGGTGTCTGAAGGGCCGGGTCTGGAAGGAAGGGCCGGGACAGTGGGCTTTTCCCTTCTCCTTTGGAAAGCACTAAGACACAACTATCTTGACCCCTTGCAAGTCATACAGAAGACTTTCCATAGGTTTGACTGGCTTCGTGGTGCGGGAAGAGCTCAACTTTGTGAATAAAGTATTTTGGGGTGTCTGCAAAAAAGGACACTCACATATACACTGTTCTGCTATAGGAGATAAATTTCTTGGTCGTCACACATCTTCACGATGAGCGTAATGCCTGCTGCATACTAAGGTCTCACCAGCTATCTGTGACCTCGCTGGAGGATTTGAGAAGAGACGCTGGTCTTTTCTGGAAGTCCCTTAGATGCACAGAAAGGGTACAGAGTAGTGGGGTGTGCCCCTTCTCCCATCCCCAGCAAAATTTTGTCCATGCGTCCACTTCCTTTCTATCTTTCAATTTAACTTGGCTCTGTAGATCATTTTAATGATGTGTTTTGCAGAAGAGTCCAGGAGATATTGGCAAAGAAGAGGACAATAATTAGAAAAGCTGCTGGTCTCATTAGGCAATGAGGCTCTACACAGACCAGATAGGAACCAGCAGGAAAAAACAGCGTGAGCAGAGAGACGGACTGTGGGGTTGTGGGTAGTCAGAGCAGAGAGCGGTCAGTGTGTTTAACGGGAGAAGGCCCTGCCTGGGAAGGACGACACAGCCGAAACTGAAGCCGGGGTGGGATTGGAATAAAAGGGTTTGCTTTCCTTTCACTTGTTTGTGTCTGATGAGGATGAGCTTCACGTTCTTTCTTTTCTCATTCGTCCATTCATTTATTTTTATTTTTAAAGTAGGCTCCCTGCCCATCATGGGGCCCAATGCGGGGCTCGATCTTAGAACCGTGAGATCAAGACCTGAGCTGATATCAGAGTCGGATGCTTAACCAACTGTGCCATCCAGGCGCCCCTCTTTTCCCTTTTTGGTGGTGGGCTCTGCATGGATCCCTGCCCCGTTCAGAGTCTCATCAGTGCTGGGAAACACGAGAGAAGTCTCTGTAAGTCTTCCCTGCCCTGCTCCCATTATGGTTTCATTGCCTTACAGTATGGTCTTTCATGCTGTTCCTGCGTGGCTGACAGTGGGGTCCACAGACAGTCCCCTCATCTTATACTTCGGAAACCGAGGTCTGGAGAGGTGAAGGGATGATCCCAGAGTTCCGCAGTCCTGGGGAGCCATGTCCAGCCCACTAGGCAACCTCATACCGTCAATGGCCTCCGACTTTGGCAGGCACCCTAGGGTCACATTCAGCTCAGGCTTGACTGAATCCACAAAGAGCACCGGTGGTGAGAGGAGAAAGGATGAATTAAGAGATGTCATCGTCAGACTGTAGAAGGCTCTCTGGGATGATAATGACCACCCAGGGCTGCCCCGAGGGCCTTGCAAAAGCGCCCTCCATAGGAAAGTGGGAAGAACTTACACTGGCCCATTTAACAGTTGGCAAAACTGAGGTGCGCTCAGATCCAAACCCTTTCAAATTGCCTCTGAACGCATGAGGCTGGCTGGAGAAAGGCCAGAGTCAGGCGCATGTCCACGGAATCTCTTTTTGTCTGAAGGCTCCTGTGGTATCCTGGGGAGTCATCTGTCCTGTTCTACCTGCAGCCTTCCTTCCATTCCTGAGAATATTCGAAGCACCTATCACCCAAGGTGGTCCTAAATATGTCAGCATTTTAATTTGTTATCAACGGTAGATTGTCCTGACCTAGCTTTGCCCTTTTCTTGTACCTCTCTTCTGTTCTGAATAAGAATTTACTCACAGGCTGAAGGATTATTTATAGATGCTACTATGAACGTAAAACAGAAACCACAAAGCCTGCAGTTGCCGCATACAATGTGCGTCTGTGGGCTGGCCGTGTACAGGTGTCAGGGAGCGTGGGGGCGGGGCGTTTCCTCACGCTGCCTGTGATCAGAGGGAGCAGTGTAAACCCTCAGCCTCCGTCTCTTATCGAGAACACAGGAATTCTTTCACTGACGGGTGGCATCCCCAACCGCTTGAAATCATATAAAATATTGTGTGTGTGAGTGTGTGTGAATGTGCATTTTCTGTGGAGAGGGTTACATAGCTTTCATCAAAATCCCAAAACCTCTGGAACACAGGATAGCATCATATGCAGACAAAGCACTCCCAAAGGGCTCTCCCGCTCAAAGATCATTCCCTTCCATCATCCCTCTGAATTTCATTCTGAGAACAAGTTTCTTTGGCTAAGCGTTTGTACTTAATATAGGCAAATACTATTTGGGACAAGCAATACTTCCACAGGGTAAGACTCAAACTGATATAACTCGTCCTAAAAATATTTAAACCAGTCAACTTCAGCAATGGTCCGATGTCCAGACGACAAATTCCAGTATAAAACCCAGCGACTCCATTTCTAACCCACTGGAAGTTCACTGGGTGACCTGGTCATCAAGCCTGTGAACGCAGGTTTTTCACCACACATCGTGAAGGGTTTTGTTCCTCTTTGCTCTTTCATATCATTTACTCAAGGTCTGCAGTAAATGAATTACATACATTAGATGCAACCCTTCCGTTTACGGGTGATAAAGCCGAATCTTCAGGTTACATGCTCAAGGTCACAGAGGGAGGAAGGGATAGAACCAGGATTTGAATCACTGATTATCTGACTTTAGTGTCCACACTCTTTCCCCTAAGTGAATCCTGGCCAGGGGTCAAGGTGAGTGTTCCTTAGGGTTCCATGGCTGAAAATAGGAAGTTAGCAGAGCACAAGATACCCAGATGGGATTGGCTCTTAGCTGAAGACCACCGACTGCCTGAAGTCTCAGCAAACGTGTGTTGACACGTCCAACCTCATGTCACTGGATTTCTCCTTACTGGCATTCAGCGCATTTTAAATAACAGTTATTTAACTTTAGTTACTTTGGGGGGCAAAACAGTAATTAGACACATAATGTTATCTACTACTTTGTCAACAAACATCTGCTATTTTAACATCCCTAAAATTAGGACAATGGCCATGGGTTAAATAAAACAGGAAGTAGAGAACACAGGTGTGAATATAGAAATAGTCTAATTTGCTAATTATTCTTGGTCTCACTCATATCATTTGTAGTTTAATATTTTCATGCCAGTTTATTGGTACCAGGTCTTACGAGTTACAACAACCGAACACATTTCTGTTAAGTTTATCTACAAGTATCATCATTTAGGCCTGGGGTTTACAATTTTTTTTTTCTGAAAAAGGCAAAAAAAATATTTTTGGCTTTGCAGGACCTTCAATGTGTGTCACAGCTACTCAACTCTTCTGTGGCTGAGCAGCTATTGACAGTGTGAACATGCATACAGCATAAATGATTAAGCATGCCTGGGTTCCAGTAACATTTTCTTTATAGAAAAAAAAAAGACAGTAGGTCCGATTTGGCTTGTGGGTCACAGTTTGCTGACCCCTGTTTTAGGGGATGGATGGAATTCTAGGAACAATGAAGAAAAAATCAGGAAAAATAACCAGAACCTACATAGAAAGGCTCATTAGAGAAGGGGAATGTGTGTAGGGGGGTGGGGGTGTTATTTTTCCCACATGGACATTTTTTTTCATATTTTATACATGACCTATTAGTTCATCCCGCATACACCACACAGCTGAGTAGAGGCTCTTCTATGTAGTATGTCGGAAGAGTGCTGAGTTGGAAGCCGGGAAATCAGGCTCTGGATAAAGTTGTGTCACTAACTTCCAATGTATATTGTGCTACTCCTCTGAGCAAAAAGGATAATGGGGTTAGAGTGTCTTCATAGGTCTTTCTACTCTGTCATTATCTAATGCTATGATTTCCTTGGTAAAATTTCTAGGAGAAATATGATGGTAAGAAAATATGAATTAAAATTATATTAAAAATTATGTAAAAACCTGACGTAGAACTTACTCATTCAACCCATATAACTAACAAAGGCAGGAGGGTCAGTGGGTCAAAGGACGCGGCTAAGGGGCATGGGGTGAGAGGAGCACACAGGTTCCTGCCCAGAAGGCTCTGAGTGAGGGGTTGGGCCTTCAAACGTGTGGAATGAGTGGACTCCCCTGAGCCCACTTAGTACGATGGGTAAAACTACCCTGTGACTCCAGAAGACAGTTATGTGGACATTTTATGAGAAGAACCTGGACAGAGGAGCAGACCCTTTGTGATGGTCATAGCTGTAGGGGACCAAGCAGCTCCTCACGCCACTGAGCAAAGTGACCCATTTCCAAAGCCATTTGGAATCAAAGATGGCTACTCCATTCCCAAAGAGTGGTGTTCAGGATAGGTGGTTGGTCTTTGGATGATGAATATTGAGCTGGATCTAAGAGGCCCTGTGGTTGGCAAACCAGATTCTGTGGAGACCCCTGTAGTAAGGACTGCTGTGCGTGTGGAGAAGGGATAAGCCTGAAGAGCTCTGGACCTCACGCCTGCTTCAACCAGAGCCTTGAACCCCCAGTTTTTATTTACTGGTATTAGACAAGTGCTGGTCCAACTATTTCATTATAAGTAGGTAACCTGAGTCTCCAAAGGTAGCAGAGGTAGGTGTGGCTGCTGCAGGGGGTGGAAGGAGATTCTCTGAGGCATGACAAGTTCATACTCCTCTTCTGGGGAAGAAAAATGCCTTGGGGAGGAAGGCACCTGGAGGAGTGCATATGAAGTCTCGGTTTCTCCCAAGGACTTCCTGGGTGTCTCGGTCTTAGGGGAAACATTCTCATAGCACCCCTCACTGGAGATCTCGGATGGCCTTCTCCCGGGGACGCCGTGATTAATGAGGGTGTAGCAGAGATCCTCTGAGGAGCTCTGGTCAACATTGTCCTGTTGGTGAAAGAAGAACCTTATCAAGAGTGGGCCTCTCACCATTCCCTTTATATACTCCAGGCTCAACACAGACCCAACCCTGGGCAAAATGTCTTCTAGGCCCATCTCCCCTCCATCTCTTGGCTGTTTTTCCTAAATGGCTGCTCCGACCCCAACCCTTAGCCCAAGCATCCAGGGAGCTCAAGCCACCCGGAGTATTCAGCCTATGAAGGCATTTCCTCTCTGCCCTGTGTTCCAGAGTGACCCCTGACTATCCATGTAATTCCCAAGTCTCAAGCCCTGAGGGCAGCCCATTCTTATATAAGAGAACAATCTGAGGTCACCTTAACTTGACTGCTTATGATATTTAACCACTCATTCTAGAAATTTTTGCATTATTAAAAAGGTAAACCACTCAAGAGAACCTTCTGGTCGGTGGAATCTCAGGAGATAAAAAGCAAAGCAGCAAAGTACAAGAGGGAAAGCCTGGGTCTCAGACTGAGGCTTGGTTTTGAATCACGCCCTTGACTTCTTGTCAGCTTGGGGAGACTGTCAGTTAATCTCTCAGTTTTCTCATTTGTACAGCAGGTGAAATAATAGTGCCAGTCTTGTAGGGTCGCTATAATAGTGACATCAGACACTACAGGCGAAGCTCTCAGCACACTGCCTGGCATCAACAAAGGGCTCCGTATGTGTTAGCCCCTTCCGGTAGGATGTACAATAGAGGCGGGGGCTGTTGCTGCCACCAGGCCCCATACAGGGCCCTGGGCTAACAAGCACTGGCATCTACAGTCTTTCTTTCATAGCAAGGTTTGAAGGTGTCTTGGAGGCCAACTTCTGCCCTCTGGGGTATCTGCATTGCCACTGGCATCTCCGGAAAAAGGCTCAGACATGTTTGCATTACCTGTATGGGAGCAGATGACATTCCTTTATCTGGAGAAAGAAAATACAATCAATTTCAAGTCATTGAAATGGAGATTTGAGAAGAAAGGATGGGGAGTGTGTGGGGGGTGGGGGCTGGGGGAGGGTGGACATTGGGATATAAGCAATCACAGAGCCCAACAATAGCCCATCAGGCTATGTTGACCTGCGACACACCCCTGGGGAGTGATGGGGCCATCTAAAGAAAGCAGAGCTGTGTTCAGACCGAGAGGCTGATGGGAGTTTTGGAAAGGAAACCACACTTCGCTCCATTCCCCAGCCCCTCCCTCCCTCATACAAAATTCATTTCATACCTACCCTGTACCAGGCACTGTGGAGACAAAAATCAGAAACAGTTCCTGTCCTCAAGAGGCTCACAGGCTAGCACAGAGGCAGACAAAGACGCCCGAGGATCCACAGTGCAAAGGAGGACTGTCATGTCTACTGCAGGCAACAGGGGATGATAGTAGTGGGGGGCTGGTGCTCAGGAAAAGCTTGACGGAAGGAAATTCTTAAATTGAGCATTCCCGTTCCTGAATTTGCTAGTAGATACACACAAAATCAGGCCAATTTTTTCAAAAGCCAGTTTATTTAAAGCCAACTGGCTCTGGCCACTCAGCAAAGAGGCAAAGGACACACTCGCTACCCCCTTGCAAACACCCCAACTCAATAAGCCAACGTGAGCTTTCACATGGAAGCCACGGGATGCCCTCCTGCGCAGGTGGTGGGTGTACCCCCGCAGGCCACCTTGTTTATTATATTACGGACATCCCAGAGTATCACATGTCCCTACACACCCACTGGCTGGAAGTTTTAGCATTAGAGGTCTTATTTCCACCATATTTTCCTCTGTGGGACATTGGGGTTTCCTGGGACCCATGATTCCCCTGGGTGACGTTAGGGGTGGGAGGGCTCTATTATTCACTCATGCACTTTACAGAGCTAGTTTGCAAGACTCGGAGCAAATGAATTAGGACGCACTCTTTAAACCCAGGAAGGCAGAGGCAAAACTCCATCACTTTTCCTCTTTAAAAATGCAGTGGCCTGACCTCAGGCCTATAATTCCTTCCTCTCTTTCTCACATGTGATGCTATTCACCTTCCTCTCCTTCTTGAATTCCTTCTCCTTAGTAGCAGCGCTCTTCTGTCTCCAGAGATCATTGCCTCATCCCCTAAGCGATCTTCCAGCCTCTGCTCGTGCCACGCGCTAGTCCCATGTGTTCTCTGCAGAGCAACCCAGGTAAAGTCCTTTCATGTAAAGGGCATCATACTGGCCCCTGGTTTAAAGCCTCTCAATAGTGCTGTGGTTCTCAAGACAAAATCTCCAATCCTAAGCTTGCCCACAATGCCCTGCCCCTCCTCATTGCTCTCTGTACCCCTCACTGGCCCCCTCACTGGCGCTTGGTCCCTCCACCTTTCCAGATATTGTTCCCAATTCTCCCCTCTGACCTCCAGACCTCAGGGAAGATGCGGAGATCTGTAGTCAGTTCCCACTTGGATGAGCTCACAGTCTTGAGGAGAGAGACACAAGCGACTGGACGAATGACACAGATCCGCGCATAAGTACTGCCCTGGAAGGCTCCCAAGCAGCTTGGGAAGCACAGAGAAGGGGCGGTGTGGAAATGTAAGTCTAGCCAAAGTAGGAAAGATGAGAAAACAAAGACTTACTCTCCATTGAGGAATCTGGCTTTGCTTTACGAATGCATACTTTTTTCCTGAAAAAAGAAAAGGAAGGAAAATTGGTGGTTTCAATATTCAGAAACTCTCAAAGGAAATGACACTGGACTCTGAAATCTTATCTTTAATTCTTTCGTTTGTTAAAGTTATACCTCCTTTAGCTTCGAGGAAAAAGAAGATAGATAAAAGGAAACATGAAAGATAAGACCAGGTAGAAATCTCCACCTTGGTGTGTGTGTCTCTCTCTCCTCCCTCCTCTCTTTTCTATGGGTTGAGGTGGAATTGATTTATAAATGCAGAACTATGGTGATGTCATCTGTAACTATTTGGGGGATATTTTTTTCTAACAAAATGTCAATTTCTTTTATATCATGTGACATAAGGAGCCAAGGTTATTTCCAATTCCAACCCCAAGCCCGATCTCTGATCTCCAAGCAAGCAAGCAAACACGGCGCATGTGAGCACAGGGGTAGCTACTCCCTAGAGACGAGTCCCCCAGAGGAACAAGGTCTAAATACACTGGAAGCTCATTATCATCTCAGGAGACGGTGACATGGGCACCAAGCAGCATGACCACACGTCCCGCTTTGCTTAGGGAGTCTAGTTAATGTCTGTATCAGTCACCAGGGACCCTGAACTATTTTTAGCATGTCTTTCACTCTCAACGCGTTCCCAGGGTGGCGGAGGACTGGTAGGATCACCCCGGCTGTGAGCTCCCTGTGCAAGGGACGGAAACATCTGCCCCTCTACATGGAGTGTGGCAACCGCAGGCTGAGGAAGGGGTCTTTCTCTCCATTGTAGCCACTTTCATCCTTGCTTCTGAGCCTTTCCGTTTCGAGGAGCCCCAGCAAGACGGTGGTTCCTGTTTCTCATCAGGCTCGAATTGTCACTTCCCTGCCTGGCTCTCAGATGACTGGGTCTGGGGAGTCACAGGCTTCCCCTGTGACCACAGACGGTGGGCAGTTACAGGTGATTTACAGTAAATACCACATTGAAACCGCACTCAGGGAAAGAACTTTTGAAAACAATTCTCCACTCACCACGGAAGGCAGAAACACCCTGCGGCAACGTAGCGGTCCCAGCATCTAAGACAAACGAGAGACGAGAGACGACACAAAGCACGATGTTGGTTTCTGCAGCTTTATTAGGGTGACTCCCTTCCTTTTGCCAGTTCTGTGAATAACCTTTTTTTCTCCCCCCAACCCCAAAGTCAGGATTCATTCTAGAGGACTTGGACACTTCGATCATGCTAGATTGATTCCTTCCTCCCAGGACATTAACTGCCCCTTTGGAAATAGGAAGACGATGCTTATCAACCCTAATCCGGGAAGGAACTTCCTCCTGTTGATAAGCAATCGTCCTCCCATTTCCAAAGGGTCAGTTAAGGTCCTGGGAGGAAGGAGTCATCGTAGCATGATAGATGTGTCCAAGTCACCTAGAATAGCTTGCTCATCCCAGATTTCAATGATTTACTTGGCCTCCTGTGACGAAGGACACACAAGAGTCATCTCCAGGGAATCGCAGTCTAAGTGTGTGGAGATTTGAGAAATTTCTTTCTGGTACGGGTTAGACAATATTTATAGCGAATTCTACTGCATTCTGAATTTCTCCTATTTATACCATATTATAATTGTACACCACATTGTAATTGTTGGTTTGAAAAAAACCCAAAACAGCTCAAAATGGTGTCACTTGGACTGAGTTCCCAAGCTTAAAACATAATTGAATTGCAGTTTCGACCTCCTTCAGCAATGTCGTCTTCAGCCGTCAGCCAGGAATTCTCCCATCTGCGCCACTGAGTCTGTCACCTGCGCCCAGGTGAGATGATCTGCATGATAAGACTCCTTGCTTTTCCCCTTAGGAAGTGGCCTCGCCTGGAATAATCCTTTTCTTCTGCTAATAACTTTCTTGTCCCCACCCTCCTTCTATAAAAACCTTCCGGTTTGTGTAACTCCTACAAGAGCCTCTCTGCCTGCTAGATGGGGCGCTGAGGATTCGTGAATCACTTCGTAAAGACAAGTAGATCTTCACATTTCCTTGGTTGAAATTTGTGATTTAACAGTTCATTTGCATATAGATTTATTTTGTTCATCGAGGCAGAGATCACCAGCAGGTGCCAGAGTGTCTGGTAAATTTATTTTCAGTAAATATTTGATAACCGAACGAGTAGCCAAGAACAGAGCAACTCTAACTGGCTCGGGTCATGCAATCTGCCTCCTTGACCCAAGGGACGGGTAAATTAACAGGACTTGGGATCTCTTTCATGGTAGGCAGAAAGGCTCGGGATCTTTCTGCAGTTAGACATCCAGGCTGACGTCTAAGTGTCATGCTGGGCATCTTTCTGAACTTGAGTCATAGCCAACTACCTGCGTAGACGAAGGTGAAAGCCCTGCATGTCCCAGGAACACTATGTAAAAGCGTCTGTAGAGGACCACCCAGAAATATCACCCGAGGTGAGCTTCCCAGGGAGTTCCCTTGCAAAGGGCGCTGGAGCAGAGGCTGTGGGCACCCGCGTGGCACGGTGTTCTGATGACTACCGGGGGTCCCTGCACCCTCAGGGTTTGGGGGCTGAAAGGCATGGCTCCTCTTCATGCTATTTTCAGCCATGGTTTCTATCTCCTGTTTCTGTGGCTGAAGAAACACCAGAAGGAAACCACTGAACCTCGCCAGTGCTAAGACACCGGGTTTCCTGAGAAGATTTGGGTGATGAAAAAAAGCCAATTTTGAGTTACTGACTGGACCAGGATCTCTGGAAAACTTGACCCACGGTTTCTCCGTTGTAAAATGAGGATGCTTCCACCGCTTACCTCATGGAGTTGTAAGGGTCAAATGAAGTTAAATATGGGCAAAAGCTGTTTTCAAACTGGTTATTGACCCCACTCAATTTTTCTGTGATGTATTCTTGCATTTCAACTTGGGTATTTTGGTTTGGGGTGGTTTCTGCGCGAGACCAGATGCATCCCTGGGACGCCGGGCTCTGTGCAGGCAATTCCAGGTTCCCGTCTCTTATGCAAAGCTTCCTTGGCCCCCCAGTCCACCCAGCCTCTCCCTTGTTATAATGCTCATGACACTTCTGGTCTGTTTCATGATTTGGACTGTATGCTTTAACACATGTCCGGGGATAGCCCCCCAATACATGATCCTTAGCTTACACTGAAGACACGTACCCTTTTGAGGGATCTTTGGGTCCCCAGCTCCTAACACAAGCTTTGGCTTAGTGGTTGCTTTTTAATTTAATTGATATTCTTTAAAGAGCATCTCCTGAAACCATGGGGAAAGGGCAGATAATTCTACAGGCCAAAGAACAACTGGCTTTGCCACTCTTTGGAATTCTTGGACCCTGAGACCCTAGTTCCATATTTTAGTGATTCCCTGGCACTCAATGGAGCTGGTCAGAAAGGATTATTGAGGAAGTCATGGCTAACAGCATCCGGGTAATTGCAAGTGTCTCTCTCCACAAACCTTTCAACAATCATGATGATGTGGGAGGTGTGGTCCCCTCAGAAACAGGAACTTAAGGGTTTAAAACGGAAAGGTCAGGATGGGGCTTGAGCACAAAGGTACTTGAGCTAAATAAACAGAGGCAGCAGGAAATAGCGGTCCTTTTTCTAGTTGCTAGAGGTTACCCTAGGCTCCTAGCAAAATGGCACATCTCCTGTCCAAAGGTTCGAAGTGTTTTTGTCTTTTGTCTTGTCTTCAGATTGACTATGATTACAACTGCTGCTGGGCGAAGCAGGTGCTCCATTGTGGAGAACGTGAAGTCCGGGACCTGACAGACTTTACTCTTCGGGGACAAAGGCTGGGAGAAGGTTTGTTGGATTTGTTCTCACCTGGACGTTCTGTGTTCAAAGCTTTGATTTTTCAGAGTCCAGGGTATTTCTTGAGTGTTCTGCTGGCACCTAAAATCCAACATATCAGGTATGAGCTAAGTTCTTCCTTTCCAGGCGTCCCTCCTCAATCCCCAAGTTTTCCAACTTTTGTCATTTCCACCATAACCCCAGCATCACATTGGCTTCCACCTGTTCCCTCAGAGCATCTCTTTAACATACATGGCCACCTTTCATCTGACCAGTCCTCTGTTGCCATGGCAACAGCTCCCCCCACCCCCCCGACGTTCTCCAACCAACCCCCACACACAGCCTGTCCTAAATCATTTGTTCACACATGGCTGGGATTGCTCATGAGGACCATGAGAATGTCAGTGTATGGAGAGGCCTATCTGCTTGGCGGCGGTCTTCGGGATGGTGCGCAGGGATGGGGAAGGGCACTGGCCTGTCTCACGTAAGTCACCATCTTTCACGGCACCAAGGCAGAGAACATGGGGTAAGAGGAGAAGAAAGGATTAAATAAACAAGATAGATTTGTTCCTTGTGCGGGTTGGGTTTCTGCACAACCTTTTTTCCACTTGTAGGAAAAATTTGAGAATATACAGAAAAAGATTTGAGAATATACAGAAAAAGAAACTAAAAATTAAATACTACTGGGAAGCCTGGGTGGCTCAATTGGTTGGACATCTGCCTTTAGCTTACGTTATGATCCCAGGGTCCCAGGATCGAGCCCCGCTCAGGCTCTCTGCTTGGCGGGGAGCCTGCTTCTCCTCTCCCTCTGCCTGCAGCTCTGCCTACTTGTGCTCTCGTCTGTCTGTCTCTATCAAAATAAATAAATAAATAAAATCTTTAAAACATAATTAAATACTACTTACTATATGCTTATTACTTTCTCTCAACCTCTCTCCACACACACACAGACACGCACACTCCACTTACTAAATGTATATAACACATACATTTTATATGTTATATTTCATTTAATTTTAGAATAAATCCCTGAGGTAGATGTTATGATTCTATTTTTTATCAATGAGAAAACAGGTAAAAAATGTTAGGTGACTTGTCTGAGGACCATCAATCAGTAAGATTCTGAGCTCCCCTCATAAAGGACTAGGTGCCACTCTGCTCAGGGAGTGGGGGGAGGGGGCTCTCCGTGGCTTTTGTAAGGAATCTGATCTGGAGAACCTTGGGGGGGGTGTGCTGACTGGATGCTAAATGGGAGGTAAGGGTGAAATTGAAAATCAGATCCCAGGAAATAAAAGCCTTTGAAAATTATACAAGGGAGACATTTTAAATCAGCATGGAAATGAAGATGCTGAGCCAACTGATGAACTATTTGGAAAAAATATATATATGTGCGTGCATGCGTGCGTGCGTGTGTGTGCGTGCGCGTGTGTGTGCGTGTGTGTGTGTGCGTGTGTGTGTATGCATATGTGACACCATATAGTGAATGTATGGGGCTACATGTAAAGCAATAAAACAGAAAAATGATACTGTGGATGCGTCTTACCTTAAGATGGGGAAAGAATTTCAAGCATAAATTGGTAGAAACCTAAGAGCTTTCTAGATTTAATTCAGTTATGTTTAAGTAATAGTAAGCAAAACATAAAAAATTTGCACAGCACAAGATATACAGACTAGAAAAAATATTTTTTGTAATATGAGAAAGGGCTAATTTCTTCAAAGTACGAATAGCTTATACTATCAGTAAAACAAAGTAGGACCAAAATCCAAAACAAAAAATGGGCAAAAGGCAGTACAGGCTCGTCACAGAGGGAGAAATACAAATGACTGATAAATACAGACACTAAAATAAGGACAATGTATCTAATGTTGTCAACAGTTATAACTGTGATCTACCAATTTATTTTCTTTATCCTTTATGCATTTTTCAATGTTTCTACAACTAACATGTATTTATGTCCTAGTCCTTCACCCCCACACCAAAATTCTAAAAAAGAAAACCAAACTACAAATGTCACATCAATCATGACTTTCTTAGTCACGTTATATCTGTATTTTGTTTTATTTTTCTTCTCAGGGCAGTAATTTCTTCATGTTTCCAATCATCCATTACACTCTTTTTGGGTGCCCACTATTTGTCAGAAATGATGCCAGGAACCGGGAATTCAAGCATGACTAAGAAAGAGTCTCTACGTTTGAGGAACTCACACACGGATTTGGGAATAGGGATTTATAAGCTGATCACACGCCCGGGCTGCAGAGAGCTCGAGGCCTGTGAGGAACCAGGGAGGAGTTTCAGAAAACACTGGGTTTCAGGGAGGGGCAGGACACATCCCATGGGTTCACCAAGCCTCCTTTTGGCAGGTGGCATTTCGAGTCCGTGTCTTAGCTCCCAGGGGCAGGAACCCAGACTTGAGATGCCAAACATAATTCTTAAAAATCCTCCCTTCTCCCTGTCCCCGTGAGTCCATTCTCCCTAGACCACCTCACTAGGGATTGTTTTGGGTGGAACTAATTTTTACAATGACTGCTTTGATGTTAATGAAGATGATGGTTCCCCAAATATCTTAGTATTATTGAACCTTACTGTGTGTAAGGCACTGGGAGAGCATCACACCCACTAAAACTTCCAAGGTAGGTATTGTATTATTATTTCCTCTTAAAATTAGGAAACTGAGGTCTAGAAAAAGTAAGCCACATTCTTGACGGATTTTAATGACCTCTGCTTACCCATTGCAGGGAATGTGCAGCGGATGAGGCCTCACTGTGGGTAGAAGCTGCTAACTATTTTGAACTAAAATGGTAATTAAAAGAGTAGCGGCGCCTTTGAGCTCCTTGCAGGCATTAAGAACTCAGGAGACCATCCCTGCTGCCCCCCCCACCAGCCCTCAGAAAGTTGTTCCATTTCTTAAGTCATGGTTTACTGCATTGACCTCCCGTGATAAAGTCCTTTTGCCTTTTAGGGGTTCTCCACCAGCTGTTGGCTCACTCCGATTCTGGGGAGAAGGGCACCCTCATAAGGAGTTGAACTTCGTGTCGGACCTTCAGTAGGCACTTAGTTTTTTTTCAATTCTTTACCCAGTTCCCTCCCCTTGCCCAAAGACCTCTTTTACTCTTTTTCTCTTTCTGGCGGCATTGCTCTGTCCCATCGCCCCTGCTTTCCCCTGGGGAGTCTGGACTCACCTGTTTTCCCTCAGCAGAGTGTTCCCCATTCTCTCAGTTCTCCTGGTGACTTCCCCTCAGCCAGCCTGGTGCTCTAACGGGGCAGCTCCTGACTTACTGTGCGTCGTCGTTCTGGCCACCGGTGTTGTGCCGAGAGCTGAAAGGAGAAGAGTACCTCCCTGCGGCCGGAGGAGGACCCCAGGGGGAGGAGAGTCTGAGGTGCACGCACACACAACTTCCTAAAATGTCAGAGCCCGTAAAGAGGAGCAAATTTCACCACCCTGAGATATGCCTCTTTGGTGTTTTGATTATTTTAAGTTGGTTTCTTTAAAGAAACTTCAGCTATAAAACAAGCTCTGAAAATCAAGTAACAATTACTCTACTGTAAGAGACTTGTACATTGACAAGGGAAAGCTCCGTGTGTGAGGGTATCAGGAAGAGGGAGCTCTAAGTCCCCAGAAGCCCTTACTAATGCACAAGGCAAGTCAATCCGCATAACAGCATGGCCCTTGTTTACTGTGATTTTTCCTCCTACAACAGACCCTCCATCCCCACCAACTTCTTTTGTCTTTGATTGAAGATGGTATTTAGGGTGATGGCTTCAGCCCTTTGGGGGAGTTGCTCAGTTTCCATGAGTCTCTTCCTTACATACAGGAGGTATACATGTTATCAAGCTTTTGTTTTCCTCCTGTTAATTTGTGTCATGTCAATTTAATTCTTAGGCCAGCCAGAATAGAGGAAAACTTTTCCTTCCCAACTCCAGGCTACTGGCCTTAACCAGGAGCCATTGGTCAAGGAGAGCGTTGAGCTTCTGGGGAAGCCCCATCTGCAATTACAGACAGGCCATGGGAGTTTTTCACTTCAGATTTCCTAAATTTATTAAGCCACTTTGTAGTCTTGGAAAAGTCAGAGGGGGGATTTTTTTTTTTTTAAAACAAGAAAAGGTTAAAACAAGTTAAGTCAACCCAATGACCAATAGAAATTATTAACAAAACATATATCTGATAAAAAGATTTTATCCAGAATATAGAAAGAACTCTCAAAACTCACTAAGACAAACAGCCAGTAACAAAATGGCCAAAATATTTGAACAGACATTTCACCAGAGCAAATACACAGATGGCAAATGCATACACGAAAAAACTGCTCAACACCATAGTCATTAGGGAAATGTAAATCGAACCACAACGCAATACTTTTACGCACTTTTGCTTAAAAAAAAACCCAGCTCAATCAAACAAATTTGAAGAGTTAATTGGCTTTAGAAGAGATTCTTGACATGGCAGCGTCCCATTCAGCAAGTAGAGAGATGCTCTGAGAAGCTGTACAAAATGAAAGGTTTTTGTAGCAGGGTAGGGCAGGAAAGTTATTAGCAAAAGAAAAGAAAGAATTGTTCCAAAGTCACTTTCTCTCAGAGGGACGATAGACAGCGGGTCTTATGAGGTGGATTACCTCTTCCTTTTGGGGATGGAGAAGACCCATGTGATCACTGAAGCTGATCAGAAAATTCTGGTCTCACCAGTTAAGACATATTTCTGGAGGAGATTGAAACTGCAGTTAGTTAGCTGTTAAGTCGCCATTTGGTGACTTAGCCTAAGTAATGCTTGTGGGTCTGTGGTTCTCTTATTTACACCTATTAGAATGGCGAACACTGAAAATAACAGAGACACTGATGATACCAAGTGCTGGGAAGGGATGCAGGGCTTCAGAAGGTCTCAGGCATTGCTGATGGGCATGCAAACTGGTTCAGGCTCTTTGAAAAAAGAGCGTGGTAGTTTCTTATAAAGGTAAACATAGCCTCATCACACAACCTAGCAATCCCACTCCTAGGCATTAACCCAAGTGAAAAAAACATAAGATCTCTAGGAATCTGCATGCAATAGCTGCTTTACCCTGCTCCTCAAACCCTGGAAACTATCCACATGATTTTCAAGGGGCGAACGGCTAGACAAACTGTGCTGCATCCCTACAAGACCGACCCATAATAAAAAGGAATGGACTACGAATCTGCAACAGCACAGGGGAATCTCAAATGCGCCACACGGAGTGAAAGAAGGCCAGACTTAAAGGCTCTGTTTTATGCCATTCGACATAAAGCAAAATGGTAGGGACAGAAAATGCATCATCAGTGGCCAGGAGTGAGGGGTGGGGAAGGGACTGACCTTCAAGGGGCAGGAGGGAATTTTTCTGTTCTTTTGTGTCTGGTGGTGGTGGCAACATGACTGCATGCATGTCTCATAATCTAAATAGCTGTATACCATAAAGGGTGCATTTTACTGTATGTAAGTTATGTCTCAATGGGAAAAAAAGAGGTTAAAAAAACAAAGCAATAAACTTGGGGATAGGAGCCATGCATTTTTGGTATTATCCTTATATTTGATGGCTGGTTTCAGTCTGGTCACCCATTCGTTTCCTCATTCTTGAACTAGTATCTGTTGTGCACTGCTGTACCCTAGGCACTGCGGGTTCAACCTGGAGCGAAGCAGACACGGGCTGCCCTCGTGGAGCTCCTTGAAATGAGATAAAACAAAATGCAAGCTACTTTCTTGCTTGTCCTTGAGTAACGCAGAGGTCCCACTCGCCACAGTCAGGAGCAGCGTGGGAGGGTACTAGTTCTGCAACCCCAGAGCCGCCACACATCACACAGCCGCCCTTGGAGCTGCTCCCAGGCTTCAGGCTGTGTCTCTGGAGCATTTCCAGGAGGGCTTTACTACCCGTGGGAAGAGAGGCAACAGTCCCTGTGGAGGAGGAGAAAACAGTCCTCTGACGTGAGGAGGAACCGTGAAGGAAGGAAGGCAATGTCAATCTAGGGGCACTTGAGGCTCAAAGTGAAATGCATGAGTATTTATAACATTTTAGTACTCTAAGGACAAATCCAAAAGAAAAGATAAGTTTAATTCTCTCTGCCGAAAATGAGGGCGGCGACTTTCTCCCCTCTCTTTTCTTAGAGCTTTTACATTAGAAAACTTGTAAGTTCTTTCTGTCTTTGAAAGGCAAGTAAATCTTGGTAAAGGCTGAGTAAGCAACCCAGGAATGCTTCCTTCAAGATCTGGGAGCTCTCTCTTGGAAAGGTAGCCATCAAGGAAGATAATGCCCAGTCTCCCAGTACCCCCAGCCCGGGTTGGGGGTGGGGGTTGCTGCAGAAATTCAGGTGGCACCTGACTCCAAATTGCAAGCCTACTTCCAGTTAAAAAGAGAAAATGTTCTCTTTTAAGGACTAGCAAGTGCATTACCAAATGAATTTAGAATACAGTCAAATCCTCTTATTAAAGGACTAGTCACTGTTTATCTTGAGAGAATGTATACAATGGATTGTATCTCCTTGGTTATATAAAAGGGCAAGAGTCCATTGTCTTCATATCTCCATCGGGAGTCACTTGTGGCTTGCTGTCATTCTGGTTCAATGCTTATTCAATAATAAAACTTTTCTTTTTCTTCTACTTTTGTGGAAAGATTTTTCTGGGGTGGCAGGAAATTCCGTTTTTTTCATTCAATGTTTTCATTACTCCCTCAGGTAATTAACTCTAGGAAAGATGTTAGGGTGGCTGATTTTCTTACCTTGGAAATATCTAAAATTCAGAAAACCCTTTCCTCAGCAAATTAAGTGAAGCAGTGAAGAAAGAAAGAAAATCCTTAACAAAGCATATATTACAAATTAGGGGTGTCTGTTGAATATAGGTCTAAGAAATCTAGGGCTGCACTAATCTGTTTCTCCCATTCTCTTCTGTCAAAACCACTTTCTTTTTCAGGCTGGCCAACTACAATACATTTTAGGGAATGTCTTCCAAGTTATCTAAAACCTTCTTTTCTGTGGGTAAGAAATCTGGGGTAACAGTCAATGATCTGCCATTCTGTGTATGAAGAAAGTGGTGAGAGAGAGAGAGAGAAAGAGAAAAGGAAGTAGTCTTGATACATTGTTATAACTTATAACTAACCTTTCTCTTCCCCATTATCTTCAGGAAAATTGGGAAAAAATTTCAATTCAATCTACAAGTCCCTCTCCTCAATGGCTTCTGTACCTTTTACACCGCCTAGAGGTCAGCAGAAGGGAATCATAATTTTTCTGCATCATGGAGAAGACAAAATGGCCAAGGCCATTTAGCCAGTGAGTAGGACTGTTGCTGACTCCTCATCAATATAATTAAGATATCCCAGACTCTGGGTGGAACAGTTTGAGCAAATGGTCTGGACACTGCCCCATGGGTGGCTTAATTAGTTCCAATGTTGAGCAAAGGCTTTTTGAGTCCAAAGTGTCGATGCCACATGGGCGAAAGTTGGAAATCAATTTCCCATTGCTGGGGATCACTCCTTAACCCTCAAGCTTCACTTTTACTCAGGCCACTAGATGGAGAAGCTGAGCTGAGTACAAGTGTTAGCTACCCAGCATGAAAATTTCCTATGATTGTGTGAGGTAACAGGAAGAGCAGGACACTGATAGATAACACACACATTTATTGCTGTGAAAACAACTCTGGACTAAATAATCTACCTCCACGTCACAAATGGAAGTCTAGCAGCACACATCCCCAGAAAAAGAAGCCACAATAACAAATCTTTGAATCAGACCATCCTTTATCCTCCTCAGTGCTGACCCCAGTGCCTAATACATGAGGGAATATAGGAATTGAAGTGGAAATAAAAGCCTGGCTCTTTGTAGACAGGTGATGGTGAAATCAGTGGAAGGTTGAGCTGAAATCTTCAAATTTACTTTCCTATCCTTTGGCATTATTGCAGAGAATTGGTGACCAGTGCAAGGACTGCTTTGCTGTATCTCGAGGTCATAGGTTAATATCAAAATAACTATTAGTTGAGAGCTTCCTATAATCCACGCACTGTTTAAATGTTTTAGATATAATTTCTCATTTGTTCATGCAAGAATTCTATGGATAAATACTGTTTCCTCTATTTTAGAGGTGAGGACACCCGGGCTTATACAAGCCAAGGGACTTGCTCAAGGTCACCCCTAAATAAGCAAGAGAGTGAGGATCTGAGTTCAAAAGGAGTGTGGACCTTTTCTGTCTATTCATTGCCCTATCCAATAAGTACTTGTGGAAAGATGAACTTAAGTTTGAACTCTGGTCCGTATCACTCCAATGTGCCTGGAAAGACTGAAACATTACTTGCATGTTTGCAGTGTGTTGTGCTTCCCAATTCTTATGTGGCTTTTCAAACACCTGACTGGCTTCCGCTGCTAAGGCAGGTTAGAGGCCTTTCAGGTAAGATTGATTCTTTGAGCTTCTTCAGTCTCAAAGAACTG
This sequence comes from Ursus maritimus, assembly GCF_017311325.1. NCBI lineage: Eukaryota > Metazoa > Chordata > Mammalia > Carnivora > Ursidae > Ursus > Ursus maritimus. The sequence continues at coordinate 55,979,080 of NW_024426552.1, forward strand.
GATGGGATAAATCTGGCTCTAGCTTACTCCTTTGTAGACTCTTGTGGCCAACGAAGGGAGCTGGGGGAGATATTTATGCAAAAGGAAAATCCTTATGGATCCTTTTATGGTAGGAAAAGAACTGGTTTATTTAAGAGTTCTTATAGAGTCAGGAATCTAATAGCTTAGCTAAGATTTCCCTATTCTGCTTCCTTCCCAAAGGTCTTATGGAGAGGGTGAAGACTTCACGGTGAGATAATATTGAGAGGTCTACCTGAGGGTAATTTTCCAACTGGTTGTTTTGTGGTGCAGAGTATGAGCTGATTAGGAGTCCTGGCTAATATCAGGGAGTTAATTATGTGTTTGAAACTATGGCTCTGCACTGCTGATATTCCCCATTAATGTGTATTTGGTTTGAAACAGGAGGTAGCAGATTTTCAGTACCTCCCTAAGGGAATTTTAGGGCTGGGATTTTGTTTTCTGGTGGAGGGATATTTGCATATAGCCCCGCTGACTTGCCGGGAACCATAATAACACAGAGGGTTGTTTTTAATGGTAAGAGGACTATTTGGCAACAAAATGGGGATTTGTTCAGCTCACTGAGAAGACTCTTACAAATCTAATGGCAGATGGAGGTTATAGCACTTCCCTGTCATTGTTTGAGCCACGAGTGACCCTTGGGAAGAACGTTCCTTCATTTGCGATGTTTCTGATTTCTCATTAAAAAGACTAATGTATAACATAGATGATTAAGTTATGTATCTGGGGCAACAATTACAAACTGGGTTTAAGCACCATAAAAGTTAAAAGCTAAATTAAAAAGAAATCCAAGAATCAAAGGACCAAGGAAAGACTTTTATCTAAAAATTTTAAAAGCAGACGTTCTGAACTTTTCTAAGCAAATAAGTGGGTTTCCTCTGAAGAGTCAGGTGGAAGTGAGCTCTAAGTGATCTCCTCAGGTCAAAGTCCATGCACTACAATTCTTTCAGACGAGGGAAGAGTCTTGGGCACACAATCACCCAGACCCCGCTGATGGGGCGCGTGGGTATATACCGTACCTGGTGCTGGGATTACTTCATACCTCAGGGCCTTGTTCAGGGTTCTTTCCCCACGTGAAAATGGTTACACCCCAGAACACAAACCTGGCCAGACAGTGACCATGACTATTATTTGTGGAGTGTATCCTCTTCTCCAACGCTTTAGATTTACGAAATAAGGTCTAGGGAGTTTACTTCATGAGTTATACTGAATGTGCTTAGAGGATTTGAGCCTGGAGTCATTATATCTAGCTGTGGCTGAGTAATTCTTCTGAATTCCCTAAGTCTCATTATTTCCTCTGAAAAATGAGGCAATCATAGTACCCACTTCCTAAAGTTGTTGTAATGATTGCCTGAACTAATGAGGGCAAAGCACTCAGAAGAGAGTCTGGCGCATGCTGAGCCTGCTGTGACAGGCTGCTGGTGGAGAGCCCTTTCCCCACCTGGTGTCTTGTTTGGGATTGAGGGCTTTACTCTCCCTTACCAACACTCGCGGCTTGTCACCACCTCATTCATCCTGCTGAGGTGGAGTGGCTTATCAGTTCCATGAATTTGGAAGCAGAAGGTGGGCATTCTTTGTCCATCCCTTTCTTCCTGATTTCTTTTGAGAGCAAATTTGACTCTACATATCTTGCATTGTCTATTGTTCTCAGCTATGCAGTAAGCTTAATGATAAATGCCTACAATGGTCAATACATCCAGTTCTGGGGGTCAGAAGGTAACCATGTTCTTTATGTCATTTCAGTCACTAATAAAGTCATGTGCATGCGTGTGTGTGTGTGTGGGGGGTGTGGGTGGTTTATTCTCTAACTGCCTCAATCCTTTGTTTTAATTTTCATTTGGTTCATCACTCAGGAGAAAAAGGGTGCTCATTAGTGGGGCTCCCTCAAACAAAACAGCTGCTAGTCAATTATCACAGGAATAAAAAACTGGTTGAGTTCAGTTTTGGAGAGAGGTGATAATAGTTTGATTTGACTTACCCAACATAAACAAACCAAATTTTCTTCTCTTCAAGGAACTTTTGTGAGTGGAGTCTCTACACATGGTTTCTGAAAATGTGCCTACCACCAGTTGTAGGAGGCCAAATTTAGTATTCAGATTTCCAACCCCTGGGTGGAAGCATGGTCCTAAAGACATATATTTAAATTTTTATTACTTCTTCAGATATTTATTTAGGACTTACCATACTGGAGAGACATATGGCGTAATAGTTAATCACAGGCTTGTTTCCAAATCTCTGCTCTGCCTATTACTAGTTGTGAGATATTTGGCAAATTACACGTTTGTAAACTGGAAATAATAGTACCTACCTTATATACTTGTTGTGAAGATTAAGTCAGTCCATAAGTGCGTAGTGATTGTTAGACACCTAGCATATAGAAAGCATGCAATAACTCTTAACAGGTTAAGACTTTTTTTTTTTATGATTTATCTATTTATTTGAGAGAGAGAGAGAGAGCAAGGGGAGGGGCAGAGGGAGTGAGAGAGGAGAAAGAAAAATCTCAAGCAGACTCCCTGCTGAGCACGGATCCCAATGCAGGGCTTGATCCCATAACCATGAGATCACGACCTGAGCCGAAATCAAGAGTTGGATGATCAACCAACTGAGCCACCGAGGTGCCCCTGGTTAAGACTATTTTAAAAAGTGATGTGCCGGGGCACCGGGGTGGCTCAGTAGGTTGAGCATCTGACTTTTGATTTCAGCTCAGGTCATGATCTCAGGGTTGTGAGATCAAGCCCCAGGTTGGGCTCCATGTTGAGTGTGGAGCCTGCTGGGGATTCTCTCTCTCCCCCTGCCCCCCACCCCCCAGCTCGCTTTCTCTCTTTCACTCTCTCTTTCTAAAAAAAAAAAAAAATTATGTGACAGGCATTGGGCTCATTGTTGTAATGAGATGATGAACAAAATGGACACTGGAAGTTTCATTTAGGACTGAGTTATATTGTTTAAGTGTAAATCAGTTTCCATTCTTTACTATTTTATTCACTGAGTTCTTCCAAGATGAATGAAGTACAATGAATGACAGAAATCAATACCTGGTTTAAGATCAACATTTGAACTACATTTTAATAGTGTTTTATTTTTCATAAAGTGAATCAAACCATTTTTGCTCTAAGAGCACTATACCAACTTCCCTAGGTGGCCTAAGCTTGTTTTCTGGTTCTAAGAACAAAAACTTTATGATTTTCTGAGATGTTTTAGATATTTAACATAAAAGATATTTTAAATTTAAAAAATATATTTTAGATAGAATGGTTGCAAGGTCCCAACTTCCTTCCGTGTGGCACCATGATCATCCATACGGGATCCAGCTTGAAGTCGCTCCCTTTTGATGCAGGAAAATGTGCTTCAAAAACAGGAGGTGTCTCTTGACAGCAGGGCCCCTACGTGCATCAATCTTCAAAACAGTGTGGTCAACCATTCCTAACAGCAGTAGGGAGGGGAAAAAAAAAAAAACAAATGCAGAAGAGCTTTGGAATCTTTCAACATTGACTTACAACCCCAAACAGGATGTACTAGAGGGTTGGTTTCATTCCCGCAGGAAATACCTCCTGGTCATTATTGCTGAGGCCGAGGAAGGACATCCAGTGGGTGAGTGTGAGTCAGTCGTCTTTCCCAAAGAGGTGGTGGTGTGATTTAAACTGCGGGTCAGAGTCTGAGAAGCCCCTGGCGCCTGCTGAAGGGCCCAGAGGTAGTCTATGGACTATTAGGAGGAGTGTGTTCCCCTGCCGGGAACACAGATGGGGTCTCAGCTCTGGCTGCCACCACTCCTTTTCACCACGTGGGGATTGCTGAGTGTAAAGGGGGGCAGAAAGGAACAGACAACTTCCAGACTAATCATATTTGAATAATGCTCAGGAGTTTTGCAATCATGTTTTTCATTACAAGAGCAATAAAACCACGGAAAATAAGAGAGGTGAACACACCTGTCCCTACTCTTACCTTTCTAACACCTGGTTGAATCATTTGGGTTTCTCTTTTCTCTTTCTCTTTTTTTAAGATTTGTTTATTTGAGAGAGGGAGAGAGCACAAGCAGGGGGAGCAGTAGAGGGAGAGGGAGAAGGAGACTCCTTGCTGAGCAGGGAGGCCGATGGAAGGCTCAATCCCAGGCCTGAGCCAAAGGCAGACGCTTAACCGACTGAGCCACCCAGGCCCCCTTGACCTCTTTTCATGTTAAGAAAGTTGTATGTACACGTTCGCTTTCCTTTTCATATGTTACGTTGGACTATACAACCAGTTTCTTTAATGGTTGTATGATGTTTCCTCTAAAGGATGGTCTGTAGTGAAATTATATACTTTCTTACTATTGGACACTTGGACTCTTTTTAATGTTTTGCCATTAGAAATAGTGGTGCACTGGATGGTTTGTACATATGTCTACTTTACTACTTTGGATTACTCTTTTTGGATTGATTCCCAGAAGCAAATTCATGGAGTTAAAGTATATGAGCATTTTTATGACTTTTCTTTCGAAGTCCTTTTACTCATCTACCAGCAAAATATAAGAAAAGAAGTATCACTCTATTTTCATCTATTTCAAAGGAAATAGATGTTACCATGGAATAAAAATTGTTAATTTTAAAAAGTCAATGTTAATACTTCATTGTTGTTTAACTTGGCGCTTCTTAACTCCCCCTCCCCCCCATTCTGGGTATTGTCTTTTACCTGAATTGGCTGTTCTTAAATTTGCCTATTGGAATCATAGTGTTTTCCTTATCATTTTGTATTCATTTTTTTCCCATGTGAAGATAATGATCGTATTACAAGTAATTCTTAAAAATATTTTTTCATAGTGTATTGTTACCCTTTGAATCTATTTTTAAATATGGTCGTTGTCATAGGAAGTAGCATGCAAGAGTTAACATTTTTTAAAAGGAGGCACAAAGATTTATTGGAAGGTCATTTTTTAATCCAGTGAAATGCTTCATGTAACACAGAGTTATACAAAGCGGGCACACACACACACACACACACACACACACTCTTCCCCATTGACGCTACATTTTGAGCAACCAAAGGCCAGACTGGTCTACTCATTTTCCCCAAAAGTCTTGGTCTCCTGTGTCCCCTATTCCAAACATCCTCTTCCCTTCTCCAGCAAAAAAAAAAAAAAAAAAAGACTTTGTTTATGTTCATCAACAGTTGTTTCTGTTTTGAATTCCTTTAGCTTCAGTTGGCACTATCCACAGTGTATCTCGAATGGCTATTGAACTGCCTTCTGATCTGTTTTGCCTCCTTAACTAGAATAGAAACTCTTGAAAATTGAAGTCATCGCTTATTACCTGTTTATATTTTTGTTACTTGTTTCTATCTTCCACAGTACATGGCAGCCTGAAAAATGTGCTGCATGTGAAATTAAGTAGCAGAACAGAGAGAGGAAACCATGAGTCTATTTCAGAAATCTTATTTTAGAGTTCATTTTCCAGTTTAGAATTATAAATAGTATCACTTGAAGAATCAACAGGCTAGTGGAAAGTGATCATATCACAAATAATGGCTAGTGGAAAGGGGTATAATTCACCCTGTCACACCAAAGGGCACATGAACTTCTGGCTTCACCTGTATCTCCGGGACAGGTGTGATCCAGATCGTGTTGAGGAAACTGAGGCAGCTTACCAAATTTTCATGGAGTCTTATTCTAGGGGACTGCATAGATGTTCATTTCCTCCTTGATACTATCAAGTAACCCTGTAGGCTGTTGAATCTGGAAATTGAGATAGGAGATAGGAGTCAAATCTGAGACTATTAATAAAGGTTAAATTTATAAAGCAGGGCAGGTGTCAAATCTGGTCTATGGAGCAAGGGACTGAGGACTAGGACTTCTAGCAACCGCAGCACTGTGTAGTCCCTTCCCATCCTGGGAACAAAAACACTTTGTAAAGAGCTGCTATATGTTGCAGTGGGCCTTTTACCACGTGAAGGCGAAGCCACAGTTCTGGGGTGATGGTGGGTGGAGGGGTTGGAGGAGCAAGAAGGGACCTGGCCCAGAAATATAGCCAGGATCTAACATCAAGGAGAAAAAGCATTTACTAAATAACACAATTTGAAAATTGTCTTTATAAGACTCAGTAGCTGATGTTTCTACCACTTAATGAACTGTCTCTCACTTCCACACTACTTTATATTAACAACCTCACACAATCAGGTTTTTTTAATTATGAAAAAGCAGCACTTCGGGGAATATGTACAGGGAGAGCATTAGCTTCCCTGCCTCCTCATTCTTCAAAATATACTATTAAGCTGACTCCGACAAGCTTGGCAGCCCGCCCAGGCTAAGGAGAAAGATAGGCTACCCAGTGGCCCCTAGGAGCCATTTAATATTTTATCTTAAGTGTTCTCCTCATCTTCATTTTTTAAATTGTAATTTCCCTTTGCTACTTCCTAGTCTTTAGCAGCAACCGTGTTTGGGAGAATTAGAGGAGGTACCTGTATCCGTATTTTTTAGAAAATTAGTATCTGGAGAGCACAAGAAGTTTGGGGAAGTAGTTTACAATGTGAGGAAGGGGTTAGCAGAGAATAATAGAAACTGTGTGTACGGATTGCTTGTTATGTGCCAAACACTATGCACTGTACTTTCCATTTCTTTAATCTGCGCAGCAGCACTATCCGGGGTACGTACGGGTACTGTGTTATGTGGATGCAGAAAATGATGCTTAAACAGGTTAAGAGATCTGTCCAACATGAGTCACATGGCTAAGAAGTGACGGAACCAGGAAGCAAACCAGGAGTCTCATGCCAGAGCCCGTACTCTCAGCCCCTATGTTATTGGGGCAGTAGTTCCAGGCAACAAGAAATAACCAAGAGAGGTTGAGGAAAAGCTTCCCTGGAAAGAGTCCAAAATGTTTTGGGAGGGAGTGAACTTCTTGCTTTTATGCTGGATGGGAAATAGGTATTAAAGAAAAGCGTTGGCCTCTTTAGGACTGGACAGACATGAGAAACACCTTCAACTTCCCCCACAGAACCTGTGATCACCTTTCTTACAGCATACACTTGTTGAGAGATTCAGGGCAGAAGGAGCGGGTGCTCTGAGTTTTATGCCTAGTGGTGATAGAGCAAATGGACTTGACATAAAACATATTTTTAACAACCAAATACACAATTTTCTGGCTTGTGTATTTGTAGCAGACATCTCTCAGATTCCAAGTATTATAATCAGCATCTCCTGGAGTAATACGATCAGCTTGGCACAAACTAGAATTAAAAATAAATTCTCTACCTCCTCTGGAACTCCCCAGGATTCAGCCTACAAGCAAGTTGGTGTAGATCTAATGAAGTACTTCATCCTATTTCTCCGTGCCCCACTTTCATTTCCAGGGCCCTGTAGTCTTTCATAACTTGGGGTCTTGTTGCCAAGTTGGCCCAAGGTTTCGAAGATCCCAAGATCCCCAAGTGACCTATCCAAGTTCATAGGGAACTATAAAATTAACCAATATTTATGGGATTTTCTGGATAACTTAGGTTAGCCTGGGACAGATCAGGTTAGTACATTCATTATTGAGCTCCCGCTTTGTGACAGGCATAGTGAATAGCTGAGCAAACGGCCTCCTGGTTGGAAGACCCCAGATGCATAGTTGAGGTAGCAATGAAGGCTTCAGACCAGTCAAAATTTCAGCCCAAGGCAGAGAAGTGGGAGGGGATCATGTACACGACAATCCTACCCACCCCAGTAGTGCATGGTGGCTCATGCGATTCAAAATAAATATTCTGGTATCTTCTGAACTTTGTTTTTCTTTGTCATTTATCTAGTATTTACCTAAAAATATAAATGCAATTTCTACTGTACCCTGGACTAAGAGACAGTGTTCACATCGAAATCTACAAAATGATTAGCAGGTAAACTCCTTCAGAACAAGAGAAACGCACTGAAAATTTCTGTACATTCCAGACTCTCTTTTCCCCAAAATTAAACTTTTAAAAAGACTGCTTTAAATTTACCTCAATATTTGTGTCAAATTGAAGGTCTTCTTTATAGATTCTGCTTGTAGCTGGTTCAAGAAAGACTACATTAGTTCAAGCACTGGAAGAAAGCACTGTTTCTATTAGATCAACTGTCACATTAGACCCAGGTTCCAATCATTCACACTCAGGGCCTGTGATCTGAAATTGGTGGTAATCTCAATTGGTGGGAAGAAGGGTCACATTTAAAAAAGAGGCTTAAAATCTTTTATTATAAAGATTATGTAACACATGTGCAGGAAGTTTGGAAAGAGAGAAAAAATGACCTATTGTCCCATCATCCCACATACATTTATGTTAAGGTATGTTGAGAATGAACGCCAGGCCTGTGGGTAATTGGAACAGATAGTACCACACTATTTCCATTATTTACTGCTATATTAAATATGTTAATGTGGGGGAAGAGCTAAAAATTGCCTCACTGGGGCACCCGGGTGGCTCAGTCAATTGAAATCAGGTCTGAATCTTTGTTTTGGCTCAGGTCATGATCTCAGGGTCGTAAGATCGAGCCCCAAGTTGGGCTCTGCCCTCAGTGGGGAGTCTGTTTGAGATTCTCTCTCTCCCTCTCTCCCTGCCCCTCTCTCCCCCCACCCCCTGTGCTCTCTCTAAAATAAATAAAATCTTAAGAAAATAAAAATTCCCTCTTTAACAATTTTTCCATAGTATTTTGATAATTATGCGTGTTTATTCTTATAGATGAAATAGAGAATAATTCCTGCTATAACATGGATATTCTCAATCTGGATTTACCCATCAGATATCAAATATGGCAATTAAAATGCTTTCCCAATACTCTAGGTAGAATGCATTCAATAGTTTCCAAATACATATGTGGCTATTTTATAAATGGAAATTAAGGTCTCAATTACTCAAAGAAATCTAACTCACACAATGCTGCTGTTGGAAGAGACGATTTACATGAAGGTATGTACTTTCTAGTGTTCCATCTGAATTGTTTCACATCAACCGAAGTTTGAACAATCATTACCTTTGTAAAATTTTCAATGCCTTGTACCTGAAGTTTGACAGAATATAAATTAATTTCTGAGTACACATCATACAATTAAATGTTTCTCTGATAAGCTACTATCTCAGGGCCTCTCTAAACATCTGGGCTGAAAAGTAAACATGTCTCTATTAGACAGATGTCTTAAAATACCTGAATATTTTGGAAAGTCAACATTCCATGTACTTTCATTGATTTTTAAATGTTTTGCTCATTTCTCTTACAAATGAGAAAAATGATTAAGAGTTCATCATTAATGATCCTTTAAAATATCACCCAGAGAGATGATCTATGTGGCAAAAGAAAGTTTAAGAAACAGGAGACTTTAAGAAGCCCTTCAACCTGTGGTTGTCTTAGATATGCTTTGAATCACATTGGTACCCAAATTTACAGTAAGCAGGGCTTTCTGCCTATGAGAGTAGACAGAGTTGGGTAGGTTTTAGGTTGCCTTGAGAATCTCTTGCTTGGCCATCTAAATTCCCAGTCAGCACCCACAGCAGAGCTCTGTTATTATGTATTCAAGAATAGAGGTAGAGAGCACGACAGGTGAGAGTAATGTCTCACTTCCTCTCAGTGGGTCTATCACATTGGTGCTGGTGGCATCTGTTCAGAAAATTTTTCTTATACCATTTCTCATCTTGGGATTCCTCTTATCCCCAGCTCATGGTTTTCTCCTGTCCCAAATCTACCTCCGAAGTACTTTTATCATAGTTGTACATGTTTCATTACATATATATGTTTCTTTTCACTTGGTTGAGAGATCTTTTGAGGGTAGGTCACAAATCTCATTTGTCTTGATCACGTTAGCATCTAGCGTGATTTCTGCCATATATTCATTGCTTTAAAAATATATGCCTAATTTAATTGACTCTAGGTGCCTCTTTCAATTTGTTTTCTGTAGGTATATTTTGTATGTCCCCTGATTCCTCCTGACATGTGCCTCTCTTCCTCTCCCCCAACATACACACACACGCACACACACACAGAGTCTGCCTTCTTTCTTTCTTTATATGCACAACTTCTCATTTTGATTGCCAGGGAAATGCAACAGCTTAAATGTGGGAAATCTTTCATTTTACATTCACTTTCAAAGTAGCTAGGCAAATGCCACTGATACTCAGTTCAGCATGGGTCTCGCAGAACTTTTCTAGAGTACTGTTGATATAGTCCAGAGAAAGTGGTCCTTCTGCAATGTGTAAATGAACTTAACAGGCCCTCTGTTGCTATTTACAATGCACCAAAATCTAACTATGGCCAAAATGAAGCAGCTCAGTCTTCTTCATTGACATTGAACCAGAATATCTTGGTGTTTGGGCTATCCAGGGCCAAAGCAATCAGTCAACTGGGTGTGTGTGTGGCGTGTGTGCTTATGGAGCGGTAGGGGAAATGCAGAAGATGGGAAGATGGAAAAGTGACAATTTTTCTAATGTTCATACATTGGACATATGGCATATTGACCAGAAGGCATGAATCAACATTTCTATACCTGATAGCATGTTATAGGAATTAAGGAAGGTGCCTTATAAACTTTTCGTAACTGACAATCTTCTATAGCTCCATGGATGAGGATGACATAAATCACAGTTTCATCATAGATATCAGTTTTGGTGTTCTTTGGTATATCTTTTACACAAACATTACAGAGTTTTAACTGCATCTTGTAGTTCCAATCCTACAAGGAAAACACAGCTTCATAGTCTACTGCTTATAAAGTTTAATATCAATTCCTAAATAGTTCATTGATAACAGTACTTTAATACAATTCCATTCAGAGAAAAGGATGAGTTTATATATAAACACCTCTTACCTCATAAGATAAACGTTCCCTCATTTTTTTGGCAGTAATAGAAAGTCCAAGTTTTAGCCACATTTTATATTCAATGTGAGGACAACATTGTTCAAAAGCTTCATACAAGTGACTTTTAGGAATAAAACATGTCTGAAAAATGGAGGATATAAATTTAATATTTCATTCTGTACAGCTATAGTTTAAGGATATAAGGTTTTTTCATTTACATATAACATTAAAGCTGAGAATTTAAATTATGTAACATTCGTGTTGTTGCCTGGACACCTAATAAAATGTGTATAGTAGTAAATATTTGTGTGATCTTATCATAAGTTAAATATTAAAATGTCACATGCTCCAATGAGACATTATTATTCTTACAGATTCTGAAAAAGTAGAAAACAACATATCAAAAATCATTGAAACTTTTAAACCAAAGATATAAATTTCTAAAAATACATTATTTTAGGGGAACACACTTTTTAGATAACAATAAAATGCCAGCGCTAACAATGAGCAGACTGTTGGCTCTCAGGAGGAAGCTGCTATGAATATACATGATGCTGTGTATGTTGGTTTTTATTGCTCATGGGTAAATACGTATGAGCGCGATTGCTGGGTAATATGGTAATTGTGTGTTTAACTTTATAAGAAACTGCCAATCTGCTTTTAAGAAGGGTTGTAACATTTTACACTGTCCTCAGCACGATGGGGATTTCAGTTGCTTCACGTCCTTGCCGATACCTGCTACTCATTATTTGTATTTTTAGCCAATGTAGTGGGTGTGTGGTGATACCACATCATGATTTGAATCTGCATTTCTCTGGGAGCTAATGATATCAAGCATCTTCTTCATGTGCTTATTGGCCATTTGTATAGTCTTTTGTGAAATGTTTGTTCAAATCCTTTGCCCAATTTCTAATTTGGTGTTTTGTCTTCTTGAGTTGTAAGAATTCTTTATAGGTTCCATTGTCAAGTAATTTTTCAGATAAAGGTATTGTGAAAAGCTCTCATGGTCTGTGGCCTGCTTTTTCCATGATCTTTGTGGTGTCTTTTTAAAAAGCAGAAGATTTTCATTTTAGTGACATTCAATTTATCAGCGTTTCCTTTTATGGCTGGTGCTTTTTGTTTCCTGGTTTAGAAATCTTTGCCTATCTCAAGATCTGTGTTTCCTTTTAGAGTTTTTATAGCTCTAATATTTATGTTTAGGTCTACCATCATTCCAAGTCAAATTTTGTGCATAATGTATGGGGCCGAGGCTCATAGCTTCCATATAGATATTCAGGATTTTCAGGATCATTTGTTGAAAATACTATTATTGTTAAAGATCAATTGATTGTGTATATATGAACCTATTTCTGGATTCTCATCCCTGTTCCACTGATCTATATTATCTTAAGCAAATACCATTTGGTGTTGATTATAACAGATTTGTAATAGGGCTTCAGGTCAGACAGTATAGGTCATCTAACATTATTCTTTTTAAAATTTTAATTCCAGTGTAGTTAATGCACAGTGTTATATTAATTTCAGGTGTACAATATAGTGATTCAGTAATTCCATATATTACTCAGTGCTCATCAAGATAAGTGTACTTTTAATTCTCTTCACCTATTTCGTCCATCCCCCACCCCTCCCCCTCTGGTAACCATCTGTTTATTCTCTATAGTTAAGAGTCTGGTTTTGGTTTGCCTCTTTTTTTTTCCTTTGTTCATTTGTTTTGTTGCTTAAATTCCACAGGAGTGAAATCATATGGTATTATTTGTCTTTCTCTGACTTCTTTCGCTTAGCATTATACTCTCTAGATCCATCCATGTTGTTGCAAATGGCAAGATTTCATTCTTTTTTTATGGCCAAATAATATTCCATTGTGTGTGTGTGTATGTGTGTGTGTGTGTATATATATATATATATATATATATATATATATCACATTTTCTTTATCCATTCATCTATCGATGGAAACTTGGGCTGCTTCCATAATTTGGCTACCGTAAATAATGCTGCCATAAACATAGGGGTGCATATATCCTTTCAAATTACTATTTTCAAATTCTTTGGGTAAATACCCACTCGTGTTATTACTGAAACTTAAGGTAGTTCTATTCTTAACTTTTTGAGGAACCTCCACTCAGTCTTCCACAGTGGCTGTACCAGTTTACCTTCCTGTCAATAGTGCATGAGGTTTCCTTTTTCTCCACATCCTTGCCAGCACTTGTTTCTTGAGTTTTTGATTTTAGCCATTCTGACAGATGTGAGGTGGTATCTTATTGTGGTTTTGATTTGCATTTCCCTGATGACAAGTGATGATGAGCATCTTTTCATGTGTCTGTTGGCCATTTGTTTGTCTTTTTTGGAAATATGTCTGTTTATGTCTTTGGCCCATTTTTTAATTGGATTATTATTGTTATTATTTTTTGGTGTTGAGTTGTATACGTTCTTTATATATTTTGGATACTAATCTTTTATCAAATATGTCATTTGCTAATGTCTTCTCCCATTCGCTAGGTTATCTATTAGTTTTGTTGGTTGTTTCCTTTGCCATGCAGCTTTTTTTTTTTTTTTAATGATTTTTTATTATATTATGTTAGTCACCATACAGTACATCCCCGGTTTCCGATGTAAGGCTCGATGATTCATTAGTTGTGTATAACACCCAGTGCACCATGCAATACGTGCCCTCCTTACTACCCATCACCGGTCTATCCCATTCCCCCACCCCCCTCCCCTCTGAAGTCCTCAGTTTGTTTCTCATAGTCCATAGTCTCTCATGTTTCATTCCCCTTTCTGATTACCCCCCCTGAGAAGTGGGATTTAGATAAGCAGAGAAGAGGAAATCCTTGGGTTCTGATACAAGGAAAGCTGCAGAAATGAGAAAACGCAGGGCTAAGTGATGACTTATTGCTAGATAGTCATTACCCAGGTCATTAGCAACACTGAATGCCAGGCACGAAAGTTGGACCATTGCTATTCAGGCCCGTGCTTCTCAAGATTTTAGTGTTTGTTCTCAGCACTATACAACTGCCAGATAATCACAGTGACCATTTTCAAGACTCCACCCAAAAATATTTGGGGTTGCTTAGAAAAGATTGGCTGTAGAGTATCTACAATCTTAGTAAGCTGGCACTAGCACCTCCCTCCCCCAACACACACACATATTTCCATTTCATGGACTACAAAACACTGGTGTCCCTTGACAAATGGTTTACACCATGGGAAGCAGGAGCCACGAAGAGCTTTGGAAAACCCCAATCAAAAGACACCTGATAGAGGAAGAAGGTGCTAACTGTATTCTTCAGATGTCAAATGCAGAGTCAGAGAAGAGTCCTACTACAGCTCTGCCTCAGGGCCTCGCCTCAGCCCACATTGTTACTCCACCATCTTGTTACTCGCTTCCCATTCCACCATGGTAAGAAATTTAATGAAGCACCGGGCAAATAATGATTATCTTTGATTCCCTTTTTCTGGCATCAATCTTTGGTATAGCCTTTGGACATGTCAGTGGAAGGGACAAGCTCAGAGTTTAGACAAACTATTTCTTCCTCCTTACGCCCACATCAAACAGCCCATCCACTGGGTTACACTCTTCAATGGCCAATTAGGCACCATCAAATGAAAATGCCATAGTATGCACTGTCCAGCCCCCTAATAATTTAATATTCTCCCTATCCTATAACATTCCTTTTGCTTATAGTTTGTAAAAGTTTCTGAAAATATTCTGAAAATATATGAGTGTGATAATTTCCATTATAAAAGGAATTCTAGAATATAAAAATATTATAGCAAATCCAAATATAAAAACATTATAGCCAACCCTGAACTAATACCATGGTGACTGTTAAAATGATGTACTTTTCTAAACAACAACAACAACAAAACGTTAGCAGATAGCATGCCATACTGAAATACGGTATATCCATTTTAAACCACTTGGGCTTGAGCAAAAGAGATGAAGAAAAGCTCTGGGTTCCGAATCCCTAGGATGTCACCGGGGCCCAAGATACACCACTACCACCTTATGCCACCCAAACAAAACACACTGAGAAACCCGAACAGACACTTTCTTAAGAGATACGTCTACAAACACTTGAAGAAATAAGGCTTTAAAATCTAAATCTTGACTCAGTATAGAATGCAATGGAAAAACATTTTAAAAGTAAAATGGAATATATTAAGCTACCAGAGTTGTTTTCAAAGAAATAATGAGAATTTAAGGGAAAACACAAACATAAAGAATTCATTAAAACCATACACTTCACTCTTTGCTCTTTCATTAAGAGTACAAATTAAAGCACATCCATTCAACGTTTTAAAAAATAATTGACCTCTAAATGTGAATTCATTTAGCTGCTTCCAATGCTGTGGTCCGTTTGAGGTAAGGAAGTACAACGATGAATCCTAATGTCTAAAATGAAAAAGGAGTTGAATTATTACATGTTCAATTTTCATATCTACTGAGTTATTTACAATAACCTCACATAGATTCTAATCTAGAGTTGAAATGTGAAACCTATGAAAACCAAGGACTTTCACTTTTAATGGTCAATGCAAAGTTGGCAAAAGAGCAAGAGAATATCTTTAAAGGAGCCAAGGTATAATTTATGTGTCAAAGTGACAACTCTCCCCTCTTGGACGATGGCTGTCAATACCGGAAGCTGGTATTGCAAGAAGTGGGGACGGTAGAGATAAAGAGTCTTATTTGGTGTGAAGGCAGCTTGTCACGTCCTGTGCTTGATTTTTTTCTCATGTTGAAAGACGATATGCCCATTTGGAGAAAGCCTATTTGAAGAATACTGTGGTAGATGAAATGGACATACCAACATTTTATAAAAGCCACTAAGATTCACTGTCACATTTAATTAGCATGATCCCCAAATGGTACTGACTGAAACTTTTAAGAGAAAACATCTTGGTAAGGACAGCATTTGTGATCATTTTTATTGCCAATGCAAAATCCCTCCAAAAGCACAGAAAAAGAATAGTTTCAGAACATTACTTTACAATTGGTATTTTGCCATTGGCTCATCAGTGTTTAGCAAGAGAAATGTATTTTTCAGTAGCTCTGATAAACCAAAACAAACCATGGTAACCAAAGGGCTTGGGGACAAAATAAACCTCATCTGAAATTCTTAAAACACATTTCCTACTGTGACTGTCCGCAGACTTTTATTAGAACTCTCAAGTGTCCTCTCAATGTCCTGGCTCCTCATGTCTCCTTGTCTCTACCATCCCTCCCTAAGGGCCCCGTTGAATGCCTCCAGCGCGGTGTTGGGTGCAGGAAATGATCTCTTGCCCGTGCTGTCCTGGCCCTGCCCTGGTTCCACAGTCCCGGCACGGAGGACTCCACGCTGGGTTCTGCACTCCTGCCTGTTCCTTGTGCCATTTCCTGGTCAGCCCAGGGAACCAGGGGGGTTCACATTTCCCCTTCACCCCATCCCAGGCTAGAAAAAGGAAGCCTGTATTGACACTGGATAGCCTTAACAATAGATGGTCAGCTGCCAAGGATGTGTGGTAATAATGACAGAGCTGCTTTAGGCAGAGCTCTTTTCTTTCTAGAAATCCCAAAGTAGAGCTCAAAGCCAGAACGGTAATCACCAGTACTGGCTAAGGTGCCCTCTTTCTGCCCCACGGGGTCTTCTCCAGTTTGCTACAGGCCCCAAAGGTCCATCATTATACAGTCCTTCTGTTTCAGGGAAGGAGTGCTGCTGCCAGGAAATTACTGTTAAAATGTTAACTATTTCTCATGAAAGGGTTTACTGATGAGTTTGCATTATAGTTGCAATTTTTTTTTAAAGATTTTATTTATTTATTCGACAGGATAGAGACAGCCAGTGAGAGAGGGAACACAAGCAGGGGGAGCGGGAGAGGAAGAAGGAGGCTCATAGCAGAGGAGCCTGATGTGGGGCTCGATCCCATAACGCCGGGATCACGCCCTGAGCCGAAGGCAGATGCTTAACCGCTGTGCCACCCAGGCGCCCCTATAGTTGCAATTTTAAAAAAGACAGACTGACATGCAAATCTGTAACAGAATTAAGAGGCAGGGAGAGGCGGCTAAAATACGCCAGGCACTTACATACCATGTCCGTGAAACTCTGAAGTCGATAAAGGTTGCTCCATTTTACAGGCCATGGAACTGGGTTTCAAAAGATTATAGGAGAAAGGTAAGTATCCCAAGAATAAGAGGAGGGAGCAGCCAAGGTGAGGGTCCACAAGGCGGTGTCCTCATTCACGGCGAGGCAGGGGAGGCAGGATTGGGTCCCCGGGCCCCAGACAAGGTTCACGGAAATTTAGAAGAAAAGACAAAAGAAACAGCGGGTAAACTGGGTGTGAAGTTCAATCACCATGTTTCTGTGCCCCTCTGCTCCAGAGCTGCTCCAAGCTTCCCAAACGTAAGCATGTGGTTAAGGAAAATCCCCATTTCCCTTATATATAATGCCAGGAAAGTTCAATTAATTAGGAGATACACCTAGCAATGACCATTATCTTGGTATATTAGTGCCTCACACATGGTCATTAAGGTTTTCCAATCATCTTTTAATTTCAGTGTTCATTCATACAATAGCCCTTTTGATTGCCCAAGCAGGGAGCTCCTACTCAGTGAGAAATTGAGTGACTTGCCCAGGACAGAAGGAGAACAAAGCTCTGTGCCTGGACCCACGGTCCGTGTTCTTCCTCCAGCACTGCCTTCTCCCAAGTCAACACGGTTCTGCTTTCACTACCTCATCTTTATTTGTCCCATTGTTAAACAAGGAAGGGGCCAAATTCTCAAGGGACTAATCACAAGAACAGAGATGACTAATTTCCAAATAAGTGGTAAGACTCCTTGCTTAGGGGCTCTGTACAAGCCTTCTGTAACGCACCTGCTGGGGGAGTGTAAACCATGCTGTTCGTTGAAGATAATCACGCTAAGCATTCCCCTGATCTCTACAGGAAAACAGAACTCACACCATCAAGTTATTTACCTTGTGCTAGGCTCCCTTCTAGGCCCTTTCCAGATACTATCTCATTCAACGCTTACAACAACTCCGCGAGTAGCAGTAGTAATTATCTGCATTGTGCAGGGCAGGATACTGAGGCAGAGTGATAAAGGAACTTGTCCAGTGGCCTACATAAGTAAATGGCAGAGCTGAGGTCTGAGTTCAGACAGTCTGGCTCCAGAATTCATGCTCTTAATCCATACATTATGGCCAGAGGGCAAACACACACAGGGCATACAGAGACAGTGCCTGTTTTCCTAGAAAGCTCCATTTTTGTCTAACAGGAACCGTATGGAAGGAAGCTTAGAGGTTCTAAATCTTTTTGGAGTTTCTGTTATGTGCAGGCACCATGCCAGTGATGGGAAAACTGTGATGTTCACAGCACGCCCAGGTGCCCACAGAGTTCTGAGTGGACATGCCAATGTGTCGGCTGAACTAGGATGGTTCTACCACTTCTGTAAAGCTCGAATCCAAAATCCTGCTCCCAATTTATGGATGTATTTGCACACACCTTCCCCAGCCCAGCTGCTCTGAGGACAGGGGAAAAAAAAAAAAAAAAAAAAAAAAAAAAACCCCG